>NC_061136.1:12176629-12782522 GCF_905220365.1 Vanessa cardui
AAAAAGAGTAACTACTGTCTTACTTGCCGGTTCTTCTCGGTATAATCTACTTTCACAACAGGTGGTAACTTCACTAAATGTAGTTGTCAAATGGCGATTCAAAAGTGCATGTAAAGTACTCGACTAAAGTATATTTTGATTTTACAAAATAATCATATTTACTGAATAAATTAAATATTAATTTAAATGTGTATTTCATTGGTTCTGTTACAAAATAAACATATCTACTACAAGGTTATATATTAGTTTTACTATATTAATTTGATTATTAAATAAGAAAAAGTATTACTATTAGTTATTATATATAATATTTTTAAATGAATAACATATCGAGAGGTATTTACAAAAATTAAGTCTGTACATTTGTACGGTCCGTACAAGTATGTTCCAGCGCGATACGAAAATTATAATTGGATTTTTTTACTCAATTACCCAGGACTTGCTGCGTCATATTTCACAATTCAAATGCACTGAATACGAAATATTTATTATATAATCTATCCTAGTCATGAGGTCCGTCTTTTTAAATGGTGGTAGGGCTTTGTGCAAGCCTACCGCTGTATCGTGTATTCCATCAATTTGTACAAGGACCAGAAACGGAGTTGCGTTTTGTCGACATGAAATGAATATGTGCACAGTAATAAAAAATCAAAAAAAAACAAAGGGTACCATTGAAAACCAGCATGAATTGCTGAATGGTATACCTATTTGGGACACGTCACGTATATTGTAGTTGTTCTTTTTCTTTATTTTTTTTTTGTATCGTTACTTTTTTTTTATCGTTCATTTTATTTATTTTTTTGTGTAAATGATAATTTATTAGTACTTAAGTTATTTTTTATTATTATTATTATTTATACTTTTTATTTTGTACCAATTGTCATCTTGTCCCAGATAAAAGTGTTCTTTCTTTCTTTTCTTTCTTCTATTAAACCACTGGTTTACGGGTTGCCCAGCAATGTAAATAGTCGCTGGATCGATCCTGACCCCTTGGGCTATTGTCGTCCCCACTAATTAGACAAGTTTAAAAGTGTGGGTAATCATTAGTAATTCCTCAATTATTTTGGGGCATTGATAATATTACAAAAAAATGAATATAAAAAAATAAACGTTGACGAATTGCCAGAGTTATTCAACAATAATAATAATATTTAAAAAGATTTTATAGGTACATTTTTAAAATTTCTAGAAACTGCCATGATAAGACTATCATTAAAAGTAAAATCAATGAAAAGTAAGCACTTTCAAGTAAAACTGTTTACTTTTATTGGAATTTGTCACTGACAACTCTATCAAAATTTCTTTGCAGTTTATTCAGTTGTGGAGGACTTAAGGCTGTTGTGTTGACACATCCGTGTTTATACAGCTGGAAATACGATCGCCTCATTTACAAACGAAGTGGAATCAATATAATTCCTTTTTCAACTTTCAAAACGTCTTAAGTATTTTCGATTCGGAAATTTCGATGAAAAAACATGTTGATATTGAATTAAATTCTGAAGTAGTTGTCTTTTTATCTCATTTACTCAAGGACTAGCAATCGCCTCTGGCTTTGTTCACGTTTTAGGGTGTTGGTTGTCATATGTCAGGGAAAATAATAGCCTATGTTTGTTTCATACCTAAATTAATCAAATTTGGTTCACGGTTTGGTCGTGAAAAAGCGACAGACAATCAGACAGTCAGACTTTCACATTTATAATGTTAAATATAGATTTCTAAAATAAAATACACACTAAACAGGAATAACACAAATGGCTATGAAGCATATTATTATAATATGTATTAAAATACAGGATACAACAGCTTACACTTAATTTACTAGCGATGGCGTCTTCGAACAATTGCAATGCTGATACTAAATATACGAGATAATTAATGTCTTTATTTATAAATATGCTATATAATGCTATAGCATTCACAGCTTTTTTGTAATTATACAATACAAAGAGCTAAACTCCGCGTTTGAAATCTGTAATATCTTCAAAAATAATTTATGCAAAATGGTAAAGGACTGTATTGATCTATATTGAATGTACAATGTATTTAATGTACTTAATTGGATAAGGATTACTGCTGTATTGCCTTAAATTCTAAACTTATTCTAAGCCCAAGGTAAAAAATTAAATTCAATTAAACCTGCAACTAGCTAATGCCTGACAGCCACAGACTCTTTTAATTTTTTTGTTAGTATTTATCCGAACCGACTCTCGCCCAACCAACATTCGACCAACTGCGGTAAACCGTGGATAATGCTATTTAGAAGCCTTTCCGCAAGTGTCAACACCAACTGCACAAAGTTTTAACATGGTTTTAACTTAGTCCGTGAACATCGCATACGAACAAAACTATTTTATATAAAATCCAAATTCAACTATTCATGTTATAGGATTCAATTTGATTAAACTTGGTGGTAGGGCTTTGTGCAAGCCCGCGTGGTTAGTCAACCTTCACATTCTACCGTTAAACAGTGTTTATTATAAACTTTGAATTTGTGGGTAGTTGTTTGAATATACGTCGATTTATCATGAATAATCCTGATACTTGCAATAAAATATAAACATATTGTGGTGCAATTGTCAGTACTCTGATTTATATTCATAAGATGGTCTTTCTATGAAACATATTGGCGCGTCTTGGGGGTATAAATCGTATTTTCTCTCTTTTTCCGTCATGTCCGCTCTCTTTTCCCCTGTGAGATCATGGCACGTTTACTATTTACTTCGTTGCTATACATTATTATAAGATATATATTTGTTTGATTAATAAAAGAACAGTCAGAGTAAGAAAACCTTCGTCAGTTTTCAAATAAATTCCTTTATCAAGTCTTAAACTCTTAGTACCTTTTGAAACTAAAGCACTAAACTGACAACTGTCATATATGCTTGATCGGTAAATCAGATTATCGCACATATTGAGCACACAATAAATAAAATTTTAACAAAAAGAAAAACCGACTTCAAACAAAACAGTATTTTAAAACAAATTAAAATGCACTAAAAAGTAATAAAAATAATTGCATATTTAACACAGTTTTGAGAGTCCTCCTAGGTAAAATGAAATGTAAAATATTAGACTACTTAAAAGTCGATTTACGGTTATATAACGTAGTTATAGTTATTGTTATATTTGGAACCGGTGTCAGCCACAGGCACACGCTTCAACAATCAAAAGAAAGAAGCGATACGAGCCTCTTGATTGACCCAGTATAATATCGCATAAAAGGTAATTTGTAAGAAACATTTCTTAAAGTATTCTCGTATTGTTTTTATAGGTATAGTATAGGGTTGGCTGACACCGACTCCAAATATAGCAATAATTATAACTACATTATATAATCGTAAATCGACTTTTAAGTAGTCTAATATTTTTCATTTCATTTTACCTAGGAGGACTCTCAAAACTGTGTTAAATATGCAATTATTTTTATTACTTTTTAGTGCATTTTAATTTGTTTTAAAATACTGTTTTGTTTGAAGTCGGTTTTTCTTTTTGTTAAAATTTTATTTATTTTTTGATTTTAAGTGAAGCTGATGTAGACTAACATTTTTTTCTTAATATGGATAGATTAAGCGTGCCGTTTATATGAATCAGAAACTACTTCAGGGACAATTTCAAAAGAAACTTTCGAATAAAGCAAAAATACACTTTCGAAAATGCGGCTTTAATACGTCATGCGGCATAAACTACGAGGTACCACCCTCGAATGAGCTGTAATCGACCTCAGTAAAAAAACTTTGCAAAAGAGCTATTCGTATGCTTTGACGTACATCATATGACATCACATCATATACACAAAATTTGATTAAAGACAGAAAGAAATTCTGCCCCAAATCACACCCTAACTGTAAGCCGTTTAGGAGTTCCGTCAATACATAGTATAAAACAAAGTCGCTTTCTCTGTCCCTATATCTTTAAAACTACGCAACGGATTTTGATGCGGTTTTTTTTAATAGATAGTGTAATTCAAGGGGAAGGTTTGTGTATATAATAAATGAACAATATAGTAAAGAAACACTGACAATTTTAGAAGTTTGCAATGTGATTTCGTAAATAAACAAATTCTTTAGTATATTTAGTATCAGTATTGCACCCGTGAGAAGTCAGGGCGGGTCGCTAGTTGATTATAATATTCGATTATGACAATTACATGAACATAACCACGTTCCGGAAGGTGATTCAAATATCCAAGTACCCATAAATAAAAGATTCGACCGAGTATTGCTAACGTGCTCCTCAGAATTGTTCCGTCCCCTCCCGTTCCCTTAATTTGTCATAGATCCTATACTCAGAACCTTACCAAACTTTCACCTAACTACCCTTAAAGTATATCCTTTATAATAAAAAAAGAATCATCAAAATTGGTTAACGTGATTTTGAGTTATTCACCTATTCGTCGCGCATATACATAATGCAAATTTAAGACTTATGTCGTTTTCATACGGATACCAACATCGGAAAAAAATAAAAAAAAAATGGGACCCCACGGGAAGTACTACCTTTCAAACAAAAAAAAAATTATCAAAATCGGTCCACCCAGTAAAAAGTTATGAGGTAACAAACATAAAAAAAAAAAAAAAAAAATACAGACGAATTGATAACCTCCTCCTTTTTGGAAGTCGGTTGAAAATAGATCTTAAGGTGACGAACCATTTCTTACCCCGACTTTACATATTTATTTATTGCTTAACTATCAGTATAAATTCTTTCAATAATAATGATTTTGGTTTTTTCACATAAGCGCGGTCCCGTATTTAGAGGCTATGCCTACTTTCTATCACTGTAAGCGTCGAGGGGAGAATGTCTCTGTACCCTGGGAGCTCCTCTAACTTGGAGACCCGCAAAGGTCTACAGGGCCTGCTGTTGGGGCGTTATAGCAGCATGCGTAAGAGCTCCCGTGTTGTTCCACTGAAGACAAGGTACCGCTGGGTTTAACGTGGGTATTCTGGTGATTCGGGTCGTACCAGTCGTTCTTAGTATCGGCGAGCCAAACATATCCCCACGTAAGAGCGATTTTCCTACGACAAAAAATGGGTTCCGTATTTAAAATCATAACGGATATTTTTACGAAAATTATGACTTTAAAATGCAGATTATATCTTGATAGAGAAACGGGCTTCGAGCCAACGTGGGTACTTCATAACAAGTTTCGTAATAATTTTACACCTGAACTAAAGTTTTCGGGTCAAGCTGGGAGCGAATTTTTTTATTAAAAACACCGTTTTATAATGTGTTCGTATAAAATTGCTTTGTGTAGACGATATTATGTTTGAAAAGCGATTTAATTTAGACCATTGTAACATTTCATTTCCTACTTTTTTTTTTAAATATATTTTTGTTTTTTAATTAAATATAGTAACACGCATTGATTTAATTTATGACTACCGACCCGCCCTGAGAATTTGTTTATTTACAACATCACATTAGAAAATTCTAAAATTATAAGTGTTTTTTTTTACTATATTGTCAATGTATTAGACACAAAACCTTCCTCTCGACTTACTCTATCTAGTAAAAAAAAATCGCATCAAAATCCATTGCGTAATTTTAAAGATCTAAGCATACATAGGGACAGACAGCGGTAAGCGACTTTGTTTTATACTGTGTAATGATTTAGATAGGCAGACATGCAAATGGTGGCCCTGGGACAACTTATGTAAACTCCTTGCATCACCAATGCGCCACCAACCTTGGGTACTAAAATATATTACATCTACAATACTAAGAGCTGCTGTTTGGCGGTAGAATAGTCTCCTCGTCTGTGTACGATGATGCACAAATCCACTATCTATCAAAAGTGCATTTTAAATATAAGTTATATAGTATTTATTGTCCTAGGATATAATTCCCATGAAAATAACTATTCACCGTCTCAATACAACATTTGAAAAAGTATTAGAACATTAGACGCGTAAAAATTCAATAAATATTCTCCTATATCGCACACGAGTATGTATCACTCTACTCATATCTAAATTTTATTTAAAATACTGCAATATTGTTTCAAAATATCTCAGCTAGTTTGGGAACGCTTTCTTAAGATATTCAGAAGTTTTAGATACGAATACCGCACTCGAGTAAAATCACATTATGCGACTGTTTTATAACTCTCCGCATATTTTGTTCGAAATTTCCATATACTTCTTGTAGATAGATTTCTATCTCTGATTCAGATGTGTTTGTTTATTATTTTTTTAATTAATTGTAGGTAATGAAATACTTAAAAAATATTATTAATATATTATACTCGTATATTTAAAAATGATATATTGTTATTATGTGTTTATTGTACGTATATTAATATTGTAGTGTTTATTAAAATAATATTACCATATATTGTCACAGTCCATCACAACAACACACCATTGAAAATCAGCGTTGGGTTCTTGGATCCCAACTTGGAAGCTGAATGGTACACCTTTTAGGACACATTAATTATCATTGTTTTGTTTTTGTCTTTTTTTTTTTTAGATTAAGTTAGTCAGTAATTATAATTACTTAATATGTTTTTTTTATTTTAGTTGTTTTTTTTTTTTTGTACTTTTTATTCTTTTTATTGTGTCTCGTGTCCTAATAAACATTTCTTTCCTTCTTTCTTTACTTGAATGGAATTTAACACAAAATTCAAAATACGGGACACATTACAAATATTTGTCCATTACATAATAGAACCACTTGGATGACTAAGGTCACATTTAAATTACAAATATATATACATATAGTACACAATCTTTCGACAGTTTACATAGATAGATTATAATCTAACGGTTTTTACAAAATATCAGTGATATATAATATATATATTATTTTTTATTTTCAAATTTTTTTGAACAATAACATAAATTAAATAAGATTTGTGTGGACATTCCTTTCTTAGTTGTTAAACGCACATATAGTTTAAACTAATGTTGTTTCACGTATATGCTACAGATGCCTACATGCCAACCTATTTGGCTGGAACCCAAGACCGGATAAAGATGTTTGGCTTGTCGGTAAGGCCTTGTAAACGAGCTTCAGAATTTAAACGCAGGCTCATAATATATCCACAAGTTATTATGCATTCGCATTTTGTATATAGCGAATATTATCTTGTCTGCATATATATAATCCAAGTGATTGCTTTTGTTTTAAGATTTACTAGCGACCCGCCCCGGCTTTGCACGGGTGCAATGCTGATACGAAGAGTCTATCACCTTGGATTTTATTGGTGGTATGGTGGTGAAGAGTCGAGATGGCCCAGTGGTTAGAACGCGTGCATCTTAACCGATGATTGCGGATTCAAACCCAGGCAAGCACCGCTGATTCATGTGCTTAATCTGTCTTTATAATTCATCTCGTGCTAAGCGGTGAAGGAAAATATCCTGAGGAAATCAGCATGTGACAAATTTTATAGAAATTGTGTATTCCACCAACGCGCATTGGAACAGCGTGGTGGAATATGTTCCAAAACTTCTCCTCAAAGGGAGAGGAGGCCCTTAGACCAGCAGTGGGAATTTACAGGCTGTTTTTGTTGTTGTTGTTGTTGTATGTATGGTGTACAGTACTGTAGTACTCTATCTATCTTGTAGGGTTCAGGTGACTCTCTCGACATCACTTTTGAAACCTATTAAATAATTGGTGTCTAGTCAATCTATCTATTGAATAAAACTGCATCAAAATAAATTATGTAATTTTTAAGATCTAATCATATATAGAGCCAGACAGTGGTAAGCGACTTTGTTTTGTACTATGTAATGATTAATTTATAATATGTGTAATAACTATATTTAAAAACTTTATTTAGTTCAGAGTTAGTTTTTTTAAATTCAAATTTATTGTGACCTATTAAGAGATCTGAATAAAGGTCTATTAACATTATTTAGTATAATTATCAATAAAAATTTCAATACAGTCCAACATCAGTAGCGGCTTTGCATATGTAGAACAAGGGTCTACATGAAATGGTTAGATCATAATATACATCTCAGTCAGCATATTTTCCGACATCTTTAATAATCATCATCTTATGACAGCGTTACAAGATAGTTAGTTAGTTAGGCGGAAGATAGTTCATATTACGCGCAGAAAATAAAAATATATAACAAATGAAAATATTTTATTTTGTTTGCTGCATTTTCTTAACTAAATTATAACTTATAGTCGGTATGTAATAAGGTTATTTCAGCTTAACTTAGCTTTTCTTGCACCTCGGGCGAAAGTTATACATCAAGCCCGCTTCATTTATCTCAGTATACATTATATATTCCTCTGCTAAGAGAGTATGGCCTCATTCCCAACTTGGTTCAACTCTGATTATACAATAAGAACGACAAGCTCTTAAGTAAGCTCACAACTTAACTTAATTAAGATACTGATAAGAGTTAATAGTTCATATTATAATGAAAATATTGAAAAAAAAGTTAAGTTATCTTTAAGTTAATTAAATAATTTACCCCATATTTTTATATTACCGCCTGGCAACGGGAAATTCGCAGACGCGAATATTCATGTATAGTACGACACAACTTAGATGTCGCATCGGCAAAATTCGTAAAACCGATCACATCCGAATTGAGTACGCTATCCCAAATTATCAGTATTTATTTCTCGTGCGAATATGATCTTTGCACAAACGTAATAACTTGTAATATCATATGACCTAATATATTTGTCAATTTGACGCGTCGATTTACATGCACTTGTTTTCCCTGACGCGTGATTCTATAGCGACGAATAGCGTCGAATGGCGCGATAGGGAGCTATTTCTATTGGTTGTGTAAATCGGCAGTATTCGGTTTTAATTTCATTCGATTGCATTTTTCGATGCTACATCTAATTTGTGTCCTACTATACATTGCTCTACGTTTGTTTTATCTACTAAGAGTATTTATATTTTTGATAGACGAAATATAATACAACTATAGATAGAATAGTTTAAATATAAAATAATGTAGAGATAAAAAACATATAATTGTTCAAAAAAAAAATTCTACAATATTGATTTGAGTTACTTTTAATATCTAGAATAACGGTCTTAGTCAGTGAGTATACATTATTTTTTAATTAAATACTAACAGTTTTAACAGCAATTACATTTTCATTTACCCATGTATACGTTAGGAGGCTATGCCAAGATCATTTTACAGTATTTTGTATTATACTAGTGAACGACCAAGTAGCCAGTGTCATTTTAATTTTTCTTAAATAATCGGTGGTCCTCTTCGAGCCGGATTCACTGATGATGTGCTATAAATATAACAGTTAATTTTATTTCACCCACAAACATTCTTATCGTTATATTTAAACTGTTCTTAACTTTGTAACTTCCGTGTTCTATGAGCAAGTTGAAGTTAATTTATTGTCTCAGTGTGTTAAGTTTATACAAGTTTGATATCGTAACTAGTACAAGTACTACTAGTACTCAAACGAACATTATAATATTTATATTATATATTACTAATTTAAGTACTTGCAAGATGTTAATCTTTTTTTAATTTAATTAGTAAAATTTTAATTAGTAATATATAATATAAATATTATAATGTTCGTTTTTTATTTATCTCCACATCGTACATACATATATTGTAATAGTAACAGTAAAAGCCTGTAAATTTCCCACTGCTGGGTTAAGGCCTTCTCCCACTAAGGAGAGGGTTTTGGAACATATTTCACCACGTTGCTCAAATGCGGGTGGGTGGAATGTAGATGTGGTAGAATTTCGATTCAATTAGACAAATGCAGGTTTCCTCACGATGTTTTCCTTCACCACTGAGCACGAGATACATACAGATACAAAAACATGTCAAAAGTGAACTTAGTATAACAGGCTTATCCCTTAAAGGAATTTCTTCGAGCATATCCATCAAGTGGAACAAAGGCTCTAAAGTTTTCGTAAGAGATATGAGAGAGCCAACTTATTAATCCGAAGACTGAGGATGGCATAATCGTCGCGTCAAAACTATTTAGAAGAGGTTGAGTTCACTGAAGACAGACAGAAAGATATACGAGATTAGAACAGCTCTCGAACAACATAAAAACAAAAAGACGCTTGATGATATGGCTGAGATTCTGAAGGCGGGTGATGCTCCAATCCTTAGGGTCCTTTAGGAATTTTCAACTCCGTTATACTTGATGGTCAATGTCACTGCTATATCACAGTGATCTTCTAAAAAAGGGGCAATGGAACCTTCTTGTTTGCTCGCAGACCAGAGAGTATTCATAATGTGTGTGCCAGAAAAGGCACGTAACAATGGAGGCACACTATGTACCTCTTAGTGTACGTCATATAATCATACAAATTGTAAATTATTATATGTATGTATGCAATAAATTTAACAAAAAAATAATTGTTGTAGCCTAAGTTACTTACTCCATCAGCATTCTACTAATAAGAGTCTCGCCAAAATCGGTCCAGTCCTTTCAGAAATTAGCTGAAACAAAAAGACAAAAATTGAAAAAAATATGTTATTTTGGTAAAAATACATTTAGTAAAAAGTGGTTACTTTAATACTAGAAAAGTACACTCCAATTTTATTATATATGTATATATGTTTGATCGTGTAACATAGTAAAAGCAATGTAAACCAATTCAAAAAATCTAAATCAAAATAAACTTTATTCAAATGGGCTTTTACAACCACTTTTGAATCGTCATTTAACAATTAAGTGTAGCTACCACCGGTTCGGAAAGTAGATTTTACCGAGAAGAACCGGCAAGACACTCAGTAGTTACTCTTTTTCAACATTTAAAAAATACAGTCATGTTAGTTAATACAATTATTTAAATTAATATTAATAAATCCTGCCTTTTAGTCCAACTAAAATTATTCCCTTACTAAAATTCCATAAAAAAATGTTAAAACATTTTATTTATGTGTCAGCTATTTTACTTCACAAGCCACTATTATTAACGGGGATATAACGATGACACCTCTTACACATTGAACTCGCTTCCCGGAAAATAAAAAAAAAAAACGAACTCGTTTCAAATCGTTGTAGAGTATACTTATTTATTACTCTATAGAGCTCGGTTTACCGTGCTAGAATAAACAGCGGCTACGATGGTAGAGTGCGTATTATCCCTGTCCCGGTTCAATATAAACAACTCGGGATAATGGCACCGTAGCGATACAAGCGAATAAAGTAAACAGCTGATCGGACTCGTTCTATACAAAAACTAGAACATTATTTGCTATCTCAGCATTTACATGGAATAAATTAATATTATTTTCTAAAGGAAACGTAGCTACCAAACTTGCTACAACTTGCTATCGTGTCGGTGTAATTGGTGCCGTATGTTTTCAAATACTACAATTGTAAACAGAAAAAATCGATTGGGTTTTCAAATATTTTTAGAATAATTATTACTACTTCCAAACATCAGATAATCTGTCGCCAAATAGCAATAATTGATATTGCTGTATTCCGATTTAAAGGCTGAATGAGTCATTAGTTTCAGCTATAAGGGACATAACATCTCAGTTTCCAAGTTTGGTGCATTGGTGATATAAGAGATAGTTTATATTTCAAACAGCGCCAATGTCTGTGTGTGAGGTGACTCATTTGTCAATCCACCTACCCATTAGAAAATACAAAATTTTGAATGCTTTCCGTGTTGAATATATTACCTTGTTGAAAGGCGCGGCTGTATCTTCAGATATTCTAGCACCAAACAGCAATACCATGATTGTGTTCCAATTTGAAGGCTGAGTGAGTATATAACATTTAATTCCTTAAGGTTGGAGGCGCATTCTTTTTGGGTAGTGGCCCATTGGACCATCCGCTTATATATAATATAACAACAATATGAGTCTTTGTTTCAACACTATACGAAACAGCTGAAATGGACAATATTATACTGAATTTAGTACACTATAGTAGCGTAGACATTTATCCCGGATCTGATTTCATTTCATCTTACTCTGTTTCAAAGTACCTACATTAACTAATCCGATTAGATCGTGTTGAGTTATTCTGACAGATAATAGATTGAATTCTGTGGAATACGAATAAGAGTCAATTACAATCTTAAGTTCAACGTTAAGTAGTTTTACACAAAGAAATCACTTATACATTCTTATCAAATTAAAGAATGTCATAATAGCTATTTCAGTGAAACCAAAGTATACTTTATTCACTATTCGAATAAAGTATATTTTGGCTTTTTGAAATTTTTATTTTACGCTTACTTGAAACTTATACTTATAAAACCACCTCTGCAAATCAGTCGGTTTTTTAAAACATAATAATAACGCCTGTATTATATACTGAGATAGAGACTATTTTGGACCATATACGTAACCCCGTAAATCAATTATCCTTACTCATCATCATTCTCTTGCCCTTATCCCAATTTTATTTAGGGTTGGCGCAGCATGTTTTCTTCCATACTTCTCTGTCGGTTATGATTATTCTTACTCATTAATCGTTAATGAAATTGGAGTTCAAATTAATTTATATACACAACTCGAATTCGAAGAAATGAACGTCAAGAAACAGGTATCATTTGTTTTAGATTTATCTTCCCATTCGTTCATTCTTTCCCTCATTCATTCAATGCACCATTGGTCAATATTTGTCCTACCATCGTCTAGTTCTCTATTACCTCTGATATAATTTTATCAATAAAACAAATTAAATGATACTTTTATGATAGTACCGTGAAAGTATTTCCAATATACATCGGAAACATTTTCAAATAACTTATCTGATATTGCCAATGTCTGATCTAGATAATAGTTGCAATGTACTACGTCGTGCATTCAGATAACCTCAGAATATATACACGTGGAAATGGCATAAACGATTTTATTATTGAAAGTGTATTCATTTAAATTTTTATGATAAAAAAAACGCAAATAAGAATGACAGTGTATCAGGCCATTGCTGGCCAAGAGGTAAACTCTTTTTGGAATGGTTTGGAGTTGAAGCTGCTACACGCAGTTGCGTGGATGCCTGTGTATAGTACAATCATCTGACACATGTTGGTTTACATACCATAATATTTATGCATTATTTATATACATATTTCGCACAAGCCACGAATAGTGCTAGGATAAGATTGACGTTCTTTTATTATTTATATCTCGCGACTTCAGAATTCTCTTGTGACGTGAAGGTCTGTGAAAAAGTAAACAATAAAAATTATTGTCATAGTATAGTGAAATCATACAACGGATGAATGCTTATTTAAATTTATCGATATAGATACATTGTTTATAAAAGAAGATACTTTTGTGTATTATTAAAAATATTAAACCAATATACGTAAAATTTAAAACTTATCTGCAGATGAAGCGCATTTTGAAGAAAATTCAGCATTGAGTATTACATAATTAAGTTAGTTTTACTGTTAAAACTAATTTAAATTCATTCTATTTCATTTATTGACGTGACAAATTTATGTTCATGTTTGTTGTAGTTAGTAAATAAGTATTATAAATTATTTACTTATGTGAATACAACCAAAAATAAGGAAATAAAATATATTCCTTCACTTGCCAATTTTTCCATTAGTCGGATGTCATTTTAGAAATCTTTTATTCTGAGGTCAACGGCGTGAACGTTAAAATTCATATTTCGTATGAAAAATTGAAAATCGGTTTGTTGAAAGGTTTGTCTGCAACTTTAGAGCAAAATTTTTCAAGGCGTGTTTGATTGTATCGATCAGAAATTTCCGTATAGGTAACACACAGTCCTGGAAAAATAAATCGGCCTAATTTGCTTTTTAACATTTAATTTCAAGGTCATTATTAATGAGTTATTACGAACATGACTAAGAAAGTATTACTATTAAAAAAAAATAAACCCTTTTGCGCGAAATTAAGTATGTTTTTTTGTAAGGCCTTTTTTAGTGTTATTATAATAAGGTGTTGTCTAGCCAAGATTTATTGTTGCTATACTTCGAATAGTTTATCTTAAATATTAATTAGCAATTTATTAAAGTCTATATTATTATACCAATAGCTATAATAATGAAGAATTGTATACTTAAAAAGTGCTAACAAATTTTAAACTCATTAGTTTTTTTAAGAACTATACATGCTTATTGTGACAAATTTTAACGTATCATATGCACGATTAATAAAAAAAAACAAAAGCAGTGACAATGTATCAACATCCTGTTCCTTTTATAAATTTTCGAATGTAACATTGGAAAGCACTCGAATTTACGAAAGCGATTTTGTTATTGAATGGATTAAATACATATATAAACGAACGCTCGCTGATGTCATCACACCTACTGCTTTTATATAGGAATAAAAACTGTGCACAGATAAAAAATGCATGATATTTGTAGTTCTTTTTTAAATAATATTTTTAAAAAAATGTACTGAAAATTGATTTTAAATTAATTTTATATGGTCTTGATTTACAATAAGTAATTTTCGTATATTTTGATCGTTGTACTTTATTGCAATTAAATCGTAGTTTTAAAGGGAACTACAGTAGCATCCTGTATATTTCCCACTGCTTAGGCCTCCTCGCCCTTAGAGGAGAAGGTTTGGCAGTGGTTTAATTTCGTTGAAAATTGAAAAAAAAAATCCCTTACAATGTTTTCCTTCACCGCCGAGCAGGAAATGAAATATAATCACAATTAATCAACCAAATCAAAATTCAGTGGTGCTTGGTGCGTGGGGTTTAAACCCGCTATTATCGGTTAAGATGCACGCGTTGTAACCACTGCGCAATCTCGGTTCTCAGGGGACTAAGGAACCTTTTTTTTTGTCTTAAGACTTTTCACTATGCACTAATGTACTGTACAGCTAAATTTTGATTATTCGTTTCAGGTCTAGTATCTAATCAGACTGCAATTCGTGATAGCCAATAGAATCCACGGTCATATCCATTTCAATATCGGTTATGACTTTCTTTGACGCCGATAAAACCTTTATGTAGGCCTACGATACACGGGCTCCTGGGAACCGGGTCATTTGGGATTATTTTATCGATTATCAACAAAAACCCCTGCGATGGCCGTCCTCGGCACGGATCGGAGGGGTGGCATCGTTTCCGCATAACGCATCTGCTCTGCATAACCCGACCTCGTAGCTTGTGACCCACGCTCGTGACACAGCAGTGTTCGCTCCTGCCGGGGTTACTTACATAAGCAAACAACATTGTATACTGTATCCCCCAAATTTTACAACGAAGCCATTGTAAGGCTGATTCAATCTATCCGATAAATTATTTCAATGATAATAAAAAATGTAAATAAAAAAATAGTTAATATTTTTAACTTTTTATATTCTATTCGGTCTTAACATTCGATATACGCAAGCAAATCAACGAACACACACATAGATATATTCAAATTTCTTTGGTCTGGATATTTGTATAATCAAGTGGTATAGTTTTTTAAGCTATAATAAAAGTCTTTTATTACTTAAAATGTTAAGAAAATGTACTTATTTGGTAGATTACATTTTCAATTGTGTGATTTTTAATTGAAATGGTTCTTGTGCCACACTTAAGTAAAATTTTATTTTAAAACATCTTGTGATGTGAATCAAATGTAACAAATATTATCTAGGAATGCCAAATCGACGACACCTTAACAAAACTGAGCGCTTAAATGTCAAACAGTTGTATCAATTTTCAACTTAATATTATTTTTAAATTTTAAAAGTACTATAAATTTCACCAAAAATTTAAAAATATCTCAATAACACATTTTTTTTAAATGTTTTATATGCAGAATTACAACGCTTGTCTTGAAAACGTCAATCAGATAAAACCAGTTAAATCCGGATGAATAACAACCCTGGGAATATCGATGTACTCGTAAGTCTCGCATGAATATAAACATTTCATAAATAACAATGACATTCGTTCTATGTTTGATGTATTCCAGTATATATAATATGTATATACATATATATCTAAGCATAGATAACTTAGACATTAATGTAAATTACTTATTATTAATGTCGAGTACGGGCCTAGTAAAGTCAGATTTAAGACTGGCACAAATACATATATGTACATACTCCTTTAAAAAAAAAAAACGATCTGCCACAATAAATAATTAGATGTTTCTATTTATAATAATAAAAGATATATATCTTTCAATTGTTGGAGAATTATTATAAAACGTTATTTTATTTTGTCATCTTAAATTACTGATATGGTAAGATTCAGTTATGGAAATAAAAACGTAGAGGATTATTACATAAAAATAAAGAATTAAAGAAATAAAACACGCTCGTTCCTCTGCGTTGCGTAATGGGATCCCCTCGGTACATTCATAGCTGCGTGATTATGTGAAAATAAAATTAGCCGCTTCCTGTTCATTCAATAACAAAAAACATATGAAATGGTTCCTTTATTCGTTGTTGTTTAGCTCGAAATATTTTTTAAAAGGAATCTTTAATTGCTGTCAATGGTGGGATTCTTGGACTCTTTAAGGACTTTTGCTGCAACACAAACAGGCAGTCAGTCAGGTTACATTTAGTATCTGCCAACGTCTGTGAATTATTTGTCATTTTTTTTTAATTCGAACTAATTTACAGATTTATTTGGCAAAAGTATCCTCGTAATTTTACACTAATTCAAATTCCAATTAAAAGAGTCACGCTCGCCATTTTCAATTAGCAGTTAGTTTTTGTCTTAAATTCTTATAACATAATAAATAAATCAACAAATTAAATTCTGTCAGATTAATTATGAATACAATAATAAGTCTTTACATCTGTTTGTTACGTCATAATGACTAAACTACTTATACCAATTGTAACGAAATTTGACATAGAACTAGCCTGGGACTTGGATAATGATATATATATAGATAAATTATGGTATGATCCAAATAAAGGAATGTATTGTAAGAAATAACTAAGGAGGCTCGTGAATTTGAGATAATCGTCCTGTTTACACTACATTTGAGAAAAAGATGATGATGATGATGGTGAGGTGATACAGAATTGGTCAAATATTATCAAATAAAAGCAATACTAATTTTAGTATGAATTTCAATTCTAATCAATATCTATTGTAGATTTGTTTTTATGTATTGCTGCAAATGGTGATGTTTTGGAGAATGTACAGTGATCAATCGTTTTTTTTTTATGCAATCATTCAGCTGTTCACGTAACGTTACTTCACAGAGCATCGATGCATGGTATATAGAGTTATGAAAACATAGAGGAGACATATATTCTGATAATAAATTTACTTCATACTCCTTGTATTGATCGTAGCAAAATTTTTGCTTTAAAGAAATATTAACAGTTCCTTACAGCATCGGTGTAAGGCTTACACCGATGCTCTACTAACTGCGAAGAATTAAGATTTTACTCGTACATCCCTTGAGTGAGTTACACTGACTCACTCACCGTACGATCTGGTGTCTTGCTATTTGGTAAAAAACTACAAACTATTTTAACGAAAGGTCCTTTGTTGTTGTTTGGCTTTTCTTCTTAAAAATATAAAGAGAAAAACAAATTAAATTATAAGCACATAAGACGTTTTTGATTTTTAGGTCATAAAGTGATAATATTTTTTTTATATTTTTGTTAAATAGTGATTCCTTATCTAGTCATCTATATGGATTACCATGTAAAGTGTGTTTTATCAATATAATCTCTCAAAAGTCAGTTCATCTGAAATGCCCAAAAAATTTAAATTTGATTTTCATAATAAATACCTAACACATTCCGACATATAAAAGCACATACACGGTAAAAGAGATTTGTGAAAACATTGATATTGATACGTATTGTTTTTATAATAAAGCTATTCCCATGCGAGAGTACAATGGCGGTATTAGCTGAGCGATTGAACAAAACGCCACGATACACTGCAACGTCGAGTTAGATAAATCTTCCATTTTAGTTACTAGGGTACAATTTAACACGTTGGACACACGCATGCTAAACCTCCATATGTATGTATATAGATAGGCATTGGTGAAATAGTTTAGTAGACTTTTGTTTCTTGTTTATAAAATGTTTATATTTTTTATGTTTGCGGGTTATTTAAAGATTTAGAGCTTCCAATAACAAAAATCTTCAAATTAAAATGGCACACAAAAAAACCGAAAACAGATTTCGAGAATTGCACAAAATGAATAAGTACAAGGTAGTGAACAAAAAAAAGTTGTCTATACTTATAGAATGTTTTTTTTTTTAGTTTACGGGGAAGTTGTAGTGGGTCTCTTTCAAACAGCTCTTAGATGGACTGAATACGTGCATCAAAGATTACTTACTCATTACCAATGATTTCTTTCTTAGTAATTTTTATTTGGGCCTAAAAACCGACGTCATATTGATTGTAGTGACGTGTCATGATCGTTGGTTACCATACCTACTATTTCGTGACCTTATTATTGACATTCCTGGACAAGTTTGGTTTTATAATACTCATTAATGTATCTCGCTACTCGATACTTTAATATTTGGAAATATGGAATAACATTTGATTGGCGACTAATTTATTTAAAACAACAAAAGCCTGTAAGTTTTCCACTGCTGGGATAAGGCCTCCTCTCCCTTTTGAGGAGAAGGCTTAGAACATATTCCACTACGCTGTTCTAATGCGGGTTGGTGGAATTCACATGTTGCAGAATATCTATGAAATTAGACACAAGCTGGTTTTCCTTCAATGCCGAACACGAGATGAATTATAAACACAAATTAAGCACATGATAATTCAGTGTTGCTTGCCTGAGTTTGAACCCGCAATCATCGGTTAAGATGCACGCGTTTTAACCACTGGGCCATCTCGATTAACGATCGATTATTAACGATTGATTGAAATATTCATATTGTACCTTCAAAACCACATTCAACCAAGGTGGTTCGATGAATAAAGTAACAATAACAACGAAATAAAAGCGTAAAAACAACGCCACCCGGGGCGACAGCTCGGACAAAACATTTCACAGCCTAACGGCGGTCTACAATAACAGTACACGTTTCCTTTGTATATACCACGCTCAGTGTGAGACGGGAATATTTTTAGAAATGGTAAAGGGCGGTCGCACGCCCGCGGCGCCTGATGAGGATGTAGCTGTCTTGAAATGGGTCGCGACATCGCGAGATGAAACTGCATGTTGTGACGTCATGACGTGTGATCGTGAAAATAACAGCAGTTACAAGACATTTGTGCAAGACGTTGGAATTTATGAAAGAAATAAATTTAGACGAGAGGAGAGGTGAACTTCGTAACTTCTAAGAAGTTCAATGGTTTGGTCTTGACATGCACTCTAAAAACGATTGTAATAAAACTGTCAATCGTAATAAAAACGATGTGAAAAATATATATGTATTATTTAAAAAAAAATTCTTACGTGCCGATTTCTGCCAGTTCTATCGCGCTTAAGAAAAATAATGTCGTTCCAATACGTAATAAATATATTTTTTGAGAGTTTGTCTTTAATTTTGTAAATTGAATTATTGTAATGTATGAATTTACATTTAATTGGAATTATCTTTAATGTATTAAATCTGTTTAGTATATATGACTAAGTGTAAAGAAACATTGTAATATGTTCACAATGCTTTTTATTTTCCTAGGATCAATTTTAAAATGCACGCGTTCCGGGTAAAGTAATTTAACTTATGCTACGCTATTTTGTATTATTAAGCTGAACCGGATGACTAAGCTGAAGTGGCAGTGGGCTGGTCATATTTGTCGTAGAACCGACAACCGTTGGGGAAAAGGTCAGTAAACTTAGTGTAGTACGTCCTCAGGCACGGTGGAGTGTCGACATACGCAAGGCGGCAGGCAGGAGCTGGATGCGAGTAGCCGGATAAAGACCACAGTGGCGTGCACTTGGAGAGGCCTATATCCAGCAGTGGGCAAATACGGGCTGTTGATGATGACGCTATTTTGACACGTGTGTCGTACAAATTTATTATTATAATAATTATTATCCATGTCGCTTATCACATTCTGACATTTAATGTCTGACTTCTTTGGTGAGTTTCGAATGTCTTCTTTAAAGAAAAGCTCAACTGATGACATTTTTAATGTACTCCCAGTTCTATGGCGAATCATCAACGTCATGGAGTTTCATATGTTTTGAGGGCTACGTTTGTTTTATTTACATGGAAATTGTTCCCATGCAAGGATTCGTATCAGTTGGAATTTATGTTGGTAATATCTTATGTTGGTTTTACTCTTGTGGAAAATGGAATCAAAAACTAGATGCCATTTCTTTGTAAAATACACGAAATAGAGTGGTTTTTCAGTTATAATTTTGTAGTGTATAGAATTTATATTAATAATCTTATTATACATAAACCGATTACACGTAAATGCTTCTATAGGTGTTTTTGAAAATTGAAGTATGTTTTTTAAGTATTTTTTTTATATTATTTTAATTGGGAAACAAACACTACAATAAGTCTTAATATTAACAAATACAAAATAAATCACAAGCCAATCAAGTTTCCACTCATAAATTAATATACAATATTAGAGCAACAAGAAAAAAAGGAGGATATTACACAATTACAATAGAAGCAATTACAATTTTATTTTAATTTAAAGGATAATTTATATAATTAATAAAATTAAACAAATCTGAACTTGTCTATAAGGGTCCTTTCTTTGACAATACATATTATAAAACTAGCTCTACTGTGACTGAGACCTGAATTGAATTGAAATACTAATGATACATAAAAGTTTTATTAGTGACATATGTATGTTTACTATAAACGTTACCGAGAGAACCCGGTTTTATTACCTAGTCTTAAATAAAAAATATATCTCTACAATAGTATTTGTTTCTAATCAAAATCAATAACCATTTTCGACACAAACTATTTGTATGCTTTAGAAATCGTTGTTTTGTTTCATTTCAATAAATCCGAAATTTCATGAAATTCCAATAAATCTGACATATTATATGAGATTAATTTCAATGCACAGTACAAATATATTATTGGATTGGATTGGTTGCATATTAAGTTTCACCACCACTGACAATACCGTCTCGCTGTCGGATGCCACTTACCACTCGACAGCGAGAGTTTCGAGGTGGCGACACATTGCCATAGAAACTCCATCTCCGGCCTGGAAGTCACCGTTTCCACATACACGCCATATTCGTAACCTAACTCTAGTTGAGAATCTATTTGAATTTAAATCTAAAAATCTCACAAACATTACACATTCGTATATAGACCTAAAACCTTGACCTTACCCGCTTTTATTTTCAATTAATTTAATGTATTCACCACCCAATATAAACCTTTTGTTTCACAATTTAATATAATGTATGTTGTTGATTCAGTTGAACGCCGTAGCCTTTCGAACGCAACTCGTTCTCTATTACGTATGGACCATTAAACTCATTGTGTTTCCTTTGCGTTTAATTTTATAATTAAAAAAATTACAGCAACAATTTTCATCATGACTTTTATACAATCGTTAAGCGGTATTTTCGCTATTGTATACACCAGTTAATGTTTTGATTCACTTAACGCGTTCAATATGCTTAAAGTACATATGTACTAGTTTTTTTAGTGTTTTTATAAATACAGTTTTGTCTTTCATATATCTTTTCTCCTTTGGTAGCGCACTAATATGGGGCATGATTAATATTACTTGCAGTATCTATTGGCAGAGGGGACTAATCGGAAAGAGGTATTAGTTGCCAATCTGCCTACCTATGACATATAAAGCTATAGACAATGTTGGGTTATTTAAATCCAAAAAGTTTAACGCAGTCGTAGGATAAACTGCTCGTCATATCTCCAACTTCGCCCGTCGTTAAAACGACTTAGGAACTCAATTCGCTCCCTGCGTAGTGTTTAGTGTATGCTGGTAGTGCAAACTATTCCATTCAATTTCGTATATCTCAAAGTTATCTTCAACAATGCTATGCGACAAATTACCATATAATCTATATATGTATATGTAATAAAATTGCAGTGTCTTCCTGTAATTTTCATGAAACCACTTTTCAACCGACTTCCAAAAGGAGGAGGTTGTCAATTCGTCTGTATTTTTTTTTTTTTTTTTTTATGTTTGTTACCTCATAACTTTTCACTGGGTGGACCGATTTTGATAATTTTTTTTTTGTTTGAAAGGTAGTGCTTCCCGTGGGGTCCCATTTTTTTTTTTTTCCGATGATGGTATCCATATGAAAACGACATAAGTCTTAAATTTGCATTATGTATATGCGCGACAAATAGGTGAATAACTGAAAATCACGTTAACCAATATTGATAATTCTTTTTTTATTATAAAATATATACTTCAAGGGTAATTTGGTGAAAGTTTGGTAAGGTTCTGAGCACAGGATCCATGACAAAGTAACGGAACGGAAGGGAACGGAACAATTCTGAGGAGCACGTTAGCGATACTCAGTCGAATCTTTTATTTATAGGTTATTTGGATATTTGAGTCACCTTCCGTAATGTGGTTATGTTTATGTAATTATCATAGTCGAATATTATAATCAACTAGCTACCCACCCCGGCTTCGCACGGGTGCAATACTGATACTAAATATATTACAGAATTTGTTTATTTACGACATCACATTGCAAACTTCTAAAATTATCAGTGTTTCTTTACTATATTGTTCATGTATTATATACACAAACCTTCCCCTTGAATCACACTATCTTTTAAAAAAACCGCATCAAAATCCGTTGCGTAGATTTAAAGATATAGGGACAGAGAAAGCGACTTTGTTTTATACTATGTAGTGATGGAACACCTATACGGCTCGCAGTTAGGGTGCGATATGGGGCAGAATTTCTTACTATCTTTAATCAAATTTTGTGTATGTGATGTGATGTCATATGATGTACGAAATATAGTTGGTCTTTTTCAAAGTTTTTTTGCTGAGTTCGATTACAGCTCTTTCGAGGGATCCTTGTAGTTTACGCCGCATGACGTATTAAATCCGCATTTTCGAAAGTTTGAAATTGTTCTCGAAGTAGTTTCTGACTCATATAAACGGAACGCTTAATCTAACCATATTAAAAAAATGAGTTAGTCAACATCAGCTTCACTTAAAATCAAAAAATAAATAAAAATTTTAACAAAAAAGAAAAACCGACTTCAAACAAAACACTATTTTAAAACAAATGAATATGCACGAAAAAGTGATAAAAATAATTGCGTATTCAACATATTTTTTAGAGTCTTCCTAAGTTAAATGAAATGAAAAATATTAGACTACTTAAAAGTCGATTAACGATTATATCATGTAGTTATAATTATTGTTATATTTGGAGTCGGTGTCAGCCAATAAAACCCTACAGTATATCTATCAAAAAACAATACGACAATACTTTAACAAATATGTTTTTTACAAATTACCTTTTACACAATAATATCAATCAAGGGGCTCGTATCGCTTCTTTCTTTTGTTTGTTGGGGCAAGGGCACCGTGGCTGACACCGGCTCCAAATATACCAATAATTATAACTACATGATATAATCGTTAATCGACTTTTAAGTAGTCTAATATTTTTCATTTCATTTAACTTAGGAAGACTCTAAAAAATATGTTGAATACGCAATTATTTTTATTATTTTTTCGTGCATATTCATTTGTTTTAAAATAGTGTTTTGTTTGAAGTCGGTTTTTCTTTTTTGTTAAAATTTTTATTACTAAATGCGTGTACGGTACATATACAAATATAACATTTCATACAATTTCTGTCTTTCTGTTTGTTTGTTCCGGTTAATCTCTGAAACGGTTGAGCCGATTTTGACGGGACTTTCACTGGCTGATAGCTGCTGTAATAAAGAGTAACTTAGGATAAAATAATAATAAAATCACTAATTTAATTATCTGACTACTATACAAGTGTTCTTAAGCATTAGAAGAACAATAAGTGTTTCGATTGTATTAATCAAATGACCAGCGACTTTACGAGCTCGATAAATTGCAAAGCGGAAATTGCAATGCCAGCGAAACCACAAAGAACCAATGACATAGAAGTAAAACGAATTTGGTGTTGGAGGTAAAACATTTTCTTTTTCTTTGACCATAATCACTACATAGTACAAAACTAAGTCGCTTTCTCTACCCCATGCTTCAATTTTTAAACTACTCAACGGATTTTGATACGTTTTTTAATAGATAGATTGATTCGAGAGGAAGGTTTTTGTATATAATACATGGACAGTATAGTAAAGAAACACTGATAACTTTAGTTTCTAATGTGATACCGTAAATAAAAAAATCTGCAGTACATTTAGTATAAGTATTGCATCCGTGCGAAGCCGAGTCGGGTTGCTAGTATTTTGATAAATAACAATAACCTTTCACTAAAAGTAACGTTAGAAAAATGAGCTCCACTGTTAATTATGGTAAATATGAATCTGTTATTATTTGTCAAAGTACCCAAATTTAACATGAAGTTTCATAACGTCTTGTCATAAAATACGTGAATTTTCGTGAGGCACAGGTGTGACAAAGTTCACGCATGCCCTGCGAATAAGTCCCTTTAAATTATTACATTCGAACTCAGCTATTTGTTGCCGCTGGGAAATTATATTTAGATAAGGATCAAGACAGAAAATGGTCTATTGACAGGAATAATTTTTGTTTGTAATATTTCGAAAGCGAATATATAATCTGTGGGGAATTGAGTTTGTCATTTTATGGACACTTATAAATTTGATTATATTATGAACAAACTTGGACTTTGGAGTAATAAAATTGAAAATGCTTCTAAAATATATCCCGCCTTATTGCCTCCATCGGTGGCAGAGGGTTGTTTCATATTTCGCTCAGTGAATCTGAATTGCGGTTCAAGAGGAAAATTCTGCTAGCATTCTATTCATTTTCCACGCGGTTATGATTTATACGGGGGCTATTTTTTATTTTGATTTGCATATTTGTGTCTAAGTACACAATAAAAATAAATAACAATAGTAAATGAGGGTCCCTGTTATCGTATTCGTAATTAGATTGATAAGAAATCGCAGCATTAACGTATATTATTTAATGTTTTAAAAATGTTGATTTTTTTTTATTACATAATTAAAATAGCTGATATGGAACAGTGGTCAACCGATGATTTCGGGTTCAAACCCAGGCAAGCACCGCTCATTCATGTGCTTAATTTGTCTTTATAATTCATCTCGTGCTCAGCGGTGAAGGAAAACATCGCGAGGTAATCTGCATGTGTCTAATTTCATTGAAATTCTGCCACATGTGCATTTCAAAAACCCGCATTGGAACAGTGTGGTGGAATATGTTCCAAGCCCTCTCCTTAATGGGAGAGGAGGCCGTTAGCCCAGCAGTGGGAAATTTACATGCTGTTACTTTACTTTTACTTTTACATCATTAATTTGTTTTCCAATGACTGTCAACCTGTGACCGATGCTAATCCAGACGGCGCTCCATCTACTTCACTCAAGTGTACTAAGGATGACATCAGTCATTCATTTAAGCGTCAGATAATAAAATATGGCATCTGCGGCATATACATACTCATCATATAAAAGTACTAGTTGTCGGGCGCAATTTTTCTCGCATTTTATTGGTTAGTCATCAGCTTTTAAGCATAAAAAATATGCCATATCCTTCCTTACAAAAAAGCTAGTTTAATACCAAATTTCATCAAATTCGGTTTAGTGTTTGGTCGTAAAATAGAGTTAGGCTACTCTTATAAACGTGATGGATAGGTTTGTTCGTCAGCTGTTCCTGAGTTATTAATAAAATGAGAGTGAAAACTGCTTCAGTGATTAAACATACATAGCATTTTTTTATATAACAAAGGTACAATTCACTTTTATTTTAATAATAAGCAAATGCAAACAGTACATTTTTATAATAAAGTCATAAAACGGGTCGCTGATTTTTCATTTACGGAAATCATGACAAAGCCAATATTTTCTGAACAATTATTTATATTTACTTAACAATTCAATAAACGATATTCTGCTGAAGTTCATCTCGTTCGTGTGTTTTGTCCGCTCTCAGAGCCCGGCTCGAAATGTCATAATTGAGTTTTATTTTACAATCGCCCAGACGGTTAGAACGCGTGCATCTTAACCGGTGATTGTGGGTTCAAACCCAGGTAAGCACCACTGAATTTCCATGTGCTTAATATGTGTATGTAATTCATCTTGTGGTCAGAGGTAAAGTAATAGTGAGGAAACCTTCATGAGTTTCAGTTCAACGAAATTTGTATCCACCAACCCACATTGGAACAGAGAGGTGGAATATATGCTCCAAACATACTCTTCGAAGGGAGAAGAAGCCTAAAATGAGCAGTGAGAAATTTACAGGCGTTTAACTTAATGTAAATGTATGTATTTTACAAATATATATTTTAATAATTTGAGCTAATTTTTCTAGGCCTCTAGGTAAAACTTTAAAATATAATTTTTCAATTTTTCAAATCTACAACCTATTCGGAAGACAGCCTCCACCGAGAAAAAACGCCAAAGTCGTAATCGCTAAAGTAAACGCCAAATCGTTAATATCTTTATCGCAGTAAGATTCAAAACAATATACATCAAAATTTTTCCCTGTCCTATATCTACAGGCTGTTGATATTAAGTTACGAGGGTTTCTTGTTTGCCGACGTAACACTAAAAATATAAGATATAGAAAAGGTCTTAAAAATATACTCATTTTGATCAAGACCAAGAATAAGTTAAGCTACGTGACTGAACTCACAAATCGATCCGCAGAATAAATTAAGAATAGAACTGGAGAGCACGTTCGGAATTGTTGAAATTATGTTTGTGTCAAAGGAAATTTTTACATGTATACTAGCTCTACCCGCGACTTCGTACGCTTTTGAAGTGAACAAACAAGTTATTGGTTCATTTCGTAAAATTTTATTATAACTGAGATGGCCCAGTGGTTAGAATGCGTGCATCTTAACCGACGATTGCGGGTTCAAACCCAGGCAATCACCGCTGTTTCATGTGCTTAATTTGATTTTATAATTCATCTTGTGCTCAGCGGTGAAGGAAAACATCGTGAGGAAACATGCATGTGACAAATTTCATAGAAATTCTGCCACATGTGTATTCCACCAACCCGCATTGGAACAGCGTGGTGGAATATGTTCCAAACCTTCTCCTCAAAGGGAGAGGAGGCCTTTAGCCCAGCAGTGGGAATTTACAGGCTGTTGTTGTTGTTTGTTGTTGTTAATTGTCTTTTGTGATATTAAGTCGTTGGTTGAATGCACCCGATATGACAGCTGAATGGTGGTATGCGCGAGGGCTGTGCACGGTTCTGTATGGTATTTGGATATTGAAGCGTAACTTTATTATTAATTTATATATAATTCTAAAATAATAGTAACCTAACTTATCACTGACTCCTTATGACGCCAGCTTTTAGCCGGAACAAACAGACAGATGTAAACGGACAAAAAATGCAAAAAAGGCTTTTTTTATATATCAAATAGAAACTCCAATTTTAATATATGTATGGAAAATAAATTTTTGTTGTTCTGGAATGAAATACAAATAAAATGTATCGCTTATAAAAAAACAAAACTAACAAACAAAACAAACCCGTCTAGGCAGATACCAAAAACTCATCAGATATTCTACCGCCAAATAGTTGTATTAATATTGCTGTGACCTTGAAACCAGCTACTAGAAGTACAAGGAATGTTACAGATTAGCTTCCAAGTTTGTCATCAGGTGGTCCATAGCAAAATGTAACAAACGCTCAAAGAAACAAAACAAAATAAATAAAATACACCGATGCATAAATATGTTTGTTTTTGACTAACCTATCTACGAATATTGCTTCAGTAATAATCAATACACCAATTAATAAATAAACCAACGAATATTATAATATAAAAGTATAGGCTTTTTCTTATTAAATAATTATTTAATCGTAAAGTAATGTATATTTTATTATTGCAGATTATCATTACATTTTTTTAACTATATAGGTAACTGAAATAAGAATAAAGCCTTGATTACATACAAATAACAATTAAAAGTAGATAATATGCAAAATATGCATTTCTTTCCTCGTATCGTAAATCCGATCAAACAATCTCAGTTCATAATTAAACATTATTTATGATTAATATTTTATTGGTATCACGGATTGTAGATGTATATATATTTAGAGTATAAATTATATATAGCAGGATTAAATCATATATATATACTGTATATGGTTACATAATTACCGTAAATATTTTTGTTCTAATTTATTATTTTAGTTTCATGTTTAACATATGTTTTTGATATATTTTAAAGCTTAGTTACATGGGGTGAGCGCAGCTGGCCCTGTGGCTCATTACTTGTTTAAGCAATGACTTTATGTCGTTTGCCGAGGCAGGTGCGTTTAACCTTGTACGATTCAGCATACACACATTTCACTTTTAATATGTGGGCCTTATTAAAGTTACGAAGATTAAGAAAACCGTCCTGTTGCTTGTAATATTCATTCATTTTAAAACCTATAAATAATATGCTTTATAGAAGAAATACAATCAAACATAAAGATGTAACGATGTAAATATTTATTGATTAAAAACGCAAAATTTCGCGTGTTATATCATAAAGAGTAATGTGCCTCGAGCTTTGACGTGCATTCAACTAACAAGACCAATAAGGCTGATAATTTATATGCCATATACTATGTAGGTTTACGATTTATATAATATTTATAAGTAATAAGTTATAATAATTTATAAGTATAGGTATACTATTAACTTCGTTTTGTTGTTGCATTACATATTTTTGCAAACATATTTTTATATGAATGGAGATCCGACTAATGCTTGGTTCATATTCATCCTCTCATTTTATTTAATTAGAATTGAAATATAGAACATAAAACAATATCTAATACTTAATTTATAAACGTACCACAGTGTAATATAATGTGATTCTAGTAATGAAAAGTATTGCCGTTCGGCGATCGAATACCTGCTGAGAGCAGAAACACTCTACCAAGATGGGTTGCAAAACGAGCAAGGAAAAAATTATCTATGATATGATTAAAGGCAGATATCTAATCTTACCTAATATTTTACCGTAAAAGTCTCCTTTTACATTTGGAAGATTTCCATCCGACATCGAGGTTTCCTCACGATGATGCTTACCGAATAGCAGGATATAAATAATAAAATCAAATTAACCAAATGAAAATGAAAGGTATTTAATTTACTTAGGCTGAATATTTCTAAAATGAAACGCACCTGCTAAGTCCCCCGGGTTGTAGATGTCCACGGGCGGTGGTAGTCACTTTCCATCAGAAGTCACCTGCTCTTTTACCAAAGATTTCAACATGAAATCTTCGATGAAGAGATTATATTTATATCAAGATTCTTTAAAACGAGAAGCTGTTCTGACTGTAACACAGATTAAAACCATTAATTATATTTAATTAAAACTTAACCTGAACCAATATTCAAAGGCCTGCAAACCATTTCAATTTGTAAAAGGGGCGAGATCAAAGAGGTCCAGATAAGAGATGCGGCAAAGCGATTATTCACCCAACATTTTCTAAATGGAATCGTTTATTTGTTGTATTGACTTTTCGTTCTGAATTAAATCATCGGGACGATTTTATCGCTTATAAATCTTACGTTTGACGTTTATGAAATTAGTGCCCACAGGATTGATCTTGAAATTGTTTACTTTTTCGAAACGCATTTTTATTGTGTATTGACTTTGCCAAAGTTTCTTTAAACACTAAAAATGCCTTATTTTTTATTTAAATTACTAGATGTGCTTGCGACCTTGTGTGTGTTTGAAATTAACAAAAAAATATTGTAGCCTAAGTGACTCCTTCCTATATCAGTTATCTGCCATTGAAAGTTCCGTCAAATCGGTACAGCTGTTCCAGAGATTAGCCGGAACAAGCAGAAAAACCTACAAAGAGACACAAGAATTTAAAAAATTGTTTTTTTTTGGCATATATACCGTGTATATACACATATGTATGTGTATATACACGGCTAATTCGAACAAGGCTTGCATGTTGTGGATAGCATCTGTCTGCTCCTTTGGCGTGATTACTGTCTCACTTTGCTTGACAAATAGTTGGAAGCAAAGTTGAAGATTTTAACATAGTCCTCAGATAGTTCTTCACAATATATGTACTGTGCATAGGCCTCAGCTTATTTTGTAAGCTGTAATCCTTGTGTTCAGTGTACATTAAGCTTATAATATTGTTTGAATTAATTAAAAACTAAATAACTATATACCTACATATTTACAAAAGAAAATAAAAAATAATTAAAAACATTATATTATATGTGATTCACATAGTACTATTGTAATATTATACCAAATATCACATATAAGTTTGCCTTAATTAATTGCTAGTACCTTAACTGACAAAAAAATAAGAAATAACATCTTGTTATACCTACCTATAATAATCTTTTTTACACATAGATCTGAACAACCCTTATTATATAAAATAACTTCTTTAAGAGTATTTAAATACATCTTATTATAATTTTACAGTTTAACATCATGGAGTATACTATCATGACCCGCAAAACTTCAATGAAAGATATGGAGGCCAAATTCCAATTGACCCTTAAAGAATTACAATCTTCCAAGGAGTTAAACAGACAACTTCTTCAAGAGCGTGAGGACAGTGAAGAAGAGATTCAAAAAATTGTTAATAAAAACACTGAACTCAAAAGCGAGTTAGCTAAATTAAATGAACATTGTTTAGATGTTGTTAGCCAGCGGGACAACCTTCTTGAGATTGTGACCTCATTTAAAGAGTGTAGCGAGGAACATGAAAGAGCTTTGAGTCGCATTACAGAACTGGAAGTGAGTCTTTTTAATGCTCAAAAGGCAGAATTAGAATTGGAAAAAATTCAAACAAGCCAGAAATGTGATGCGACTGAAAGTTTGTATAATAAGTTAGTTATACCTGCCCCTGACTCCAATACCACCTTACAGGAGTCTAAAATTAAACATACACCCATGAGTTCACATAATAAGATAAAAAAATATATAAAATTAAATAAATTCATCCGTAAAACAAAAAAAAAACATTAATAACTATCAATACATATGCAAAATGAGAAAAGACCGGTCACATTTAATTAATAAAGTAAAATCATCAAATAATAAATTGCAGAATAATAAAATAATATATGAAAATGACATTGAACAACTGCAATTAGAAATTTCTAGCCTACAAAGATCTTTAGATTTTGTTAATAAAAAATATGAATTGGCTCAAAAACAGATAGAGGAACACATACACACAGCCAACAATCTTCTTGAGCTATGCACCTCTAACTTAGAAAAATTTGAATCCTTATCGAATAAATATAACTGTATGCATACTCAGGAAAATGAGTTGGTTCCTCCTAATAATACCAAAGTATCACCTATCAAATTGAGTCAATGTGCACCAGGGATCCATAACCATAATAAACTGGGGTTAGAATTAAATAAAGATGTTATTATAGTATCGGATAAGTTAGGACAGGGCTTTGGCTCAATAATTAAAAGTGAAATAAAAAATGTATTTAACACATGCTCACCCGGGGCAACCTATCAATACCAAATAAATAAAATAAATTCTATGCATCTGGGTTCTAATAATGTAGTAGTATTAATGCATGGTGACAGTTTGTCTCTAAACAAAAAGAGTTTAATTAAGGAAATTAAATTATTAATTGAAATCCAAAATCAAAAGAAATGCAAATTTATAATTAGTTTATTTCCATATTCACATACCTTGACAGATGCACAGAATTTACATATTTATGACTTAAACCTATGTCTATATAATTTGACTCGACATTGCAGTAATGATTTAATGTTATTTGACATTAATAAATTCATTCATAGATTTAAGTGGACAGAGGATACTATGTACCTACCAATGAAATCGAAAAGACAAATTGGTAACCTAATTGCCTACAATATCAAAAATTATTTTACAAGTAATGTTACCAAGGATCATATGTATAATAAAAATAATAATTTAATTTATATTAACACCGACAAAATTAAAAATACTCAAATTAATAGTTTAAACTAAATAAAACGACAACATCTGCGCCCTCTTACTTAAATATTATACATCAAAATATACAGGGCATAGGTGGGTGGCTTGGGAGAAATCACAGAACGCTATTGGAGTATTCTGTGATTTATCTAAAGCATTCGATTGTGTAGAACACGAAACGCTTCTTTATAAGCTCAAATATTACGGTGTTAAAGGTAAAGCTCTTGATCTCATCGCTTCATATTTAAGTCAAAGAATCCAGCAAGTTTTCATTAATGGAATAAAGTCTTCTGGATCTACGTTAAAAATGGGAGTTCCACAAGGCTCAATTTTGGGTCCCTTTCTATTCCTAGTATATATAAATGATCTTCCTTTCTATGTTCAGGGTATTTGTGATATAGTGTTGTTTGCTGACGATACTTCGCTGATTTTTAAGGTTGACAGGAAAAAAAATGACTATGACGATGTGAACGGTGCATTATCACAGATACACAATTGGTTTACAGTAAATAATTTAGTTTTGAATGCTCAAAAAACAAAATGTGTAGTTTTTACCGTACCTAATGTTAGCAAGCAAAATTATAATATATCTTTAAATGGTGACCGTCTTGAAGTAGCTGATACTACGGTGTTTTTAGGAATAGAATTGGATTCCAGACTTCAGTGGACTTCTCATTTATCATCCCTAACAGGAAGACTCAGCTCCGCAACATACGCGGTTAGAAAAGTTAGACAACTAACTGATATTGATACCGCTCGTTTAGTTTATTTTGGTTATTTTCACAGTATTATGTCATATGGCATATTACTTTGGGGTAACGCTGCAGATATTGAATCTGTCTTTATTTTACAAAAGAGAGCAATTCGGTTTATTTATAATCTTGGAGCTAGAGACTCTCTTCGGGATGTTTTTAACAGAGTAGGAATACTTACTGTTGCGTCGCAATATATTTACAACAATATTATGTATATTCACAGTAACATTGATCACTTTGATAAAAACAGTGATAATCATTGTATATGCACTAGAAGTAAGGATAAACTTATAACGCCAAGTTTCCGACTCCGCAAAGTCAATAGATCCTTCTTGGGGCAAGGTATCCGTTTCTATAATAAAATTCCGCAGAAATTTTTAACTTTGCCGTTTAGTAAATTCAAATCGTTTGTTAAAAATACATTGTTAGAAAAAGCATACTATTCGATACAAGATTTTGTAGATGATAAAAAAGCGTGGAGTTAATACCTGTTGACTTCCAAGCAGGATACATTAATTGAAATAATTGTATTTAATTAACATGACGTTGTATTTTTTAAATGTTAAAAAAGAGTAACTACTGAGTTTCTTGCCGGTTCTTCTCGGTAGAATCTACTTTCCGAACCGGTGGTAGCTTCACTTAATTGTAAAATGACGATTCAAAAGTGCTTATAAAAGCCTACTTGAATAAAGTTTATTTTGATTTGATTTGATTTGATTTGATTGAGTTAAAAAGGGCTATTATAAAATTACAAACAGACACTCCAGTTTTATTAAATGTGTAGATAATAATTTAAGTTTCTTATCGATATTGATTTTTAATGTTCAGTATTATTTAATATAAAATATTATTAATAAATTAATTAAAATTGTTATCATAGTAAAGTTTGCTATCTCGTTTCGGAACCTATGATCAAACAAAGCTACCGCAGAATCTTAATCTGAGATTAGGATCTAGGCATCGCATACACTCGACTAGATTGACTTAGTAAACAGTTTGGACCTCTTATCTATTAAGATATTCGGATAATAAGATAGATATTGTTCCATTTATAAACCATTAACAATATTTGCGAACGATCAAAGACATAATGAAAAAAATTAAAAAGAAAAAAACGAACGCGTAGAAAAATCTGACACACTGCAGTTCCCTTCAATCGTTCAAATTTCGATTTTATCTGGGCTACAATCGAATCAATTAATGTATTATCTGTGGAGATAAAACGTTGAGTTGGTCTTGTGGTTTATATGACTGTAAATTCTGACGTCCGAGGTATACAGCTTGGACCAGGACTCATTACAATTTGGTATCAATAAATCCTCAGTTGAATTTTTTTATTAAAGTTATGGTTTGCGCTTGCTATATCTCGGATAGCACCCTCACATCCATTGAATTCTAATGGTAAATGAGTGAATCTACTATATTAGTGAATATACTAATTTACTTGTGTACTATAGATTATCTGCGCAGCCCACCACGTCCAACCAACCCACTCAATACACTGCGTTCACAGAACTGTTGCAAAACGTGGGTGAACGCGGTACACCGGGCATCAAAATTAAAGGAGTGGCTCTCTTTATGAGTTTAGATACAGAGATGGTAGACATTGGATTCTGTCGCCCGGAAGGCTCAGATCGCTTGATAGTATCTCCTGGAGTAGCCTTACTCATTAAAGGGAGCACTTCAAAAGTGAGCATTAAACCTAGTGGTCAAACATCCGGAAAAGCCCAAAACTACTCGCGCCCACCTAACAAGGGCCGATAAGGGTCAAGTAATACCACCAAAGCTGAAACCAGCGTCTAACCCTCGAGACCATGCAGTGAATGCTTTCCTAGAGTTCCGGGCTATTGTGACGGCCACCCGCGAGGTCCACTTAGCCACCTGTAAAAAGATCATGCAGACCTACCGACGCGGTAACGAAAAGCTGCTGGAGGTGGAGCTCGAAGAAGCCGGGGCGGCCATATACAACAACGACACATCCCAAGTTATCAAAGGGAAAATGTCGGGGCGGTACATGGCAGCCTACAGCGCTGTAGATGGATTCGTTGGCCTGGTTGATGCGGAGGGGCGAAAAGACGCATTCCCTAGGTTCTTGATACAAACAGGAGACCCAGTGGTAGTAGTGGCCAGATGCACGAGAGTAATGCTAGACGACAGGATACTCGTGATGGCAAAGTCCGTCTCAGAAGGTCCGGGCGTCGACGCACCTCTCGTGGGTTGGGAGCTGCCACAGATATCGTGGATAAACGGGGTACCAGGATGCGGAAAGACGACTCTCATTGTCAGGAATTTTGATGAGGATAACGAAGTGGTAATCACCTCAACAATCGAAGCCGCCAACGATCTGAAAGTACAACTTACACGCCGATTTGGCGAAAAAGCTAAATCAAGGGTACGAACTATGGCATCCGTGCTAGTAAACGGGTTCAACGAGAGCACAAAGTGCAACCGACTGACGGTCGACGAAGCCCTCATGAACCACTTCGGAGCCAGAGTAATGGCGGCACAGCTGTCTGGAGCTAGTGAGGTGGTCCTCATCGGAGACATCAACCAGTTGCCTTATATCGACAGAGAAAATCTGTTCGAAATGAGATACTGCCGGCCAAGCCTGACAACAAACATCACCCGCGAGTTATCCTGTACGCACCGAAACCCCCTGGACGTCGCATACGCCATTATTGAGGTTTACCGTACCATCTACTCTGCAAGCTCTATAATCCACTCCCTCAAAATGAAGAGATTCACTGACGCCAACATACCATCCGACCAAACCGAAACCCTATATCTGGTCTATACGTAGGAGGAAAAGAAACTCCTGATGGACCAGGGATATGGAAAAGGAGAAGGATCAGGCGTCATGACCATCCACGAATCTCAGGGACAGACCTACGGCGACGTTATCATAGTTTAGTCGAAAAATGTGAGGCTCCGTATTCACGAAAGTGTTCCTCACGCAGTTGTGGCAATTACTAGACACACTAACACCTGTGTCTACTACACGGACGATGGTGACGACGCTATCGGCAGATTCATCGGCCGAGCGGCGGGTGCTTCAGAAAGGACCATCCTAGAGCACAGCCTCAAGACATCTATACATAAACGTGACATCAGAGTCGCCGAGGCCGTGCTCTCTCTGATCAAACGCGGACCAGGACACGCTGGATTGTAGTAATTCGAACACATATACTGCTATATATTATTTATATATTATTTATTATAGTTTATATATTATTTATTATACATTAGTATATATTATTTAATAATAAATAAAAAAAAATCAGTGTGGGCCACGTCTCCCAAGAAGATTTCCAGCGAAGATCTGCTGATGTTTAGTATAAAACGCCAAAATGTAATTGAATATAAAATGTAAAAAAAGGCACGGCCATCTGCGAGCCTGTGGATGTTGTATTTTAAATAAATAAAAAAAAAAGATTATCTGCGCAATTAGAAAAAGTAATAAATCAGGAAAATATTAAAAATTTAACATTACAAACTGTTTAAAATAGTTGTTTAAAAATAGTTTTTATTATTATGTCATAAAAAAAGTTTGTGTTATATGTCAATTTCCCTTTTGAATTATATTTAAAATGGAATTACTAGATTTTTCGTGCTGATTTTTGTTTTTCTACAATTGATTCACCTATGAATGTTGTATGCAGTAAATAAAACGAGTTTTTAAAAAGAGCATGGAATCTTTAATTTATACACATAGTATGAACAGAAAAATAGTGCAGTGTTGAACATTATGGTGCCGAAACCCGGGAAGAAATTCAGACTTGATGAAGATTGGACTTAAAACATCGTGCATTCAGTGAAAAACGGAACCTACGTTAAAATAAAGCGCGGTAAAAGACTAGAAGAATCTGTGCAATTGTGGGACTTAGAAAAATAGATTGTGTTCAACTGAGACTACGAATTTTAAAAAATGTGTTATTGATATTAATATAAAGACTGAATTACGTATTTTCAAGATTTCGAAATATAAATTAGTTGATATTGACAGTTCAGAAAATCAAATTATAAAATGGAGTCTACGATTTTAAAACAAGAAGATCAACTAGAAAATTTACAAAAAGCTTTTCGAAATTATAAAAAATCACCAAAAGAAAGGATTACACGGGCGTTCATAGAAACGAAGCTTGAACATATAGAAAAATTATATACAATATTTTTTGATCAACATGCGGAAATAATATCGAAAGTGACAGTCGCCGAAAAAATTAAATTAAATTATTTTAGAAATGAAATCTTTGATAAATATGATGAAGTTTATTTTGAATTTAAGGTAAAGTTAAAAGAAGATCTCGAGCAAATAACATCATCGATGTCAAGGAAAAATTCTTCAAATCAGTCGACGAACTTGTATGAAGTACGATTGCCGCAGATCAATTTGCCAACATTTTCAGGAGATTATGATGAATGGCAATCTTTCTATGATCTCTTCGTTTCGCTCATCCATGAAAATGGAAATTTAAGTGGAGTGCAAAAGCTGCATTATCTAAAGAGCAGTCTTTCGGGGGAACCTGCAAACCTTCTTAAAAATTTATCTACTACAGAAATTAATTATAGTGAAGCATGGAAAATGTTGATAAAGCGATACAACAATTTAAGATATAATACTAATGAGATTATGAAGAAGCTGTTTTATCAAAGAAATGTTATCACTGATTCGGCGGTTAATTTGAAACAACTCTTGGATACCACTATGGCGTGCCTGAAATCGCTTAACAACTTAGGTGTAAACACTGATAATTGGGACTTATTCATTAATTATTTAGTTGTGTCCAAGTTAGATCAAGAATCTCGCAAACAATGGGAAGTGCATGTTAGTCAAATTGAATCAGACGCCTTACCGATGTGGAAAGATTTATCAAAATTTCTAGAAACTCGCTTTAGAACATTAGAGATGATAAATCCATCAAAACAACTAATCAAGCAGAAATCATTTCATTCTACTTATGAGAGAAATGGAGATATTTCACGTACAAATACCTGCACTATGTGTTCTGGATCACACATACTACACCATTGCGAGCAATTTGCAAATAAATCTCCTGAAGAAAGAATTGAGTTTGTGCAAGAAAAGAGATTGTGTTTTAATTGTTTGGGACATAATCATACAGTTAAGTTTTGTCGCCAATCAACCTGTTGTCGACGTTGTGGAAAACGTCATCACTTTTTGTTGCACATTGAACGAAAACAGGACTTAAATCCTTACGAATCGAAGGAGCTTAACATTGAAACTGAAACGGAAACTAAGATATCAACTCACTTTACACAGGAGAGACGCAGAGAAGTAATATTGGCCACAGCAGTGGTCAAAATCAAAACCAAAACTGGCTATTGTCAATTTGCACGTGCTCTTATAGATCAAGGTTCTGAGGCATCATTTATCAACGAAGCTACTGTTCAAGCTCTGGGTCTTGAACGGAAATCAGTTAATGGCCTTATAACAGGAGTGGGAGACGGGGAGACACATACAAAGAGTTCGGTTTCATTTATATTAGAGTCAAGATATCATTCGTTTACAATGCCAGTTGAAGCATTCGTCTTGAGTACATTGACTTCGTTCTTACCAAATAATAGAACTTTAATCACGGACTGGCCAGAAATGGAGAATTTATTACTGGCAGATCCGCAATTTGGAGAGCCAAACAGAGTTGATCTTATTTTAGGTGTGGACATCCTTAGCGAAATCATCTTAGAGGGTCTTAAGAAACATCCATCGAAGTGTGGCCTTATTGCACAGAACACGCAATTAGGTTGGATCTTATCAGGACGTATCGGTAAGACTAATACATCAAATAGAATTATCAATCTCCACCTACAATTGGAAGAGGATCAGCTCTTAACCAAATTTTGGGAGATAGAAAGAGGACCAGAGAATGTAGTTAAGAAAATGACAAGAGATGAGAAAATTTGTGAAGAGTTTTTTGAAAAAACAACAACAAGAGATGAAGAAGGACGGTACATAGTAAGGTTACCATTTAATGAAGAAGATCCACAGTGTTTTAAAGGTGAAACAAAAGAAATTGCTCTTAGAAGATTTAAACTACTCGAAAGAAAATTAATTAAAAATCCAGACTTATATGATGACTATAAAAAGGTGATAGAAGACTACATAATTCAACATCACATGATTAAGGTTTCGGATTCAGAGATGAACTCTAGAGTATTTTATCTTCCACATCACGCTGTGATAAGAGAAGATAAATAAACTACCAAGGTTCGATGTGTTTTTGACGCTTCTTGTAAAGGATCTAACAACGTTTCATTGAATAGCTGCTTTATCATAGGACCTAAGCTTCAACAAGATCTTAGACATATTTTAATGAGATGGAGACTTCATCCATACTGTGTTGTGGCTGATATTGTGCAAATGTACAGGCAGATTCGTGTACATGGTGATGATTCAGATTGTCTGAGAATTTTGTGGAGATTTGATCCGAACAAGCCCATAGAAACCTATAAACATGTAAGACTCCCATTTGGTACCTCATGCGCCCCATATTTAGCTGTAAAATGTCTACAACAACTAGCAAAAGATGAAAAGTCCAAGTACCCAATAGCAGCCAAGATAACTTTACAAGATTTTTATATGGATGACTTACTAACAGGTGGTGATGACGAAAATGAGATTATTGAGATTTACGATCAAATGAACAAATTGATGAAGGCTGGAGGCTTTTGTCTACAAAAGTGGTGCACAAATAGCGAGAATTTACTTAATCACATCAAAGCAGATAAAATAAGATCAAATCAAGCTGTAATTTTTAAAGAAAATAATATGATTAAAGTTTTAGGTATATGTTGGAATAAGAATACAGATAATTTTGAATACTTGCATCACGTACCTGAAGCAGATATGCCCATAACGAAAAGAAATGTACTATCGGATATCGCAAGATTATACGATCCATTGGGATGGATTGCGCCTGTCATTATTACAGCCAAGATTTACATGCAGAAGTTGTGGAAGTCTGGCTTAGCTTGGGATGATAATCTTACACCAGACTTGTTGAAAGAGTGGTTAGCGTTTCGATGTGATTTGGTTAACGTAAAAAGCATAATTATTCCAAGATGGTTGCAAGTAAAACGTGGCTATTACGTAGAACTTCACGCATTTGCAGATGCTTCGCAAGCTGCCTATGCTGCTGCAGTTTACATGAAAAGTAAGGATGTAAAAGGGAATATTAGAATCCATCTAATCACGGCAAAAACTAGAGTTGCTCCAGTGGAGAAGGAAATATCCATCCCACGTCTTGAACTATGTGCAGCTCTTCTTGCAGCCCAATTAATTTTTGAAGTGTCGCAAGTTCTAAACATTCCAAAGGAACGATTACGAGCCTGGTCTGACTCTACCACAGTATTAGCATGGATAACCGGTGAACCAAGCCATTGGACGACGTTCGTCAGTAATAGAGTGTCAGAAATATTGACTATTCTGAATAGAGATCAATGGAATCATGTCAATTCGAAGGAGAATCCTGCTGACTGTGCATCAAGAGGTATTCAAGCCGAAAATTTGAAGGATCTCAATTTGTGGTGGTTTGGCCCATCATGGCTCAAAGAGATAAATGAGTACGAAACATATAAATCCAGTGATTTTATAACAAACGAGGAACAAAGATCCATTAAGAATATGAGCGCAGTGGTTCAAATAAAGGATGAGGAATTTCTGTGGACGAAATTTTCGAATTTACAGAGACTATTGCGAGTGTTATCTTATTGTCGAAGAGTTCTGCTTTGGAAAATACCAAATAAGATAAGATTTCTACCAGAAAACATTACACCAGAAGAGAGGAACATAGTTTTACAAATTTGTATAAAAGACACCCAAAATTTTCATTTTAAGGATGATATTAATATGCTAAAGAATAATGGATATGTATCAAAATCTAGCAAATTACATACCCTTTGTCCTATGCTTGATGTCAATGGTGTCTTAAGAGTTGGTGGTCGCATTGAACATTCTCAAGCAAGTTTTGATACGAAACATTCCATTATTCTACCTGGTACTAGTCACCTCACAAAATTAATCATACAAGATGCTCATTTAAAATTCTTGCATGGTGGACCGCTGGCAATGCTGAATTATTTAAGGTCAAAGTTCTGGATATTAAGAGCAAGAGATAATGTTAAAAAATGTTACAGAAATTGTATTACGTGCCTCAGGTATTCACAACAAAAATCTCATCCATTTATGGGTCAATTACCATCAGTGAGACTGAAACCTGAGAGAGCATTTAAGTCTACGGGAGTAGATTTTACTGGCTTCATAAAATTGAGATTCGCGTCAGGTCGTGGTTCAAAATCTTATAAGGGCTATATATGTGTTTTTATATGTATGGTTACCCGCGCTGTCCACTTAGAAGCAGTTTCCAACCTGTCTACTGAAGGGTTCATAGCAGCCTTTCGAAGATTCGTGTCCAGAAGGGGCTATTGTAAGGATCTGTACAGCGATAATGGTACCAATTTTGTAGGTGCTGATAAAGAATTGAGAGAGATGTTTAATAAGGCTGTTTCTGACTTTTCTAAGGATATAAAAACGTTGCTAGCAAATGAAGGAACTACATGGCACTACATACCACCTCAAGCACCAAATTTTGGAGGGCTTTGGGAGGCTTGTGTTCGCTCTACAAAGTATCATCTCAAAAGAGTTATAGGTGACACTACTCTAACGTATGAAAAGCTTTCTACGTTACTAACGCAGATAGAGGCATGTTTGAATTCACGACCGTTGTGTCCATTGAGTGATAGTGACGTATTGCCACTAACTCCGGGTCATTTCCTTATTGGAGAACCATTAATAACAATTCCAGATGAAGATTACTCCAAAGGCAATATTACAGGTCTACAGCGATGGAAACTTGTACAAAAAATGTTAAATGATTTCTGGAAGAGATGGTCAGCTGAATATCTGATTACACTAAATCAACGGTATAAGTGGTCATCGAAGGGAGCTGAACCAGAGATTGGTGATATAGTAATTATCAGAGACGAAAATTTGCCACCCGCCAAGTGGCTACTTGGAAAAGTTGAGAAAAAGCACACGGGGAAGGACAACATCACTCGTGTTGTTACAGTTAAAACCAAGAGCGGTCTATTCAAAAGAGCGTGTAACAAACTTTGTTTTTTACCCATGAATGAGTCTGTCAATGATAATTAATTTTAGTTTTCTCATTGTGATTCAGAGTGTTAATATAAATTTATTTACTATAATTATTGTTATACTAGTTTAGTTTTACTGTGTCATGGTGGGCGGTCTTTATATTGTTTAACTTAATTTTATTTTGTGAGTAATTTAAAAGAACAAGTTCTTGGTGGGCGGAATGTTTAAAATAGTTGTTTAAAAATAGTTTTTATTATTATGTCATAAAAAAAGTTTGTGTTATATGTCAATTTCCCTTTTGAATTATATTTAAAATGGAATTACTAGATTTTTCGTGCTGATTTTTGTTTTTCTACAATTGATTCACCTATGAATGTTGTATGCAGTAAATAAAACGAGTTTTTAAAAAGAGCATGGAATCTTTAATTTATACACATAGTATGAACAGAAAAATAGTGCAGTGTTGAACACAAACAGAAACTTATTTAATCATATAAGAAATTGTAGCTGTTGTGTATCGCAATGCGAAAATATTTATAAGGCTTTTTATGATCTCTTCTAGATCGATACCAAATACTTAAGATAAATTTTTACTAAAATTTTAGTAAGCACAGGGAATGTGGTCGACCTGATAATGAACCAGCAATTAGTTAAAACTGAAAATAAATGTAAAAATTTAAGACCATTAAAATTATAATATAATCCAGAATCCAGAAAACGTTTCGACTATAATTCACTGTCGAAAACTTCCACCAGATCGTTTCCCATTATGTTTGATGTTAGTTTTTTCACTGGAACGCAAAAACTTCGGCAATTAGCTGATCCTGCGAAAATTGCGAATCATGAGAAACTAAAGCGATTACCGATACTTTTTCTTGTATTTGTTTCGAAAACTTTCGGAAATGTAACCTTTTTTGTGTCACTTGATTTAATTTCGTAATGTTCTTTTGAATATTTAAGTTTTTGAGGCGGTGAAGTGTTATTAATTCTTAATGACGTGATTGATGATTGGTAATCGAAAATATTTAGAATATTCTACCACAAAAAGTAAAAAAGCTTCGTCATTCGAGAATCGATGTAAAAAATTCAGTTTTTGTTTGGATACTTCCTTTTTGGCCCCATTTCAAGACAAACGATAAATCCGTTAATTTTTATTATGCATTTGTTACAAATTTATTAATGAAAGTCGCGTTATGAGTGAGACTGAAAAATAAGCGATGCTAGTTCAATACATGTCGTCTGACAGTTTAATTTATATGATTTATGACGTGGTATTAGAGCTTGGTACCACCTACTTGGCACAGGAACCTTAGACTTAACGTTTGATTTATATTGCAAAATGACGATTCAAAGGAGCTAATAGGAGCTAGCTTGGACAAAATATTATTGCAATATCTTGAAATTGAATGGATACAGTCCAACTTAATTCAGGTACTTAAAATTTCAAAATATTTACGTTTAGATTGATATACATGTTTCTTGCTAAATTAGATTTGAGGACAATTAGATGTACCGTGTAGCAACACTAAGGCCATGTTTCAGACAGCACCGACTAATGGAACATGTCGTATACATCCAGAGACTTAGGAGTACATAAAGCGCACGACTACGGTTGACAAAAGTAAAAATTCTAAACATAAGAAATAGCCACTTAAACCAAGACATTTTGGAACGTATTTTTTTAAGTTTATATTATTAAATAGTAAAATGATTTTAATTAACTGGTAATCACACAATTTTGTATAAAGTTATTCAGAGGTTCAGAAAAAGATATTAAAGGTACCAACTCCCACACGCGGGCAAAGTGGTCAACGGAAATTTTAATAATAAGTATTAGCACAGCTGACGAATGAAACCATACACAATAAATTAATTATTGTTAAGAGCTATTATAGATTAGATTCATTAAAATATGTTACAATACGGTTAAAAAGAATTACTATTGATTATTAATTCATTTTTTCTTTCATTTCTCACATAGTTTGCATGAATTATCACAGAACTGTATTAAACATAAAACTAAGACTGTATATTCTACCGAGAACTAGCAATGAACTTTATAAAAAAAAAAAAAATATGTGTTATAATTTTCTATATAATATGTATGTTTAACTTGCTTCCAAATAGGTATACGAGCTACGAGTTTAATAATGTCTAAATCATTTTTCATACTCACGTGTTTGTATGACAACCTTTTTGTTGATATATAATAGGAGGTGAAAAATAAAACACGTGTTACCCAGTACTTGTGACATATTGAAAAGTAAATGCGTCAGAAAAAAGTCAATTTGCAGCGTCACGTGTAAATAAAATGCTACATAATGTTTTTATATACAAATGTTCTTATCGCGGTCAAAGAAGTTTCACTTTAAAAATGTTTTATATTTAATGTTTTATGAAACGTATTAATGATCCAACAAATAAGTCTGAACTGATAGCCGATACGTATAATACAAAATAGAACGGTTTAGCCGTTGTATTATGATAGTTTATGGTACCGACATTATTTTTTGACATTCCATTTTCGAATTAATCGTCAATATTCGTGTTCCTTTTACAAAATGGCTCCGTCATGCAACACCACGCCACGTACATAAAAAAAGTTCCTATTTCGAAACACTCGCTTTGAATGTACGACTACAACTTACGATCCAAGTGTAAGTCAAAAAACGCGCCAATTTCTTTAGGTAGGTACTACGTCTTAGAAATAGAGGTATATTGCGGAAGTAATTAACTCAATGACAGGCATTTTTATACTTGAACCCACATCAAAATGAAATGAGGCTGCGTATTATTAAATTGTTATAGAATACTTATTTTTACGTCATATGTTGTTGTTTGATTGTTTTCATTATAGCACACTAGTTTACGCCGTTGAATTCAGCCGCTTGTTAGTAACCTATGTGTGTAGACCTATTTTATGATCCTGTCAACCTGTATTCAAAATTTTAAGATAATCAGTTGAGTAATTAAGACCTGAAATTGACACATAAATATGAATTTTAACCTTGCCGTTTCGTTTTTAAAAAATGCAATGATAGAAAAAGCATGTTATTCGATACATGATTTTATAGATGATTAAAAAGCGTGGATGTAATACCTGTTGACTTCCAAGCTGGATATATTCATTTAAATAATTGTGTTTAACTAACATGTCTTTGTATTTTTTAAATGTTAAGAAAGAGTAACTACTGAGTCTCTTGCCGGTTCTTCTCGGTAGAATGTACTTTCCGAACCGGTGGTAGCTTCACTTACCTAATTGTAAAATGACGATTCAAAAGTGCTTGTAAATGCCTACTTGAATAAAGTTTATTTTGATTTGATTTGATTTAATTACTACAGAGTTAAGTTTCAAGACTCGGAAATTGGATATTTAATTTAATTTCAAATCAAAAAAAGAAAAGAATGCAATATTTAATAAACAATACGTCAATACAAAATTCCGCAATGAATAGAATACGAGGATTTCAAGTGGAAGATCGCACGTTTGTATTAGATCAGGCACGATTTGTTTTATAAAGTACTTTGTTTAGTATTCATCTCTCGCTCCGGAGAAAAAATACCGTCACCTTTTCATGTGAACGCGGGGAAACACACTTAGGAAACGACTTAGTAGATGGGAAATTCATTAAAAAATATAAGGCTCATGTCACAGCTGAAAAAATAAGACATATTACTCAATACAAGATAAAGAAGCGTGGAATTATTATTTATTGAATTAAAAAAGTAAGTGCACTTTACTGACATACTCTCTTATTAAAATGAAAGAAAAGTATTCACTGAGGGTCTTGCCGGTTCTTCTCGGTAGTATCAACTTTGAGATTCGGTGATTAAACATGTCATAACACGATACAAAAGTAGAATTTTATATTTTAATTCATTAGATTACCGTACCGTACCGTATTAGGTGTCTAATATGTATTTTTTATTTTATGGAATAGGTTGGCGGACGAGCATGTGGGCCACCTGATGGTATGTGGTCACCATCACTCTTAGAGAATGACGCTGTAAAAAATATTAACTATTCCTTACATCGTCAATGCGCCACCCACCTTGGAAACTAAGATGCTATGTCCCTTGTGCCTGTAGTTACACTGGCTCACTCACCCTTCAAACCGGAACATAACAATACTGCCTACTGTTGTTTGTTGTAAAATATCTGACGAGTGGGTGGTATCTAAACAGGCAGGCTTGCACAAAGCCCTACCACCAAGTATTCTAACATATTACACAAGTAATGAATCACAATAAACCTCAAAGACCTAAAAATTATAACATAGGACATACCGCAGGTAATAATTAACAAATTCTATAAAAAAAAATGAGAGTAGTAAAAGAATGAAGGTAGATTCAATGATATTTAGCTGAAGGACTCCGCAGGCGCTCCAATAAGTACGCACGTTAAGAAAACGTTTGATGTTAGCGTAAGTGGATTTTCCAGTTTGTTGGAACGTGCGTCCCTTAAGATTTATTTCTGATGCATTCTGATCTTTGATTTTACCTTAAGGAAATACCTAAGATAAATGAATATGTCTCGATTTATTGCACGTTAAATTGTAGTATTTAACATTTTCTTTTTGTGTTTTATTAACGACTTTCAATCATCCCCGGCTTCGCAAGCGTACTTGATGTGTATCATCATTATATTATGACCAAATGACATAAAAAAAATGAGGTGAGGTGGCCCAGTGGTTAGAACGCGTGTATCTTAACCGATGATTTCGGGTTCAAGTCCAGGCAAGCACCGTTATATATATGTGCTTAATTTTTGTTTATAATTCATCTCGTGCTCGGCGGTGAAGGAAAACATCGCGAGGAAACCTGAATGTGTCTAATTTCACCGAAATTCTGCCACATGTGCATTCCACCAACCCGCATTGGATCAGCGTGGTGGAATATATTCCAAACCCTTTCCTTAATGGAAGAGGAGGCCTTAGCAGTGGGTAATTTACAGACTGTTACTTTACTTTACTTTACTACATAGAATCATTATAAATTGTAGCCTATGTGTTAGTCTGATATATAACATATATTACTATTAAATTTCATCCAAATCCGGTCAGTAGTTTTTACGTGAATGAGTAACACACATACATACATCTTCATTAACTTCTGGATTTATAATATTTGTAGGACTTTCACATGTGACTGGGTAGTACCTAAATTCTGTATCCGGAAAGACAGTCAATTTCATTATATGTATAGATTATATGGTAATTTGTCGCATAGCATTGTTGGAGATAACTTTGAGATATACGAAATTGAATGGAATAGTTTGCACTACCAGCATACACTAAACACTACGCAGGGAGCAAATTGAGTTCCTAAGTCGTTTTAACGACGGGCGAAGTTGGAGATATGACGAGCAGTTTATCCTACGACTGCGTTAAACGTTTTGGATTTAAATAACCCAACATTGTCTATAGCTTTATATGTCATAGGTAGGCAGATTGGCAACTAATACCTCTTTTCGATTAGTCCTCTCTGCCAATAGAAACTGCAAGTAATATTAATCACTCCCCATATTGGTGCGCTACCAAAAGAGATGTATATAGAAATATAAAAGACAAAACTGTATTTATAAAAACACAAAGAAAACTAGTACATATTTACTTTACGCATATTGAACGCTCTACGTAAATCAATACATGAAGTCATGTATACAATACCGAAAATACCGCCTGATGATTATATAAAAGTCATGATGAATATTGTTGCTGTAATATTTTTAATTATAAAATTACACGCAAAGAAAGCACAATGAGCTTAATGGTCCATACGTAATAGAGAACGAGTTGCGTTCGAAAGGCTACGGCGTTCAACTGAACCAATAACATACATTATATTGAATTGTGAAACAAAAGGATTATATTTGGTTTTTGGGTGAATACATTAAATTAATTGAAAATAAAAGCGGGTAAGGTCAAGGTTTAGGTCAATATACGAATGTGTAATGTTAGGAAAATTTTTAGATTTAAATTCAAATAGATTCTCAACTAGAGTTAGGTTACGAATATGGCGTGTATGTGGGAACGGTGACTTCCAGGCCGGAGACAGAGTTTCTATGGCAATCTGTCGCCGCCTCGAAACTTTCGCTGTCTAATGGTAAGTGGCATCCGACAGCGAGACGGTACTGTAAGCGGTGGTGTGATCACAATTATCATTACACTGGGAAAGCACTAAGAGCCATTCGACTCTTTCCATTATGATGACGGCTATCCCAACACAGTGTTCCATGTAGTGGTGGCTGCGAATACGCCTGCATTAAAACAGCGTGGTGGAATATGCTCTTAGCTGTCTTTTCAAAAAGATTGGAAGTCTCTTAGCTGTGGTATTTACAGGATATAACTATCGCTTATGGAATTTTATTTTAAATCGAGTAATAATTATCAATATCTATTTGTTTTCAAATATATCATCAGATCACATCAGTTTCCCATACTCGTCCACCGCTGGACATAGGCCTCTGCTATTGCAAGCCACTGTGGTCTTTCTTCGGCTACTCGCATCCAACACAATATATTGAAACCACTATATCGCAACGGTTTACGGGGATACTAGATGTGAAGTAGTCGATTCGATTTAGACCTATTGTTTATCTCCACTGTTTACGATTAAAATAATTTTGTTTAACAGAAAAATTACTAAATGCATTATAACATTTTTTCTATATATTTTGTAAGTTGACATAACTATACATATATTTATGTACGTATTGAAAATAATATAACGAATATAAAACATATATAGCATAAACATATTACACTTATTTAGACATTAAGTTCTTAGTAAGCGTTGTTTGAAATTGAGAGATAGTACGGGTCAATGACCATTGACCGCCTTTCGATCGGCAGATGAACAAATGGGTACATGAGAATCTTCACGTAATTGCACGATAGGACAATCCTATTTACGTACATGCGAATCGAAACTCTAGGGTTTTAGATATAAAATAGTTATTACAGTGTACAGTTGTTTTATATTTTGATTTAGACTGCCTATTTAGACAAAACAGTATGAGCATCGGTGGTTCAGTGGTAGAATGCTCGCCTGCCACGCGGGCGGCCCGGGTTCGATTCCCGGCCGATGCAGTCTGTTTTTATACTTTGATTTTTTTCTTATAAATTATCTTTGTAAAATTTAAAAGTTGTTTTTTAATAAAATAATTCAGATTGAAAATCAAAATACAACTTATTTGAAAATGTGAGTCGCAATTTTACAAGATTATTTTAAATCGTAATTATTTTTTTTTATCTTTACTAAAAATACAGATTTCCTATTTTTAACTATAAATTCAATTCATTTAAGTCATTCAATCAACTTTACATTTAAATGGCGAGTGGACTTTTAAGCGCCATTGAATCAACCCTTAACACAAAACGATTATACTTGAAACTATTTTTGATTTTGAATATGAATTCTACAAATATACATATTTATCTAAAACTCACATACCTTGTACAGTTGGGGTAAGAAAAGGTTCGTCATCTTAAGACCTATTTTCGTATGCTCACTATGAGCAATATAATCTTTACCGAGAATAAAGTTGAAAATGACGAAGATTTTCTTACTTATTTGATATTAAAAATCATGTCATATCACCTAGATTATAATCATACTAATAACGGGAAAAAACCGATGTATTGATGACGATAGAACATAGATCATAAAGTTGCAATTTCAGAATGAATGTAATTAATATGGTTGTGAACTAAACTAACCTATCGAATTTCAAAATTCAGTAGGGGCGCCAAAAATTTAATAGCCTACTAGCCTACTAGCGGCAAATTTGTAAATCCGCCACTGTACATATATACAAATACACTACACAAATCTTTGAATGATGACAATCTGACAATGAGGCTTGTTACGAGCATATCTGCAGTAAGCAGATACTTATAGAAGTATTATTGTGTTCCATTTTGGTGGTGAAATAAGACACACAATTAAAGCACAAGGGAGATATCAGTAAGTTCTTGAAATCAATTTAATAGAAAATAGAGAGAAAATAGATCTTAGGGTGACGAACCTTTTCTTACTACGACTGTACATATATGTATAATGTTTATTTTAAATTCAAATAACTTTATATATATAACACTTAAAATTCGTTTATGGCTGGCACAGAATGATCATTACCCTTTTCGTTACTAGCTGTATCTGGACATAGTGAGTAATTAAGAACATCAAAGCCAGTGGGGATGCACTGGACCCAACTTCTGCTCATTGAGCGTTATCACGTTTTAGTCTAATGGCGTCGTCTGCATTTAAATTTACATGTGGCAGAATTTTATTTTTTAATTTTATAATAGGTTGCTTCACGATGTTTTCTGTTGCACAACACAAACCAGTCTATTATAGACAAAGGCTTGTAAAACTATCAAGATGTTTTTTCTTTAAAGAAATATTGAAACATAATTATATAATAATAAATAAAATAATCGTATAAAAACATATTAAAAAAAATGGTTTAAATTTGCATATATTCCTTATTTTTATTAGATTACTAGAAATATATTTTAAAGATTATTATTAATGTAAAAAAAGTAAAGTAACAGCCTGTAAATTCCCCACTGCTGGGCTAAGGAGAGAGCTATCCCATTAAGGAGAGGGCTTGGAACATACTCTACCACGCTGTTCCAATGCGGGTTGGTGGAATGCAGTTTTCCTCACGATGTTTTCCGTTAGCGCCAAGCACGAGATGAATTATAAACACAAATATATAGAGTGGTGCTTGGCTGGATATGAACCCGAAATCATCGGTTAAGATGCACGAGTTCTAAACACTGGGCCATCTCAGCTTTATTAATGTCCTTAAAACCAATCAACATAGATATTGCACAATAATTCTATAAATAACAAGATCGGTTTTCATCTAGATATTTTATATGCTTAAGATGTATACGTATTATATATGTATTACGATGTTATAGAATAGATAGAAGGAGCAGTAAGCAGACTGATGATTGCTGTATAAGTATCTCCTTAATCTCGATGAAATAATGCTACGACGTCCATTCGGGAGCTTCGAAGGGATCGTCTTAATGAAAATCCACTAAACTACAATTTATTTCATTATTCGCATTAATGTAAGTAGCTTGAATCCATAATTTGTAAGTAGCTATTTATATAATTAGGCGCCAAATTTTAGCTTTTTCGATATGCCTCAGATTGCACGTAATGCCATTGGTACAATGACAATGAAACAGAATAAATAATCTTCGTAATTAGCTATTTTCCAAAGACGTTAATGGTTTAACAAGACAGGAGTAGATTACATTGGTCAAAAAAAATGCTGCTGTTCAAAGGAACAGTCATACAGACAGAAATAAGCAGTTACTCAATAGATACTTATGCAATGAGAAAAGACTATATTCTATATAAAATTTATAACATTACATCCTTCTAAGCATTTAGGTAGTCGTAAAAATTTAGGTAGTCGGAAATTGAGTTTCAGTGTTTAAAATCTAAATAATCTCTAATAAAATATCATGACTATTGTTTGTAAGTTAAGTTAAAACCATCAAATAATACGATAATGACTAAATTTCAGAACAATAGCGAATACGACTTCCGAAACGGAAGTAAACGGTTATATTTTCCGCGGCTTATTCTGGTCGCGGAGGAAATCTATTGTAAGAGCGAACAAGTCTACCAAACGGCTTCTAAGTGAAATGAATTTGGAAACTAAGATATTTCTTGGCGAGCTTATGCGGCTTGCATGTCCAATATACTGTGAACTTTTGTCTCTTATCTTAAACTGGCGACTCGGTCCCAGTGCGGATATAATTAGGTTTCGTAGCAGAACTTCAAGAATAATATAATAGAAAGAAGTTATACTATGTTGTTGAAACATGCTTTAGTTCTTTTGTTATCATTCAATTAAAGACGAAACACGGGCAACGACCTCAGTCGGTCTGTAGTAGGTATAAATCTCTAACTATATAAATCAATCTTGCATCTTGGACTATATATGCACTTTTTTACACCATCGAGTACTATCTTTTGTGTAAATAGTAACCATCACACATAGACAGTGTCGCTGTAAGAAACCACTCCTTACATCGCCAATGCGCCATTACCCTTGGAACGATATGTGCCTTGTGCCCGCAAATAAACTGGCTGACTTACCACTACTTACCAGTCAAACCAAAGCATAACAATACTTAGTATTGCTATTTGAAAATGATGAGTGGATGGTACCCACTTGGGCTTGTTCACCACCATGTAAATGGTCTATTATAATGTAATTTAGAAATGTTATTAACCCTTTCATGTTTCATGCTTTTAAATTCATTACTTATTCGTGTCTCACTGTACATTTTAGTTCTTTATGGTCTTTAAACATGACTCAACCCTAAGAACAAGTTCAAACGACTGAGTTTAAGTGGAGTTGCTTAATTGATTTTTTTAAACAAACTTTTTTAAGGTTATCTTACATCATTGCCAAATAAATTATTAGATAAATTTATTTACTTAATGATACAATAAATTTAATTTAATTATTCATATTATTTATTAGCTTTTTTTCAATCATATTTGAATGTTATATTGTTGCTGATTATACGTGAATATATCCTGAGAATATTGTACAAACAAATTAATTTTTCTCTCTATATATATTTTATATAAGCCGTATATCTAATGTATAAAACAAGTAGATCTTGAAGGAGCAAGTGGGTCAAAACTGAAAAAATCGCGTAAAACGATCTTCAAATCAAATTCAAAGGCGAGTAAATTAATATTTACTTGGTTTTTCTTTAGTATGATTTAGTTATTAACCGATTTAAAAAAAGAACGAGGTTATCAATCAGATTACAACTTCCGTATCCGGTCCTATTTAAATATCAAGCAAAAACATAATAATAATTAAAAAAAAAAATTATGCCCTTAAATTTTATTTATAGTAATTTACTTAAAGTATTATTTGTAGTCGTTTTTTTTGTCAAAATGTCACGATGGTATCGTTTCGAAACGGCCGCAAATAGTTACAAAGAGGACTTACAGCGAATCTAAATTCACTTGGGTCTAGCGTTTCCACGATATCTAAATGATCATAAAATTAGACTTGGGCTACTTTATGGGCATGAGTTCTTGGATGTCGTTGAATAATGAATAAGCCCCATTCGACGACTGTGTTCGGTCACGCTCTATACCATGTAACTTATGTAAGGTTTTCTTAAATAATATCTTTATTAGTAAAATGTTTTTATCAACTGGTCACACTGGTGGCCGCTTGGCGGCGCGCGGGATTCAAATCGGCCATCTTAGGGACGCGGACGCGGGAAGCGGATTCTTGGAAAATTCTGTTTAAAAGTCTAAAGTTATATTTTAAAATATATTGAATGTGCAACTGAATATTGGAGTTTAATTGAAAACTTCGCCGACACCTACTGGAAAAGCGTCTTTACATCTCAGAAGCCAGGGATAAACCAATACAACAGTAAGTACGCGCCTACAACTTAATTATGACCCACATTGATCGATTGTTAAGTTTTATAGTTTGTTTTCTCGTCTAAAAGTATATATTACGAACATATAGAATAGTATTAAAATTTATAGTATAATATTAAAATGTATAGTATAATATTAGAAATAGTCCGAATGATCTTTTTATATAAGGAGAATGCTTCCTCTAAAAAAATTCAATATATTTCACCACGAGCTCACAATACATTCGCTTGCCGTGACGCTCATTGCCAAGCTAAACTACGCCGCTTACAACTGTTACTATCGAATCATTTTAACAACGAAAATTGTAGCTTCTTATTTAAAATTATATTTATGTTCAATTATATTTAATTATTGTATTTTTTTTTTAACTTACATTTATATTGTATGTATTAAATTAAATTAAATTTATTAGTAGTACCTACATTTAAATCAATACAATTATAAAGCAAAACTCATATACGAATAATTTGTATTAAAAAAAATATATATATATTTCATGCAATTTTATTTTATTTTTGGGTAGAACGTATGGTTTTTTTTTTACGATAGTAGGGATTTCGTCTTTTAAACATAATACATATTCCTCGATTTTAAATCTAATGCACACAATTTCCGATTACGAGTTCCAGATGATGGAATCAAACGATGTTGGCCGGAGTACAGAAACTCCTCGACGCAGCCGGTCACGTTCCAGGCGCAGTCTCACTCGCGGACGTGATCGCGACTCCAATCGACGCAGCCGCAGCTATTGCCGTCGGCTACAGGATCGCGAAGAGATGTTGAGGCAAGAACAGCAGCGGGTTCGCCAGCTGGAGTTCGAGCTGCAGCGAGAACGAGAAACGGAGCAACGTCGACAGCGAAGCGTGCACCGCCGATCTCCGCAAACAGCTACGCGTGACAGCCGTAGCCGCAGCCCTGGCCCCAGTCGTGGCCACAAACGCTTTCGATACCGCAGCAACAGTCGTGCACGCGATGGGGACTACCGAGAAGATTCAAAAAGGTCACGTAGTCCATCTTTTTCTTCTAAAGATGTAACTCAAATAATTAAGTCTATTAAAGATATCTTACCGTCACAGCCGAGCCATAGCACACAAATTTCGAATAGAGATAGTAAAAACATTATACCTGAGTTTAATCCTTCAGAGAAAAATCAGCGTATGGATATTTGGCTTAAAAAGGTTAATGAATGTGCGATGGTCTACGGCTGGGACGAGAGGAGCACAATACATTTTTCTATGCAAAAACTGTCTGGGTTAGCTAAAATATGGTATGAGAGTCAGAGCTCGATTTTGTATAGCTGGTCGGAATGGCAAGTCAAATTATTAAGCGCCTTTCCTTGCGATCAAAATTATGGGCAGTTGCTTGAAGACATGTTAAAGCGTAAAAGTAGGATTAACGAACCCATACAAAACTACTTTTACGAAAAACTTTCCCTACTTAACCAATGCGATATTAGTGGCAAGCGTGCTGTCGATTGCGTTATCCACGGCATTAGTGATAGGACCACGAGGTCGAGCGCATTGGCGCTACGATGCGATGAACCTGATGATCTATTGAAGTTCTTAATTAGCAATAATAGAGATCCTTTCACTCCTCAACAATTATCTTTGAAAGACCGTAATTATAATACATACGACGATAAGGTAAGTCATCGCTCCAACGTGAAAACCAATCCTGGGTTGTTTTGCTATAATTGCAAAGAGAAAGGGCACCCGTTTTCTAGATGCCCAAAGCCTTTAGTGAAATGCAGCAGTTGTAATAAAGTAGGACATAAAGCTGAACTTTGTCGTTCCAAACAAGAGACGGAATCGAGAAAAGCCGATGGCGTGGCAAAAACTATGCTCATAAGTAGTTCGAAGCCTAACAATAAATTTATGAAGGAAGTAATTGTAGAAGATATGCCGTACCAAGCGTACGTTGATCTAGGCAGTGAGGTATGCTTAATTGCACAGTCATGCTTGGCGAAACTCGGGATGTTTCACGACCAGATTCCATCAACTATGATGGGTTTCGGCAATAACCTTGTGAGTTCATTGGGCTCTGTAATGCTAAACATATCTATAGATGGTGTTGATGCAACTGTCTGTTTCCGCGTAGTAGAGGATCAGTTTTTAGAGAAAGACTTGATTATAGGGCAAACCTTCACAGAACAACCTCACGTAGTTGTTTATAAAGACGTGAATAAGTTACAATTTATACGCGTTGACTCTGACCTACCGAATTTTATTCCAAATGAGGATGATGAACGGTTTCATAAGGTCAGTATTGTAGCACGTTGTAACCTTCAAGGGACTGCTAGCGTCAAGGTCAAGACTGGAACGTTATTTAACGGAAGTATAATAGTTAATACGAAGATAGTTGGTAAGCTACGTGAGCAATATATTATTTACGGCGGGGTTTACGAAGTCAAAAATGGTTTATCTTACGTCACAGTACAACCCTGTGCCATTCCATGTCAGCTTCAGAAAAACTCGGTAATCGCCAGAGCCGAAAGAGTAGAATCGGTTTATAGACTTGTGAGCGAAGAAATTTCTACAGCTATGGACACTCGCACCGAATCTACCTCAGCGAAGAACTTTAACGAAGGTCTAATACAAATAGGTGAAACGGTTCCTGAAGAAGCCAGAACCAAGCTTATAGAAGTTCTGCGACGCCATGAACACTGTTTTGCGTATGGCTTGGCTGACCTTGGTTGTACGAACGCGACAGAAATAAACATAGAAAATGAATGAAATGAACAAGCGTGGTTCATTACACTTGATCTAATGTCAGGTTATTATCAAGTACCAATTATGGAAGAAAGCAAGCATTTGACAGCTTTTGTGACTCCCGACGGTCACTACGAATATAATCGTATGCCGTTTGGACTAGCCAATGCCCCAGCTGTCTTCCAAAGGATGATGAACCATGTTCTAGGACAGGCTCGATTTAATAAAGCAACAGTTTATTTAGATGACTTACTAATTTTTGGTAAAACGCCATTTGAATGTATATCCCGTTTAGAAGAGGTCTTGAAGTTGTTAGAAAATGCACACTTGAAACTGAATTTATCTAAATGTAGTTTCTTACAAACAAAGATCGATTACTTAGGTTATGAAATTAGCGCGGCTGGTATACGTCCAGGATCTGCCAAAATTCAGAGCGTAATGGATTTTCCCTTGCCACTAAATGTGCATAACGTGCGCCAGTTTTTAGGACTTGTGAGTTATTTTCGAAAATTTATACAATCTTTTGCCCAGATAGCATACCCACTTACGAAGTTGTTAAAGAAGAATGCGTCGTGGGAGTGGACGACTGAGCAGGAAGACTCATGCAATATCCTGAAGTCTAAACTGATAGAAAGGCCGGTCTTGGCATTATATGATCCAACAGCTGAGACAGAGCTCCATACAGACGCTAGCAAGGTAGGTATCGGAGGGATATTGCTCCAGCGTCCAATGAGAAGTCAAGGCCCATTTCATCCCGTAGCTTATTACAGCCGCCAGACTACACCAGAAGAAATAAACTTCCACTCATACGAGTTAGAAACTTTGGCAGTTATATGCACCTTAAAGAAGTTCCGGGTTTATCTCTTAGGGAAGCCGTTCAAAGTGGTCAGTGATTGCAGTGCCCTGCGCTCTACGTTTGAGAAGCGTGATCTGATACCCCGAATTGCTCGCTGGTGGATCGCTTTGCAAGAATTCGACTGTCATATCGAGTATAGACCGGGTACAAAAATGGGTCATGTAGACGCCCTTTCCAGGAATCCCACATATGACACGGACATTACAGACCACGTTAGATATCCACCAGTACTGGTCATTTCCGACGAGGATTGGTTGCTGACCTTGCAACTAGGTGACTCCGAGTTGTGTCGGATTAGGGATATTGTCAGCAGTAAATTAGATTCTAAAGGATTAGCCTACATAAGAGACAATTATGTGTTAAAGAACAACAAATTGTTCAGATGCCTTGGGGGAGATAAGGAGAACGTCAGATGGGTGGTCCCTAAGGGTGCGAGATGGCAGTTGTGTAGGATGAATCACGACGATATAGGTCACGTTGGTTATGAAAAAACCCTGGAACGCTTGAAGAAAAGTTACTGGTTTGCAAAAATGAAACGATTTACGAAAAAGTATGTTAGTGCATGTATAGACTGTGCCTACGCTAAAAAGGCTGCCAGTGGGCGAGAGGGATTGTTACACCCTATAGAGAAAGTTGCGATTCCCTTTCACACACTGCACGTTGACCACCTTGGACCCTTCGTGAAGTCGAAAAGGGGATTCACACATACACTAAATGTCGTGGACTCCTTCACTAAGTTCTTGTTTATTAAACCTGTACGGAGTACTAGTACTCAAAATGTGATAAAGGCATTGCAAGACATTTTTGACATATTTCGAGCACCTGATAGATTGGTTAGCGATCGAGGTTCTTGTTTCACTGCTCATGCATTCCGAAGGTTCTGCCTTGAGCGAGGCATAAAACACGTGCTAAACGCGGTGGCAAGTCCCAGGGCTAACGGTCAAATAGAGCGCTACAACAGGACCATACTTGACTGTTTGACAGCCCAAAATTTACGGGACAATGAAAAGGAATGGGATAATAAAATTGGGAAATTACAATGGGGCTTAAACAATACGATACAAAAAACTACGGGAAAGACACCAGCTGAAATTATGTTCGGTACATCAATGAACAGCGAAGTCAAACCAGTTTTGAACGCGGTCGTGGAAGATAATCGCAAGATCACCGACTTGCCCGACCTCCGTACCGAAGTGAAGGAAAGGATCGATGAAGCCCAGGCTGTGCAAAAGAAGCAGTACGACCGAAATAGGCACATTGCTCGTACATATACCAAAGGCGATTTAGTTAAAATAACAAAAGTTGCATTTCAAGGTAAAGGTCAAAGCACGAAACTAATGCCTTCTTACGAGGGCCCTTTTAGAGTCATTGCGGTTATAGGAAACGATCGTTACAGGGTTGCTCCAATCGCGGGTTTTGAGGGAATGAAAGGGAAACGCAAAACCACGGTTGCCGCAGATAGAATGAAACCATGGATTCATGTAGACTCATTATCTTTAAATGAAACAGATAATGAAGAAAGTGATACTGAATCAATTGAATAAATATGCTCTCAAGTCGAATCCCTTCCGGCCAGTTACGAACTACCCAGAACATAAATGTAATTTAGCCTAATGCTCGTACATTGCGATTAAGCTTAAATGTAAAGCGAAGATGTTGTTTTGTGTTGTTTCGGCCGAATGTGACCTGCGCACACATTCGTCCCTAACCTGATGCAGCACATTCAAATATATAAATATATATATATATATAGTTCACACCTAAAATAATAATAAAAATTGAAATGTGTGTATTGACTTTAATATTTTTTAAGCTAACTTCAATAAATTTGTTTTTGTTTTTTTATTTTACTTTATAGCAGAATATCGTGATTAGTACTGTATAGTTTTCTTTCTTTCCATGTTCATGAATTCTAAACAAAATGTCACTTCTGTCTGTAAATATCACTTTGAGTTTTGCTAAAGAAGTTACGATATCATATAAAATAATTAAACTTAATTATTCCGATTTTAAGATCACTTTTCGATTATAAGTATAAAGTTATAAGTGGTTACAAGGTTACAAAGATAGTTATAAGTGGTTACAAGGTTACAAGGATAGTTATAAGTGGTTACAAGGTTACAAGGATAGTTATAAGTGGTTACAAGGTTACAAGGATAGTTATAAGTGGTTACAAGGTTACAAGGATAGTTATAAGTGGTTACAAGGCTACAAGGATAGTTATAAGTGGTTACAAGGTTACAAGGATAGTTATAAGTGGTTACAAGGTTACAAAGATAGTTATAAGTGGTTACAAGGCTACAAGGATAGTTATAAGTGGTTACAAGGTTATTATCATAGTTATAAGCGGTTACAAGGATAATAATTATTGGTTTTTTGACATATTTAAGTGTCTATTGAGTTGAATTATATAACGAAATTATTAGTTAATATATATACACAATTTGTATTTTGCTAATTTGTTGACGATTAATAAATTGTAATTAACAGTTTGTTTCATATAATCATTACAATAAAACAAAACTATTGTAATTGTTATGAGGAGTACCTATTATAAAATTGAATATTGTATAATATGTTATTAGAATGCCTCGTTCTGCCAAGTGTAAGGTTTTATATGGTTCCACCTGGTGCATGCATGAGGACATGCATGTCATCAGGATGGTCGAGTGTAAGGTTTTCTTTAATAATATCTTTATTAGTAAAATGTTTTTATCAACTGGTCACACTGGTGGCCGCTTGGCGGCGCGCGGGATTCAAATCGGCCATCTTAGGGACGCGGACGCGGGAAGCGGATTCTTGGAAAATTCTGTTTAAAAGTCTAAAGTTATATTTTAAAATATATTGAATGTGCAACTGAATATTGGAGTTTAATTGAAAACTTCGCCGACACCTACTGGAAAAGCGTCTTTACACTTATGTTACAAATGCAGTCCAAATGTTTTATAATAGTCATTTGTAGTCAAGTTATGATAAAAGTGTTTATTTAAATGTCTATTCAGACATTGATTTCACTCATTTAAACGAATATTTATTCTTGGTTATACGAGTATCATGACTTTTTAGTATAAAATGGCGACCAATAGAGATGACCTAAATATCAACAGACTGATTTTTTTTTATGTTATAGGTTTTATTGGTTTGAAAAAACTAATAACAATGGGTGTTAAGGACACGTTACTTTTACACGAAGATGTCGCCTGGAGTTTGTGACTACTAATGCTTATGATATTTTTATAATGCATAACAATATCACATTCCGTACGAAAAAACTCAAAATCCCAAAACGTAAGTTGTGATATAAGTGTGCTAGTATACTAATTTGGCAACATGATATGACCCAGTGGACCAGAACTACAAAATTTTCCTTAGCTAATTTGGGTTCATTATAATATGTATATACCTTAAAAACATAAAGAGTAAACGATGTGACAATTCTGCCAAATGTGTGTCTTTTACCCCGTCTTGGCCAAACGTCTTGAAATAAACTCCAAACCTTGTCCTAACAGGAAAAGTAAGCCTTATATAGCCAGCAGTGGGATTTAATAGGAAAATCAAAGTCATCAAAGATAAGATAACAAAAAACACGGACAACATATCTCAAAGGAGATACATATAACAATAAAAAACTATATAATTAATATAGTATGTTTTTGAAAATGGAGGCAAGACATTTAATATCAGTAATTGCTTTTCCAATGCACTTTACACGAGAATACCCTGAGATATAAAATTATTTGTACAAAACCATTGGCTTTTGTTTCGAAATAAAGGAACATTAATCTTTGCTGTTCGAAAGAAAATTAGCTGTTAAGTTGGTTCCGACTAAGATGGACCACCCACCCAGTAACTCGTGCAAATTACAGTTCTTGAAACTTTTTCATCCTTATTTTTATTACGAGTAATATTTGGCGGTAGGATTTTGAACATTACAAATGAATTGGGCAATTACTAAAAGGAGTACATCTGAGGTGAATTTGTACTGATATATTCTTTATTGCTTAATACATAAGGAATATTTTTGGTTGTGCAGGCAATAGCACTATCTGATCAAAGTTAGCAGTTAAGTGGGAACGGTTACCGAAATACTAATGCGGTGTAGAACAAGTGCGGCATAAATCACCTTATCTTGGAGTTCTGCTGAAAACCAGCTTCACACGACCTTTTTTCTTACAAGAAACGGTAGGAACATTCTAGAATTCTCAAGGGATCAATTTTTCTTTATAATACATTATGGTAAATTTATATGTAAAAAGAAAAAAATAATCTAAGTGACTGATTAATCCGAAATGGTCAAATGGCTTTTACACATACATTTTAACCGAAATTTCGTAAAACTCGAGCAAGCCCCAATTCATGTGCTTAATTTATCTGTATAATTCATCTCGCCCGGTGATGAAGGAAAATATTGCGAGGAAACCTGCACGTGTTCGTAACGTGAGGTCTTATTAAAGCGTTTTATGTGATTGAATGATATGAGTATAAAAGCAACAAAAACCACAGCTTTACAAACTTTAATATGATATTCTTTAACATAGTATTTTATGTCACAAAAAACTATTTAAACATAAGTCTGTAATCGTTATTTAATGCTTTACAAAGCGCAAAATCCCTGAGGGGAGCTGGTTAAAAACTTTCCGTGGCAGACCAAAATTCAGACGTGCTACGCTGGCAGACGTATCATTGAGGATTAATTGACTTAAACGAAGTTGTATTGGCGTTATATAATGGTCTTACTCGTGGACATATATTGAAAGCTTTATCACTGGGTTATATGTTTTAAGATATATTGATATTTACGAGTACAAAACTAGGCACCATCCCTGACTTCATCCGATATACAAGAAGTTTTAGGTCCACTATTTAAAAAAAAATGTTATCGTGTATTGTATATATTTAGGTAAGGTTTATATGTATTCTTCTAATGTCTTTCAGCTTCCTCTTCTTGGGAAGAAAATTAGGATTTCTTTAGCATTTTCAGTACCGGCTTGTGGATATGAATTCCCTAACTATCTTTTCCTTTAAATTTTATACATGTAAGTACATCTTGAACGGGTTCATGCTGGTTTAAGATTCTTGTTTGAAAAATACTAGACCATTTCGGCTTATATATTGCACAAGTGTAAAGGAAGAAAAGCTGAAGCACCAAAATTATACTTTTGGAAATTGTGATCTAAAGTAGAAATTTAAACTTCATTTTCCAAAAATACCAGTTTGATCTTCTGATATGCATTGAGTCCATATCAGACTTACTTGAATAAATTTATGTTTATTTTTTACTTTAAAATAAACACTTTAGAAATTTAATTTAAAATTCGAGAACTCTATATCTTAAGTGTTAATTAAACGCTTAATTGCTTCCATAAAGCTGTGTTAAATGAATATACTAATTTAAATTAACAAGTGTTTTACGCAAACGTTTGTTTAAACGAACGTATCTGAGATATAAATCTATTTAATTGACAATAAACTTATAATTTGATTTGATTTGTTTAGTTTTCAAAATAATAATGAATCCTACATGTACCGTGTTATTGGTAATTCGACTTACTTCTGCTAGGAGGTGATAGGTGTGACTGTTTCTGTTTCCAATTTTTAAATTTGGGATGATAATGATTGTTTAAATATTCACAAATAATCAGTGTTTATTCGTTTTTTATAAATCACAATAAAAATGGTTTTTTTTTATATATTTTTTTCTAAATAAAATTTTGAAGTTGCAATTTTGACAAATCTTGAATAAAGCTAAAAAACGTGATAAATCAAAAATGGTTCGCTTTTGAATTGTGCATATGGGGGTAAAAATTATCGCAAATAGTCAAACCTATTACTTCCTAGCGGATGTACGTCGAATTACCAATAACCCTGTATATTAATAGTGATAGCTGATTTTTGTCCCACAAATTATGGCAACGATGGCTGAACAAAGAAAATTAGTTATAGTCTCATTTTATAAATATAGAGGATTCTTGATTGCAATTTACTAAATTGTTGCGATTCAATAAAGATTTAATATAAGAGAGCGGAATGCTGGCCGCTTAGAGCGGCAATACGGTTGTATGACAAAAAAAGAAAAACGATACAAAATTAAAGAAAATTGATAGCAACAAAATCTAATTTTTTTTTTCATCAAAAGTATAACACCTCGCCTCATTGCCTCCATTGGTGACAGGAGGGCTGGTTCGTTTTTTGCCCAGAGGATTGGAATTGGGATTCAATGGGGAAATGCTGCTAGCATTCTTGCCACCATTCCACGTGGTCAAGATTTATACAGTAATTAGTTTTAGTTCATATTTGTATATATTTAAGCATATAATGTTATTAATTCTTATTATTTTGAATAAATGCGACGATTCGCATTAGACCCACTGGTACATGTCGATGACTTTCCGTATACGAAAGGTAAGTAACGCTTTCATAAACGTCAGTATACAAGGTAAGTTTGATAAGTGACGTCGAGGCATACTTGGTTTGTAGCAACCACGTCAGTCACACGTGGGCCATTAGCGAGAGTGGACGCGTCGTGATATTTCTCTTGTGCGTGTCTAATTCGAGCCGTGAGGGCCCAGTGGTTGGAACACGTGCATCTTAAACGATGGTTGCGGGTTCAAACCCAGGCAAGCACCACTGAAAATTCATGTGCTTGATTTATGTTTATAATTCATCTCGTGCTCGGTGGTGAAGGAAAACATCGTGAGGAAACCTCCATGTAATTTGTTTCATAGAAATTATGCCACCAAGTGTATTCCACCAACCCGCATTAGTACAGCGTGGTAGAATATGTTCCAAATCTTTTCCTCAAAGGGTAGGAGGCCTTAGCCCAGCAGTGGGAAATTGTCTTAGTCTTTGGTGTTAAGTTCACACATAAGCCTAAAGCGTATACACATGCATATAAGAAAAACAATATAATCATACAATATTTTTCTTATATAAGTTAATTGTTAGCGTTCATACTATGCTCGCCTTTGTCTTGCCTTAATTCTTAATAGAGGCTGTTCGGTCTTACAAACCTAACATTTCTTATTTTATTTATATATTTTATAAATTGTTTGCAATGAAGTCTTAATAAATATAACATATGGCAAGTCATGTGGATTTATTCTATATGCTCAGTAAATTGCTGACGTAATGTGTGGACACCGAAATCCTTTCTCCCTTTGACGTCCATGACACGAAAAGGACATTTACTGTTATAATAATAGAAATTATAATCCTTAAGGAACACAGATTTGGACATTTTCTTTTGAATTTATGTTTCAAATTACTTAACGGTAGCAGTAGGCATAATAATCAATCAAATCAAATCAAAATATACTTTTTTCAAGACTTCAAGTAGGTTTTTACAAGCAGTTTTGAATCGTCAATTTCTACAATTGGATTAAACGTAAACTTAACAACGCTTTAGAATCTAGATTCTACTAAAAGGAACCAGTAGTCAACCCCAGTCCTAGACTGTCTAACAAAGACTCTATTTCAGATGCAAGTTTGTTGCGGTGTTCGTCGGCGTGTTCTCGAGAAATATTAGCACGACCGAAGTTGTATATCTATCGAGTAGTTTGTCTACATCGTTCTTATATTGCAGAAGTCCACAGTGTAGGGGGAAGGGTTTTTATGATGCCAGTATCTCTAATAATACCATAATGACTGAGCTGACATAGTTAAGGGCAATGAGTGATTTGATGGAAGATTCCACTGAAGTTTAGAATCTAATGTTACTCCTAAAACTACTATCGAGAAAAAGCAACGGTAAAAAGAGATGTCCATATGACTCAGACTCAGATTTTTTAGGATCATAAGTCACAACTGTGGAAAAGTCGACTGTTCGACAGGTCCAACAATCCGTCATCATGTCTGTCGTTCGGAAAAAAAACTACTACCAAAGATTACAAGCGGATGCGACGGACGTTCGGTGGAACCGACTACCACACGTAGTTTAACAGCCGGTTCGATGGGTGATCGCCATCAATTGCCTATATGTACGGTAATGCGCACTTGGCTAAACAAAACTTGCGTCGGTGGATATTTGGAGATCGATTTTTAGTATTGATAATTTAGACAAAATGTGTTCTAGAAATTATCATTCAAATAGTTTCGAAAAAACTACCCAAAGTCTATTCAAATCAAATCAAAATAAACTTTATTCAAGTAGGCTTTTACAAGCACTTTTGAATCGTCATTTTACAATTAAGTGAAGCTATCACCGGTTCGGAATGTAGATTCTACCGAGAAGAACCGGCAAAAAACTCAGTAGTTTTTTTTTAACATTTAAAAATACAAAGTCATGTTAGTTAAATACAATTATTTAAATTAATATGGAAGTCAACAGGTATTAGCTCCACGCTTTTTTATCATCTATAAAATCTTGTATTGAATAATATGCTTATTTATTATTATTATTATTATTATTATTATCTACCAATGTATTTTTTACAAACGATTTGAATTTACTAAACGAATTTATTATTATAAAAATTATTCTTTTCGTAAATCTGAGTGATCAGAAATAATTGTATCCCTGATGCTGTTATAATTTAAGTAACATCGTGTTTTCCGATTACCATTTTTTATTCAATTCTTAAAAAGTTTCAGGAAATGATTTGAATAAATTTAGCGAAATTGAGGGAAGAGAATCGCTACGAAAAATTGGTATCTATAGAAAGTACATTTGTTATAAAGATTTAGATCAGAGGGAATGAATTAGGCATTTGTCTTTGAGTACGACATTTCTTTTTTTATGGTTTGTATGGAAGAGGCCTTTGCACTTGTAAAATATTTATTAGTAATTCTAAAATCCAAAATAATTCAAGCTATCAAAGATTTGATATAATATATAACGAAAATAGGAGGTTTGGAGCCTACACGCTGCTCCACCCCAAATTGGTTGGAATACACATGCAGCAGAATTTCATCAATTATACACATGCAGGTTTCCTCACTATGTTTTTCTTTACTTTCTTTACTACCTAGCACGAGATGAATTATAAATACAAATTAAGCACATGTTAATGATCTATGGTGATTGAGGATAATGTGCACTCGTTCTTTAATCTTCACCATTTCATCTCTCGTGTATAATTATTTATATTAAGATTTAAAATATGAGACTTTTTTGTAAACTTCAAACTAATAATATTGTATAATGAATTTAAAATCAATAAATTAAAATTGTTAGCTTGTGGTTGAATGTATTATTTTATAATCTCCAAATCCATGTTGGTTTAAATGACTCTTTCAAAAATTATATCATTAACAACAACTACACAAATCATCTTTAACGCTTTATGTCAAATCGGCAATATGAACCGGTTAATAAATGTAGTAAATAAACTTTTATGTCTTCCTTTATGCGAGTCGAAGTCATTATAGTAACCTTGATTTCATTAAATCATATTAAAGTACAAGAATATGTTTTGATGGAAATAAATTCCGTACTAATATGTTTGACTCAAATATCCAATAGAATTTCGTAATGTATGGTGCTAATAGCCACTTACTACGCTAACAGCTTCACAAAGCCATTACGCATCAATTAATACAAGTGTTGATCGTAACAGCAGCTTTCATGGAACTGTTGTGGTCGTTTTGTAATTATATAGACAGGTATTATGACCTGCTATCAAAATTGTCCTTCTAATATGGGATTTAAAGGTTGTAGAATCAATAGAAGTAAAGAAATAACTGTTACTTTAAATTTATGACTCCGTAATTGGTTGATCCTTGCGAAAGTTTCTTTCGTCGTTGCCTCTTGTTTGTATTATGTATTCAGTTTTGCAAGGTAAGTTTTTAAGTATGATTAAGTAAGTCTATAATGCTTTTATCCTAGTTTTATTAAGATGAAAGTGAAAGAGTTCTTCATCTTATCTAACTATCTTATATAACTATAAAGAAGCTAGTGATCTTTACATATCTAAACTTAAGAACATTCGCTACGTTCGAATCTTTTAATCAAAAATCTTTAGTTAAAATGGGTTAATCTGATTTGGCGCTACGGACCTCAGACACATATGCAAGCGTTAAACTTATAATAACCTTCTTTTTGCAAGACTAAACAGAAGTGTGCGCTCAGCATTACAACACGAAATACATAAAATTGAAAAAGTAATTCAAAGAATGCAAACTTGCTCTCATAAAATATTTATAAAACTCGCACAAGGAAGATACGAATCTGTACGTGACCGATTTTTTATCTGTTATTGATCCTGCAGATTAAATATAACACGGACGTCTTGCAGATGGAGTTATATAAAACCTATTTAGCAATATTCGATTGGATCTTGGCGCGCTAACCCAATTAAAAGTTAAGCTGTAGTGTTCTGTGTAGGTGGTTTGCCTTAATCTACACACTTAACTTTTGTTTTAATTGGAGTAACATTTTACAATGTAAAAATATATTCTTTTATTTTTAATTTTACCATATAACTCAAAAGCTTAGTGATCCGCTTTAGGCGTGTTAACGAAGAGCTATATAATGTCTTAAAAGATCTTAGTAGTGTTTTTCTTTAATATTTGATTCTAGGTGTATTTGATGGTACTGTAAATATCTCCTTTTAAATGTTTTAATGAGAAGTAAATATAATATGATTTCTGCGACACATATTGTTCATTTCAACAACATCTTAAGTTATTTACAACTGCCGTTTATGGTAATCACTGGCAATGATTTTTTCGAAGAGTTTTTTAACAGCCTGCAAGACAATTGATTGCATAAAAAATACACAGTATTAGTTTTCTTTCAATAATTATTTTCGATGTTTCACATGTGCCGGGCGTCATATGTACGTCAAATTTTTTGCCACAGAATAACCGAAAGCGGCTCCACGATATATCGTCCATACGTTTAGGTTTTATTACTTCGCTCGTTATTTCATAAGCAGAGATATTCGCCAAAGGAATTCCGATGGACAGTGATGACGCTTCGCGACGGCAAAGAATAATGAAATGTTTTGTGTTCGTTCAAATATTAAATTCTACTCGCAACGAACTAAAAAACACAAGCCTTTCGCAATTGATTAATTACACATTTGTTTGAAAGTATTGTTGTACTTTATCCTTGTATATTGGTCGTTCGTTTCTCCATAAACAAAGATCATTTTATTGTTAGTAGTTTCTGTTTCGATCTTATTATTTCTCATTGCATAGTATGTTGTCATTTTATTAATTTATTTTTATTTTGATAGACACCTGTTTCATTGCCGTGGCTACATATCAATACATATAATAAAATTGTAGTGTCTCTTGTAATATTATACTATTACAATACAACCGCTATTATACTACGCAACTAGATGTATAATTATATATGTATACACGGTACATATACAAAAAACATTTTTACATACTACCGCCAAACAACAGTACTCAGTATTGTTGTGTTCCGGTCTGAAGGGTGAGTGAGCCAGTGTAACTACAGGCACAAGGGACATAACATCTTAGTTCCCAAGGTTGGTGGCACATTGACGATGTAAGGAATAGTTAATAATTCTTACAGCGTTAATGTCTATGGGCGATGGTGACCACTTACCATCAGGTGGCCCATATGCTCGTCCGCCAACCTATACCATAAAAAAAAAAAAACATTTTTTGTCCGTCTGTCTGTTCGGCTATTCTCTGAAACCTTGAAATTCAATCGCGCACGAAGTCGCGGTCTCGGTAATTTATAAAGTAGGCACCACAAGCTATCCGACAAAGTGTGCCGTAAGTTTGTGCTAAGCACAATTCGCACGCGTGTATTGGAATCAGGTTGATGGATGGATTATCACCAACTAGCCACCAAAACCTTGCTCAATTTATTTTTTATTTTAGTATAGTTAAGTTCGCGAGTAATTGATAGCTCTGATCGTAAGTTGTCACCACTGCTCATAGATATAAGTGCTGTATGAAATATTAAGTATTCTTTACACCGTCAAAATCACTCTTGGGAGCCAAGATATTATTTCTCTGTAGTTATACTTACTAACTAAACCTTAAAATTGGATTCCATTCCATTCACTTCGCTTCATTCCATTAAGTCTTGCAGTATGGTGATAAAATATTCGATGAATAATAAATAATGGTTAAAATTTGTTTCTTTATAAAGTATCAGAAAATTTTATGTTCTCACCTAAAATATTGGATTTTTTTTCTTTTTAAATTTGGGCTATCTGCAATTCGTCTAGGTAGGTATGACCCACTCATCAGATCCCTTCTATCAGCAATATTTTGTATACCTGTGTTCTAGTTGGGTAAGCCAGTGTAACTACAGCCACATGGAGCATAACATCTCAGGTTCATGGTGACTTTTTTCGATTATAGGGATGATTATAATTTCTACGGTCTCAATGTCACCGTGAAAGTGGTCACTCGTAGTGATCACTTACCATCTGGTAGCCTATTTGCCATTCCTTGTCTGTGCCAGTGTGTTGCATAGTTATGTTATAAAAATATTATTTAAATATATAAAGAATATGACGGCACAGAGGCTCCGTTATCAATAACAGTATTCTAGGTTTTATTCAGAAATGAAGAGAAAATATATTTTTTCAGCAAGATATCTATCATTTGAAACGATCTCTCCATCTGTACCCAGTATTAATAAATCTTACCAGTCCTCCTACGATTTTTTTTCTCCTAGGTCTTTCAAACATATTTTATCTCTGATTCAACTACTTCATTCCATTCATGCAGTCATCTTGATAAGTATTAAATACATTCACATAAAGCTAGGAAAAAAATCTTTTTGTAAATCTTGAACTATTCCTTTTTTAATACGTGGCTATTTTTTTTTTTTTATAAATCGAGTCAGATTAAATAGTTTCAACTTAAGCAGGATTGATAAATTAAACCATAGCTATATTTACATATTTGTAGATATTTATTTAGGCGAGATAAACGACTAAAGTATAGAAGGGGGGGTACCCCTCCTATTTGCAACAACAGCCTGTAAATTCCCACTGCTGGGCTAAAGGCCTCCTTTCCCTTTGAGGAGAAGGTTTGGAACATATTCCACCACGCTGTTCCAATGCGGGTTGGTGGTATACACATGTGGCAGAATTTCTATGAAATTTGTCACATGCAGGTTTCCTCACGATGTTTTCCTTCACTGCTGAGCACGAGATGAATTATAAAGACAAATTAAGCACATGAATCAGCGGTGCTTGCCTGGGTTTGAACCCGAAATCATCGGTTAAGATGCACGCGTTCTAACCACTGGGCCATCTCAGCTCTTCCCTCCTATATTTAGGTCGTTTATCTAATATGTGAAATTCAGTGACTATGTGGTAATACAGCCACTAACTCGCAATATTTTACCAGCGATTTTGTGTTGGTATACATAGGTTGTGGTGATCTCTATAGGATTAAATATAAGAATTTTCTATCGTCATATATGAACCATTCGTTGATCCCAAATCCATCTGTTATATTTCGATCAATAGGTTTCAGACTGTCAGGATGTTCCATACATCCATACTTAGTTTTCTTTGGGAAATCGGCATTTGAAGGTCTTTCTTTTCCTTTGGTTTTTTCAAATTCTTATAGGAATTATAAAAAAAAAGTGTAATACTAAAAACGACTATATTTTAATTCACCATCTCTGTTTTAACCCTTATTAATACTGTGACCCAAGATCCTAGCTTTATTTGTTTCTTTAAATACGCACTAGTCGGTATTTGTTTCATTTCTGGGTGATGAAAGTAACAGCAGCATAAATATTCTGCTGTTTGATTTATTCCAATCAAACAGAAGAATGATTTATTCCAATCAAAGGAACCATCGTTATCATACATGCTCGTTTTAGCATATATTTAAAGAAGGAAATCAGTGTTGGTACCATAAATTAATCAAGTGAAAACTCAGTGAAAATTACAACAGCGATTTATATTTATGACGACGTGCCCTGTGAGGGCAATCTTTACTCATCAGCCCTTTCAAAGTATTAATTGAGCAAACAGTTCCAAAACATGCGACAAAACGTATGCAAATATTAAACGACGCTGTTGTGTACCATAATTGGGAGTTCGTATATTTTAAAAATTTCGGCATATTCTATATTAAGTATAAGTACATATTGTTAAATGTGGTCGTTAAAATTACTGTAAACAGTACAGTATAGTAACCGTCCCGTAATCCCGTAAATTTCCCATTGCTGCGATAAGGCCTCCTTTCCATTTGAGGAGAAGGTTAGAAGAATATTCCACCACGCTGCTCAAGAGCGGGTTGGTGGATTCGCATATGGCACAATTACGTTGAAAATAAACACATAAAAATTTCCTCACGATGTTTTCCTTCACCGCCGAATTTGAGACGAATTGAGACGAAAAAAAAAGACAAATTAAGCACATGAAAATTCAGTGGTGGTTGCCTGGATCTGAACCCGCAATCGTCGGTTAAGATGCACGGGTTATTAATGTAATAAAATATAGTACGCAAAATGTGAAAAGTTGGTTGTAAAGAAAGTTATTATGTTATAACAATAGAAGAAGGGCACTAACACTAAATCGCTAGAGCTGAAGGAGAAGAGCCCACAAAAGAACGTGGTATGCAACAGCATTGCTGGTCAAAATAAAAAAATAAAAAAAAAAAAATTCAAAATAGAATAACTAAATAATAAATGTACAATACAAAACTAAACACGATTAAAATCTTATGTTTTATAATAAATGTGACAATACTAAAAATGTTAATTTATTATTTCATTTTCAAAATTGATACTTAAATTAATGAGCGTGGTTCTTTACGAAAAACTCCTTAACACTTATTTGAAATTAAAAAATTATTAATAAATGTAGTTAACAGTTTTCTAATAACTTTTTCTATGAAAAAATCTAATATCACAAGCATTGTATACTTTTATCTATAATGCCATAAAACAAATTGAATTATCTTAAAACTACAAAGATACCCTCAATATAAAAATAAATGGCGTCTGCCTATAAGGGTTTTTCTAAGGTGAAGTGGAACAGCGTTTACACTACAACGACCTTTACAATACCTAGCGATATACGAAGGCTCGGGCCCTTTTTATATAAAAGGGTTTGATGATAGGTTATTAAAAATCCTCTGTCCGAACATTTTGGAAACATTTTTATATTTTTCTGTGGAAAATGACTGTCAGTAACACTAGCGTGTCTATACAAGTGAGTAGTTGAATTTGTGATGTTCTATCGAAATTTCAAATTGGACCTTTTTTATTTATCGATTGCAATTTTTATGCTATATTTTGATGGACTATCAAATTAGCCATCTTTTGGTAAGTGATCACCATCGCCCAAATACAATGGCTCTGTAAGAAATATTAAATTTCCTCTCATCGCCAAAACGCCGCCGACCTTGGGCACTAAGATTTTAAGGCCTTCAAACCGGTACACAAAATTACTGAGTACTTCTATTTGGCGGTGTAATATCTGATAAGCAGGTGGTACCTACCCAGACTGCCTCGCTTGATAAAGTCCTACCACCAATATAATTACTTAATGTTGAGTATGTCATAATCATAAGTTATCTAGTAATCTTTAAATGTTTAAATTATAGGAAAGAGTGCTGATATCTAAAAATTACAAAAATATTTTATGCTATCCAAAACGAGAGAATATTACTTTGAATTACATTATTATACTTCGGAGAGTACTGTTTTAAACCAAAAAGAAACAACAATAAATAAAATTTTAACAAAAAGAAAAACCGACTTCAAACAAAACACTATTTTAAAACAAATGAATATGCACGAAAAAGTAATAAAAATAATTGCGTATTCAACATATTTTTTAGAGTCTTCCTGAGTTAAATGAAATGAAAAATATTAGACTACTTAAAAGTCGATTAACGACTATATCATGTAGTTATAGTTATTGGTATATTTGGAGCCGGTGTCAGCCATGGTTCCCTTGCCACAACAATCAAAAGAAAGAAGCGATACGAGCCCCTTGATTGATCCAGTATATTATTGTGTAAAAGGTAATTTGTAAAAAACATATTTGTTAAAGTATTCTCGTATTGTTTTTGATAGATATACTGTAGGGTTTTATTGGCTGACACCGACTCCAAATATAACAATAATTATAACTACATGATATAATCGTTAATCGACTTTTAAGTAGTCTAATATTTTTCATTTCATTTAACTCAGGAAGACTCTAAAAAATATGTTGAATACGCAATTATTTTTATTACTTTTTCGTGCATATTCATTTGTTTTAAAATAGTGTTTTGTTTGAAGTCGGTTTTTCTTTTTGTTAAAATTTTATTTATTTTTTTGATTTTAAGTGAAGCTGATGTTGACTAACTATTTTTTTTAATATGGATAGATTAAGCGTTCCGTTTATATGAGTCAGAAACTACTTCGAGGACAATTTTAAAGGAAACTTGCGAATAAAGCAAAAATAGACTTTCGAAAATGCGGATTTAATACGTCACGCGGCGTAAACTACAAGGATCCCTCGAAAGAGCTGTAATCGAACTCAGCAAAAAACTTTGAAAAAGACCAACTATATTTCGTACATCATATGACATCACATCACATACACAAAATTTGATTAAAGATAGTAAGAAATTCTGCCCCATATCGCACCCTAACTGCGAGCCGTATAGGAGTTCCATCACTACATAGTATAAAACAAAGTCGCTTTCTCTGTCCCTATATCTTTAAATCTACGCAACGGATTTTGATGCGGTTTTTTTTTAAAAGATAGTGTGATTCAAGGGGAAGGTTTGTGTATATAATACATGAACAATATAGTAAAGAAACACTGATAATTTTAGAAGTTTGCGATGTGATGTCGTAAATAAACAAATTCTGTAGTATATTTAGTATCAGTATTGCACCCGTGTGAAGCCGGGGTGGGTAGCTAGTTGATTATAATATTCGACTATGATAATTACATAAACATAACCACATTACGGAAGGTGACTCAAATATCCAAATAACCTATAAATAAAAGATTCGACCGAGTATCGCTAACGTGCTCCTCAGAATTGTTCCGTTCCCTTCCGTTCCGTTACTTTGTCATGGATCCTGTACTCAGAACCTTACCAAACTTTCACCAAATTACCCTTGAAGTATATATTTTATAATAAAAAAAGAATTATCAAAATTGGTTAACGTGATTTTCAGTTATTCACCTATTTGTCGCGCATATACATAATGCAAATTTAAGACTTATATCGTTTTCACATGGATACCATCATCGGAAAAAAAATGGGACCCCACGGGAAGCACTACCTTTCAAACAAAAAAAAAATTATCAAAATCGGTCCACCCAGTGAAAAGTTATGAGGTAACAAACATAAAAAAAAAAAAAAAGAAAAATACAGACGAATTGATAACCTCCTCCTTTTGGAAGTCGGTTGAAAAGAGTAGATACGCTTATTAGTAATATAATGGTATATATTAATACAAGTGGCGCATCAAGTGCTGAAGGGGCTCATTATAAATAAGCAATTTTCTTTGACAAATCTTTAAACGATATTTATTATTTTAACTAATCTTTTTTTTCAAGTATTACTACCTAACTATAGAAAAATGAATGTTTTATTAGAGTTCAGTTTGCTGAAACCTAAACGAGGGAACAATATCCAAACGACAATCTTGGAACAGTGATTAGTATTAAGGAAGTAGGTAAGAGCCCATAAATATCCTACTGGCTACAATACCCATCACGTCTTAATAAAAACAATTCGAGCTAATTTTACCAAGCTGATTTAGAAGATTGCTATAGCTGACTTATGTATACTACACACGCCGCTTCTTACTTCAGATTTCTACTAAAATTAAAAATAGAATGATGTTATACGGTATTCGAATTTTGGACAGCGGAAGATATAGCTTTATCAGACAAGACTATCAAGGCAGTCAATGTACCTAACATAATACATTACAGTCGAACCATTATGTGTTCTTGAAAGCCGTATCTTAAGACCACTTGTTCGTTTCGCTGACACAGCCTAATGAGATCTGGCGTCATCTTATTGTCACTCGTACAACACAAATGGTGCCATCAAGATGATCTAGTTCTAGACATCTAACAATGAGATAAAAATTTAGTCTATGATGCCGAAAATGTTCAGAAAACTTAGTTATTTTTAACGAGGTCTCGAAAATGATTGTGAAATTTCACGGATGTTTACCTTCGACTGAAATGCTATTTACGGAAAAGAATATATGAAAAAATGACTATTGAAAGTCATAAGGCAATACAACGGCCTCGGTGGTCGAGTAGTGAGTACGATGGTTTTCATGAGTACGCCACTCCGAGGTCCCAAGTCGATTTCCGCCTGAGTCGATGAAGTTCTTTAATTTTCTATGTTGTCTTGGGTCTGGGTCCTTGTGGTATCGTTATTTCTGATTTTCCATAACACAAGTGTTTTATCTATGTACATTAGGATCAGAGTAATGTAAGTGATGTTGATGTTATCCAATAAAAATATAATGCCATTTTTTTAATATTATTTTTACAGAACCTTATGTATTTTTCATATGTTTGTGTCATGTTACTACATTCCTTGCTTATATAAATTATTCCTAACTACAACAATAAATGTAGAACATAGGCCGTTACAAACATCTGGCCTACAACGGTTATTTTCCAAGTTGTTGCTTTGTCTTCAATATTTCTTTCGCATTCAGTATTTAATGGGAATAACATATATACATTTATGCTATTAAAATAATATTTTTAATATTAATAATATAGTGTCAGGGCTGGTCAAACAGGAACTATTAAGTAGTATTGTTGTTGTAACTAAAACTACATAGGACATAACATCCTAGTTTTCAAGATTGTTAGGTCATAATTATCATGAGGATTGATTGATATTTTTTATAGTTTCAATTCGCAGTGGTGACCACTTACGAAGCGAACTAGGCAGCCTATTTGTCAACCAGCCTTTATGACATAAAAAGGAAACATTACATTTTAAATAATATTATAAATTTGAAAGTGACTTTTTTGTTACAGTTTTACGTCGTAACTACTCAACTGATTTCTGACATTTTGCATATAAGTTGTCAAGGGTACAGCAACAGACTTAGGGTACTTAATGCCTACCAAACCGCCTTTATATGAGAAGCCACGGACAGTGACGAGTAAAATTAATAATCTGTTTGAGTGACATCAATCAGTAATTACAAATTTTTTAGTCTTAATATTTCGTCCTTGTGACATAATTTGTTAACTCAATTTAATCTTCTTATTTTGTTTTCTATCATATTTACTCTGACAAATGGTCTTGTCACAGTTCTAACACAAAATGAAAGAGATTATAAAACCCAAGACATTTATTTCAAGTAAAAAAGTAAAGTAACAGACTGTAAATTTCCCACTGCTGTGATCCTCCTCTTCCATTAAGGAGAGGGTTTGGAACATATTCCACCACGCTGTTCCAATGCGGGTTGGTGGTATGCACATGTGAGAGAATTTCGATGAAATTAGACACGTGCAAGTTTCCTCATGATGTTTTCCCTCACCGCCGAGCATGAGATAAATTATAAACACAAATTGAGCTCATATATATAGTGGTACTTGCCTGGGTTTGAACCCGTAATCATCGGTTAAGATGCACGCGTTCTAACCACTGGGCTATATCAGCTCGTAAGACTTATTTAATAAAATTTAAATTATGCCTACTTATTTAATAATAATTAAATAGTCTTCTCTTATTCGAGCCTTCCTATATAGGTAACTATGAATATTACTTTACCCACTTAATTATACTGCGGATTGACGTGTTACGACTCTATCCTACACGTTTAATAGAACAAGCCTCAATTTACACTGATTAAACTATAGTATAGTTGCTGAGAATATCTGAGCTCTTTAACCTATTATCGAGCTGGATTGAATATTCCGTAGAATTATTTAGATATATTACAGTATTAAATGTTCCCAAACGCAACTATTATTTCAAAATCAAAATATACTTATTCAAGTAGGCTTTTACAAGCACTATTGAATCGTCATTACCAACTTTTTTTTTTATATTAAGTGAAGCTATAACCGGTTCGGAAAGTAGATTCCAACGATAAGAACCGGCAAGAAACTCAGTAGTTACTTTTTTTCAAACTATGCGGACGTTGCAGGTTGGATTCTGTTCTGCCAACGTTTGGTAGACGTGTCCTAGATGGCATACATTAGTAAATCTAAGAAAAGATAGATTATTTTAAAAAAAAGCAACAACATCCCCGCCCTAATAGACTTCGCGTGATCTGCATTTATAACATGAAGAAAATATTCGCAGTATGGATCTTGAGAGCGAAATTTCTTCAATTGAAAGGCATTGTGATGCCGTTTTTTTACTTATAGATCTTGTCTGTATTTCATGTTGCAGGTATATTTATAAATCGTCATAGCGACTTCAACGTTATAGGAGATGATGTGCTGCAGCTTCATCTAATGGGAGGTTGAGGAGGAACAAATTGCATTAAAACACTATTTCCCATGAAAAAAGCATGTGGATATTAACAAGTTAAATGCTGAACGAGGTCTCATACGCTCCGTATGTTCCCCTTGCGGTGCGGTTAAGAAAAACATAGATTGCTCCGTCGTGCGGAGGCCGTAACATCTATTTAAATTGTAGAAAAGTGACAAATTAATATGATGCCTATTTTAATGGTATGGTGTATTTAATTTAATAGGGGCCTCTTTGACAACGTAACACGCTGAAGAAATAAAATTCGATCACATCACGGGAGATTAAACGTTACGGGAACTAATAGGCCCCGTACCGATATTATGATAGTTTTCATACGAGGTCTTAAACGCCCCGTAACGTAGGTATGGAAAAAACAAAAACAAATTATGGCGCCGCCAACGAGTTAACCGATAATCGAATATCTTTTAGCCGAAAGATAAACTTTTCCACTTAACACTTTTTATGTTACAGAATTTAGAATATTTTTTTAAGATAAATCCCTATTCTTATGTTAGCAGTAGAAGACCGTTTCCATTAAGGGAATTAAGGCTAATCCAACGCACTACATTAAACGCTTACGTTAGTTGCTGTTCAAGCTGGGATCTTCAGATGTAGGTTGTTGTTTGAGTTCGCATTTAACATAATGCTCGTTTATATAAAACAAGAAAAACTTTTAAAGAATACACTTTAAAAGAATATAAAAATACTTATACTAAATTAATGAATAAATCGTGTTATACATTAAAAGAGTACTTTTTGGAAAGAAACCCCTGGAGTTAGGCTCGGGTTAAATGATAAGACACTAATTACTGTAAATAACAGCATTTTAAATTTGTTTATATGAACAGAGCAACTATGCGAGTTTCTTGCAGTTTCTACTCACTAGAAACTTACCCTGAAAAAAATTGATTTGATTTTGATTTGATATGGATATACATAGTTGAAATAAAACTATTTTAAACGGATTTTAATCACATATATTAATTATTTTTAACATCCCGACGTTTCGAGCACTTTACAGCGTTCGTGGTCACGGCTGTCTACCCGAATAATCTAAAAGTCTAAAATAATTAATATACGCGATTAAAATCCGTTTAAACTAGTTTTATTTCAATGTGTAACAATCGTGAATCGTGTAAATTTAAGACAACATTATATACATAGTTTTACTTGGTGGTAGGGCTTTATTCTAGCTCGACTGGGTAGGTATCACCCACTCATCAGAAACAGCAGTACTTAATATTGTTGTGTTCCGATTGATTTGAAGGGTGAGTGAGTCAGTTTAACTATAGGCATAAGGGACATAACATCTTAGTTCCTAAGGTTGGTGGCGCATTAAGAATGTAAGGAATGGCTAAATTATAGCGCCATTTTTATGAGCAGTGGTAACTAAATTGCTCGTTCGCCTACCATAAAATTAAAAAAATTAAAATGAAAATTAGGAAACGTGTGAGAAGTTAAACTTTTTACGTGAAATGCCTTACTCAAACGTACGTTCCATAAGCATACATTTAAAATTTGACTCTGAAATTGGTCTCTTAAAGTGTCTACATTTTCCCCAGCCACAACTGGACTTAAGATGTCAGCTCCCATGGACAATAAATTATTTTTGCTCACCACTCAAACGCTACAATATTTGGCAAGTGACTTCCACTGAGAACATCTTGCCCATATATAACGCATAAAATAATACCAGTTCTACAAAATGGCAGTCTTAGAATATATCGTCAGTTAAGTAAAATTCCTGGTCATATCATAAATTTTACAAACGTTGGAACGTGTCCAGTTTAGAGTAGCTGGACATTTGTGGAATTTATCAAAATCAGTTGAAACGTTAAAGCTTCAAGCGAAAGCTTTAATATATGAAAATTTTCGACATTAGTCAGGTTATACATTTGGATTAATGAAAATATATCCGCCAGGAGAGCGGTTAGCGGAATGAATGGCACGTTCCCCTGGAGAGTCGTTAATCCTTGTTTATTACCGGCTTCAGACTATACTCGTATAATGGGATCGCCTATATAAGAGTACTATGTAATGATCAGGTGTCTTGTTTCTCACGATTGCTATTTTATTTCTAGGTGATTCTGAACTATTCCGACTTTCTTGACAACGGAACAAGTGCTTTCTGGAATATGATCAAAATATTCATATGTTATTTGTTGGTAACAAGTTAATATGAGCAGTGTGCTCACATACTGAAGGATAACGCGATGGACCTCACCTTGGATAATTATCTTATATTATTTTAAAGGTGGATTTTTTTTTACAACATTCATGATAAATGTTATATATACGGCGCGAAACCACGAATTTAAGAAAAACACGTGTCCAGAAATGGTTATTTTAATAATTTAAAACTGTTTCATTGTTAAATTAATAATTTTTAGTGAATTGTGAAATGTTAAATTACTCTAAAATATTTTAGTGTTTGCAAACTTTCAAGTAGTAAGTTCTAAAAATTTCAACTCTATGTTTTTACAGATGAGACCCTATATATATTGGAACGATCCAAACGCTAGCGCGATTCAGAAACCAGAATTTTTGTACAATTTTTCAGTACAAACATTTAATACATATTTTTTGCCCTAAATTGTTTATAGCTTTAATATTTTTCAACTATTACTTCAATCTGTGACAAATTTAAGTTTTAATCAAAACTTGGGTCACTTAGAAAATCCATGCGACAGTTTATTTAACTACAGAAATATTAAGAAAGAAACATAAAACACATTATAGAGTACATTTATAAATTTTATTACAAAGTCAAATTTTAAAAAGGGAACATTCAGTTATAACAAAACTTTTACATAATAAAGTTGAGTCTTTAATTAATTATCCAACGAATTTGATACAAGCGCTCTTGTCGTGTGGAATTTAAGTGTAATAGTTGGAATTTTTTTTTGTTAAAGTTCGCTGGCTACCACAGTAGTACTACAGGAGTACAATTTATTAAGACATAATGACTTATAGCGCTTCCCCTACACGAAATTTATGCCTCTGCGATTTGAACAAAGCAATTTATTAGCACATTACATCTGTTTATTTCATTAATTTTATTGTAAAATATTACTATTAGATTTTAAATTAATATGATTTTTATTATAACAGTTATTTCAAAAGATTTATATCACAGTATATATTTTTTTCATGTAGCTAGATATTTCGACATTTTATACGAATGTCTTGTAAAATGATTAAAATCATGGTAAATATCCCATTTTAAATAACTGTAATAATATTAGTAATAGTTTAAAACCTAAAATCTTATCTATAATGATATATATTACATTTTATATAGTTGTTATGTTTCAGATGAGTGTGTTTATTAAGCTCTTTCAACTACCTAACATAGAATGTTACAAAACCATATTTATGGTGACGTCACGTAGCCCGTAGGCTAGAACCTTCGAACGATCCAGACGGTTTTAACGACACCGATATGTCAAATTACGATCTGTAGAATTTTTATCTAAACGGTACTTTGAATTATATAAAAAAAAAGAGATTGAAATGCTTGAATTAATATGAAGTATTTTTTAATCTTGTCTTCCTAATATTTATAGCTTCTATTATATACCATTGAGACATAGACAAAGATTAATGAATAGTCGATCAAAAATTTCAAAGAGGTTTTACTATTTCTTGTTCCGAAATTGGATACCAATTCCCTGGCCATTTTCGTAAAAAAAAAAGTATTTGAACGAGGTGCGCGTTCGATTTGAGATTGCTCTCGTCCTGTGTAACTACCGTTGAACTTTCCAAACAGCTGGGAGCTGGGAAACGCCGTTTTTCATTCTGGGAATTTACGAAACGTCTCCCGATACAAGCGAATGAAAAAGATTAATTAATAGCTGTAGACGGATGTCTATGCCGTGCTTTTGCTGACAATGATAATCATACAGGTAGTATACGATTTTTAGTGTCGAGAATTATATTTATTTAAATAAACGTACCTACATATAAGATAAGTTTACGACCGTCGTGGTCGACCTCCAAGGTCCCGGGTTCGATTCTCGGTCGAGTCGATGTAGGAAAAGTTCATTAGTTTTTTATGTCCTCTTGGGTCTGATGGTTGGTGGTACCGTCATTAATTCTGATTGGGTTGAAAGTAATGTACGTGATGTTGTCAAATATATAATTAAAAAGTTAAAAGATATGACATAACCGGGCAGCCTCAGAGTTTTACTTCACTAATTTTATTTATGAGGAAAATTGCTTCCTTAAAATTATTATTGAAAATTGTATAATTTGAAATGTTTAGTTCTTTTTTAACAAATCTAAATTTAAAAAGTATTGTAAATGACCGTTATATTTATTGAACGATATATGTTACAGAAAATATATGTATCGAACGAATTTTTTTTCTTTTTAATTTGTTCAAATCAATTTGAGTCAATACTTTTGGTTTATTACTTTTAACACTTGCGTGAAAGTTTCCAGGATAAGACTATTTCGTACTATGAAATTTAAGATAATAAGGTCGTGTTATTATATTGAATAAACAAGCATGATTACTAATTACTGATGTTCTATACGGTGTAATTACATAACTGTTATTATCTCATAATCATGATGTAATTAGTTAAATACACAGTGATAATTATAGGTCTAATAATCTTATTGTATGAACAATTATTTATATTTTAAGTTATTATAGTATGTTACATTATTTATCATAAATTAGTTATTAGATAATGATAGCTCAAATTTATATTAATATTTATGTAAAAGGAATATACGTCTTGTTTCATATTTTTAATACCTAGGTCTTCCAAAAGGAGAGCCTTCTATCTTCTGCATCTTCTGTGTAGCCTAGGTCAGTGGCAAACCTGTGCATAAGTCATGCAGTTTATATTATAAGGGTATTGGTTATATAATAGAGCTGAGATGGCCCAGTGGTTAGAACGCGTGCATCTTAACCGATGATTGCGGGTTCAAACCCAGGCAAGCACCACTATATATATGTGCTTAATTGTGTTTATAATTCATCTCGTGCTCGGCGGTGAAGGAAAACATCGTGAGGAAACCTGCATGTGTCTAATTTCATCGAAATTCTGTCACATGTGCATTCCACCAACCCGCATTGGAACAGCGTGGTGGAATATGTTCCAATCTCTCTCCTTAATGGAAGAGGAGGCCTTATCTCAGCAGTGGGAAATTTACAGGCTGTTACTTTACTTTACTTTACTTTATTGGTTATATATAAGTTAAATATAAACAGATTAAGTTCGTTATTTTTGCTTACGACTTCATCTAACTTTTCTACTTTAAGATACATACCTATTCCGTGTGACGAGTAACTTAACTTTGTCTGTTAAAATTGCTGTGTTAAAGTATAAAATGTTTTCAATAAAAACGTTTGATGTAACTTTTCTCATACAAAAATTCGAAGCAAGTTCAGTCGTTATAAAATGTTTTACGATGCTGTACATCCAAGGAACAAACGAAATTACAGTTCATAAGAACATTAAAAAAACAAAAAGAATTTATCTGAACTCACTTCGTTTTTCACTTGTTTTCACATCATTAAAAACGATTATATCTATATTCATATTTTAATGGGAATGTCTATCTGTCTATATGTCGCTCTTTTACTACCAAACCGCTGAAACGAATTTGATGAAATTTGGTATGAAGCAAATTCGAAATTCAAGAAAGGACTTAGGTTACTTTTTTGCCTGAAGCATGACGACCAACACCCTAAAATTCAGGCGAAGCTGCGGGCGACTACTAGTATTCTTGTATTTTTAATTTTATTCGGTAATACATTCCTTTTTCTAAAGAATATGTAAATTGTTTATTTCATAGTATGTTGCGTCCATTTCATTCGACTAAAGACATGACTAATCGTGTATTGAATCTGAACACAGCACACCACAGTAATGAAGATGGGCGTTACCGCAACTGATTAGAAAATGCATGTTTCTATAATAAAATTCCACAGAAATTTTTAAATTTGCCGTTTGAAAAATTTAATTATTTGTAAAAAAAAAACATTGTTAAAATCATTCTATACTAGCTATACCCGCCCGCTTCGCTGGGCATTAGTCGCAGAAAAATACATTTTTAATTTGGTAATTAATTACTGATCATCAACAATGAACAAATAATAAAGAAACAACTCAAGAAACATGCGAGATCTAATTCATTTAATATTCGTCATCTATTTCGTCTTCTTCAATGATGTTCTCGATAGGCTGTAGATATGTAGGTCATAACACCCATAAACTTATTTGTCAAGATCACATCTTCTTTTTGTTGAATCCGGAAACAGATATGATTTATGTAAATATTTTTATGGTATAATCTCGATGTAAAGTTGGTACGATAAAAGTTTTAATTAAATTTCTATAGTCTGTAAAAGTTTGCGTCACACCAACACGTCCTCTTTAATCCGGTACATTTACCACCTTCTCAATACTTTCGAACGTACGTCAAAGCATCCTGAGCATATTCGTGCATATGTTTTGGACTTCCACTGTACGAAGATCTGTACGAAGAGCCTGTCGTGAGATTATTTTGATACAGTCCGAGATGATATCCATCTTCTGCTCGCAGAAACAGAATTGTATAATCGTAATAATTGTCATACGATTGATGTGTTTCAGCGACACTTTGATTGTTTTTGTGTCGCTTAGTGATAACATTACCTCGTTTTGTAATTTCTGTACCGACAATTACAACTGTGAGTTGAGGGGCTATGGGAGCATTAAAATGCCTTTCATGCTCTGCATTAAATGGCGTTCTCTCTGCATTGATAATGACTTTGAATCATTTGTTGTTTCACCTTCTAGAACAGTTTTAAAATCTTTAACTAAACAATTATTTTCTTAAAGCATAATCCTAAATTTAGCGATGATTACTCGATTAGTTGTGGTACTGAACATGCATCGAAGATTAATCTTTTTCTACATTGTCCATTAAATAAATGTCCAGAAACTGGGGATTTTATTTAGATACTGGCAGAAGTGAACCAATCTATGATACACTTTAAACGTAGACGCGAAATTATTGTGTTGTACAATATTTATTGCTCCAAATTATGTCATTTGAAAGCATGAATTGTAATATACTGAAGGAAATATTGAGACTCCTTAGTAGTTCCAATAACGTAGATAAGAAAAGATTCTGGTGGTTCAACCAGTTGTGGTAAATACATTTTGCCAGTGGAGTAGCACATACCAGCAGTTTATTTTAAACATCATAGCGTAACAATGGGCATACTATATTCATTGAACCAATGATCACATCGGGATGCATCTTGTTATCATATCCTATATCGTAATTGAAGGCTGATTTATTGAGATTAGTTCTAGTTCTTGACTAAGTCTATTTAAATCGTTGATCATCTAGTCGTTGGGCTCGCTCGTCAGGTTTTTCAGTATCTCTTGATAAAGATGCTTGTTCGAAGATCTGAAACTTGATCATTACGATCATTACCAACTGTTTTGGCAACTCTCAGAAATTTGGATTCTATTTGCTTCTATACGTATTTCTTGTTGGTGTGTTGTTTCCGTGGCTCTTTTGGATGACGTTGCGCATATATTTGTTGATATTCTGATCTTTTGTTTCTTCAATGGCATGGTGGTTTCTATTTATATAAATAAGTAGTTTTTTTTGGTTATTTGTCTTAGGTTTACATTTTATACATATTATTGTCTTAGGTTTACATGTTTACATTTTAAAGATTCATTGTTATTGGAGCTATGAGTATACTTACCAATTATGATTATTGTTTACTTTCTTATAACCAAAACAGCTAATCATTTCTTTCCGTATATGTAATTTATAATTATTTTAAAATGACAATTATTATAGTTGTCATCATTTTATGTTTATTGACATATGACGGAAATTAAGTTAGTTTGTATGTTTTTTGAATAGATTTCATTTCATTATTTTTTTAATATTTCATAATTATCGAAGTGCATCGTGATACACGTAAGGGCCATCTGTTGTCAAATCAAATTTGTAAAAAGTCAAATAATCACTTTCTCCATAAAAAAATACTTGCACTTATATCGCAGTACCACCTGGTGGTGAGTTACATCGATGGGGACATCATAATCACTTTCTCCATAAAACAGTAGATATACATACCAATTTTCATAATACAAATACATCCACTTTTGTATATATAGATAGCCTATGATTTGCGCAAGCACATGTTTTTCCTGTATAAAAAAATTATAAAGATCGGTGCAGCTGTTCTCGAGTTTAAGCAGAACATACAGACAGACAGACAAAAATTACGTCAGTCAATCATAAAAAGAATACTTATGACGAATTACGACAAAAAATAAGTGTATAGACAGACTCTAGAGATTTATATAGTAGTATAGATTTAGTATTCACGTGCGACAGCTTTATTATTAGCGTATTTCATGTATAACTTTGATGTTTCTATACCGATTTCTATGATTCTTTAATATGGAATAGTAAATACTGTTAACTTTTTTAATTTGACATGATTGAGAGTGTTATAAACTTAGGAATAGACAAATATAATCAGAAAGCTTCGAAGTACTAAGCTATTGGGAGTGTCACGTGTTATTGTGAGTCAACCGTCAAAGATAGACATAGGCTGTCGTGGGTAATTTTTTATATAATTTTAAGGAGAACTTTTCCGTGATACATGATTTCTGTGTACCTTTAACCATTAAGGCTGTACACGCAACGAAAGCTCAAAATAGGGAGTAATTTCTACTGTTTTCCTAAAATCCAGGCTCCTATTGATTTTAGCGAGATGAAAAGTATGCTATAACCAGCTCAGGAGTATGAAAAATAATTGTACCAAGTTTCGTTAAAATCCGTCGAGTAGTTTTTGTTTCTATAACGGTTATATGGACAGACAGACAGACAGACAAAAATTTTACTGATTGCATTTTTGCCATCAGTATCGATCCCTGATCGCCCCCTGATAGTTTTTTTGGAAAAATATTTCATGTACAGAATTGACCTTCCTACAGATTTATTATAAGTATAGATAAGATTATACAGACGATAAAAAAGCGTGGAATTAATACTTATTGACTTCCAGGCATATATTACATACATATATAATTGTAATTAACTAACATGACTGTATTTTTAAACGTTGAATAAGAGTAACTACTAAGTGTCTTACTGGTTCTTCTCGGTAGAATCTGCTTTCCGAACCGGCGGTAGTTTCACTTAATATAGTTGTTAAATGACGTAAAAGCCTACTTGAATGATGTATATTTTGGTTTTGTTTCAAAGACGATATTACATAAATAACTATCCTACTATAGCATGGTTTTGCCATTGACGACTACTAACTATGCAACAAGTGCATTTTTTATGGCATACGTGGCAAACGAGCAGGAGGCTCACCTGATGGAAAGTGACTACCACCGCCCATGGACATTTGCAACACCAGGGGGCTTGCAGGTGCGTTGCCGGCCTTTAATAAAGGAGTACGCTCTTTTCTTGAAGGTTCCCATGTCGTATCGGTTCGGAAAAACCGCCGACGAAAGCTGGTTCCACAAAGTGTGCGAGGCAGAAAAATTCTAAGAAATCGCGCTGTTGTGGATTTTCAGACATCAAGGTGGTACGGGTGAAACTTAGAATTTTGACGAGATTTCCGAAGGTGAAATTCAGCAGCCGGGATTAATCCGAACAATTCCTCGGAACATTCCCCGTGAAAAATTCGGTAGAAGATGCATCTTATTTATTAACAAACCAACTCATCTGTTCTAAGCTCCACGCTTCTTGCTTATTAATTTTAATTTCATTAGACATACAGCATCCTCATTAGGTGCTTTGAAGTTTAAACTGCATGGAGTTTCCAAGCTCTGGTTTCCGTATAAACTTTGGAGAGCCTCAGCAGGGTTAGATGGTAATCATTTTAATAGCTGACATAATTTTCTACTCAGATGTTCGTGTACGCCATATTGTTTAACGCCGAAACTTAGACCATTAGAAAAGTTGTTTGTTCGTTATTTTTATGAAGAATGTACATTAGAGTTAAGAAAGCTAAACTTTTGTTTGATTTCGGTGATTCTAACAAAGCTGATCCGGTTAATACGAAACTCCTATATCATCAAAATCAATATTATAAATTATTTAATGATAATGTAATTTTCATCAAAAGTATAACACCACGCCTCATCGTCTCCACTGGTGACAGGGGGGCTGGTTCGTTTTTTGCTAAGAGGATCGGAATTGCGATTCAATGGGGAAATGCTGCTAGCATTCTTGCCACCATTCCACGCGGTCGAGATTTATACAGTAACTAGTTTTAGTTCATATTTGTATATATATATTTAAGCATTTAATGTTATTAATTCTTATGTTAATAATGCATATTATAAATGGGAAACTCACTCTTCCTGTCTGTCTGTCTCTCGATCTTTTACGACCGAACCGCTGAACCGACTTTGATGATATTTGGTGTGAAGCAAACTTGAACTCCAAAAAAGTATATAGGCTACTTTTTTGCCTAACACGTTACAACCAACGCACTAAAACGCAAGCAAAACCGTGGCCAACTACTTGTGTAATATATAAAATCAGTGCCATTTAAACTGTTCTATTTTATTAATTGCTCAATATATCTGAGTATCTAAGTAAGGGGACAATGTAAGGACAATGAAACAAGGGGCTCATTCACATCATCATTTGAAATTCCCTTTGAACGAGCAAAGCTCCTTTGCAAGCGAGCGAAGCCATCGAAAATGAAGAGATTGTATGTTCTAGATCGAGTAGATATTAATAAGGGTGTTTACATAAGGCTCTTATTGTCGCTGCGTATAACATGCATTTTTATAAAAAGTATTTTTGTTTATGATACTTTATTTTCTCAAATAATATTACGCTGCAAAATTAAAGAGAAAGTAGTTTACATAGTATTTTATTTATACAAAATCAAAATTTGAATTCAAAATTTAATTTCTTTAAAAATTAGTAAAGAATTAAATAATCGCAATCTATTGAAGTAAAATATCGATTAAAATTAATATCCTTGTTGTATTTACATTAAAAAAGTAAAAGGCAATGATGAATTATTTTGCGTTCAGTGTTTCTGATAAAATAATGGTGTGTTATAAATATTTATTTATGGAGTTACATAATGATTAATATAATATATTTAATAAACACATATTTTATATTTGTATCCGATTTCATAAAAATAAGTGTAATCTATTTCAGAACGTTATCGTAAATCATCGGAGTAAAAAACACGATTTCCCGAGTAAAATTATAAAATGAAATGATTATCACAGATTTAATATAAATGGATAAGTTGATTTTATTTCCAAATCAGGTTCAACAGGAGAGTAAAATTTAAAAATATACATTCCTTCTATTAGTGATATAAGAAGTACAAGAAGATTGGTTAATTATAATAATAATGATTGATATGATCAAAATTTTAAAAATATATTCATGTATTTGAATGTTTTAAAGAGTCGAGATGGCCCAGTGGTTAGAACGCGTGCATCTTAACCGATGATTGCGGGTTCAAACCCAGGCAAGCACCGCTGATTCATGTGCTTAATTTGTCTTTATAATTCATCTCGTGCTCAGCGGTGAAGGAAAACATCGTGAGGAAACCTGCATGTGACAAATTTCATAGAAATTCTGCCACATGTGTATTCCACCAACCCGCATAACAGCGTGGTGAAATATGTTCCAAACCTTCTTCTCAAAGGGAGAGGAGGCCTTTAGCCCAGCAGTGGGAATTTACTGTCTGCTGTTGAATGTTTTAAAACATATGTGATTTTAAAACAACATACGAATCGAAAACATAAAACCGATCGTATCGCCCAAGTGCAATTTACAATTCAACTTGAAGACACTTTTCAATCATCGTGAGAAAACCTACATCTGTAGAAATAAATTCTAAGCCACGAACGTATACTCGTAAAGAATCCAATAAACCGCAAAATCAAAGTGGCCTCAAAAATTTAAATCCTAAAACACGATATCCACCTAAATAAGAACCGAAAATCAGAACCTAACACATCTTGTTGTAATATCCAACATGATAAGATGAAACTTATGTTTCATCATTATTATAATAAATGCGTCTTTCTGCCCGCGTGCCAATCAATGTTGGGGATACAGCCTACCTACCTCTTCTTCCACCCTCATCTATTATTCGTCATCCGATCGTACATCTTCTCTTTCAAATTCCTCCTCAAATAGTCATTCCTGTTTTCTTAGGTCATCCTCTTCCCCTCTCTCCCTCTACACTCATACGTCTCTCTCTTCTGTGCGTTACATTTTAATCTTATCATGACAATAATTGAAAAGTTAAGACTTAGTTCATTTATAATTCTATAAAGATTATGGTCTACTATTGTCAACTGTTCTTTATCTAGTTTGATCTTAAGCTCCGCTCTTTAACTTGCTCCACTTCTTTGTCTTTGACCAACGACGTCTGGAATTGTTTAAGATATTAACCGATCATTAAAAATTCATTCTGTAACTACTTTTACATTTATAATATGGTTCATGTTTTCTTGAAGGGTGTAACCAATCCAATTATTATATGTCTGTTATGTAACTCAACCGGAGTTGTGTAGCTATAGTCTCCGTAGGCTAGAAAAAATAACTCGTCAAAAGCATAGTCACACAAAATCATGGATCTTTTAGTGCGAGTAAATGCGGCTGGGTAAATAAACCACCTGATGGTAAGTGGTCACCACTGCCCATAGATATTGATACTGCAAGAAATATTAACCGTTACCATCGACAATGTTCCACTAACCTTGGTCGGCTTTAGTTAGAGCACAATAATACTAAGTATTGTAGTTTGACGATGTTAATTAGCTAGTGCCCACCTAGATGGACCTGCACAGAACCCTGCCATCGAGTTCAATCTGTGCTAGTTATTGCTATAAGAGTAGAATAAAACACTTTTTCAATTTTAATAGATAGCCTTTTTAATATTTTTTTTTCATGGTTTAGAGTTATTTTTTTAACATATTTAAATGGAATAGGCGTTTGTCTTCCATCTCACCTGATGGAAAGTGTAGATAAAGACGAAGGTGGTACACGCCCATCCAAAAGAAACCTGTTCACTCTACTCTTAAATGTTCCGGAGTTCAACTTATCAGGAAAAATAGACGCATTCAGGTCATTCCAAATCTTAGCGACTTTCACCAAAAACGAGCTGTCAAAACAATTAGTTCGACTTTTGGGTATGTCAACAATGAATGGATGAAACTTTTGTCTGCGTCTAGTAGTCCGATAAAGTAATGGAGATTATAGAGCTCTTATTAGAGCTCTATTAGTTCGAAAAGACCCTTCGAGCACTCTCCAAAGTGTATCCTATAAAAAACCGATTTAATATTTCTTGATAAAACATTTATAATACATAATATTAATTATAAAAAACACGATTCCTTTTCATTTAATAAGCTAAGTATTTAACCGTGTCTAAAGAAGCGTTAGTTTTCTCTGTCTGAAGTTAAGCTTACTTCATAGTAATAGACCAAGTCGAGTGTATAGGAATTCTGCAGCGCCTCGAGCTTAGAATCTTAAGCGACATTGTTTTTATGAAGCATTAAGATAAAGTGCATCTTTTATATGAAGTCGACAAAATTTTAGAGCAACGAAACTTCTGTTTTACAATATTTCTTCTATACTAGTCACTAGGGGGTATACATTTTACACTATTTTTTATACATACAAAAGAATATAATACAAAAGAGCGTACGCTCTTTTGTATTATATTTATTTCCTTCCTTATTATTTCCTTCCTTAAAGGTCGGCAACGCACCTGCAATCCCCCTGTGATGTGATGTGTGATGTCCTTGGGCGGTGGCAGTCGCTTCCATCAGGTGAGCCTCCTGCTAGTTAGCCACCTTTGTCATAAAAAAAGTCATAGTAGGTATTTAAATAAAATAAAATATGATAATACTCAAATCGAAATCAACGAAAAGATTACTACATACATATGGATTAAATGAAATAAAAACCAAGAGAGTTGTTTACAAGTCTATCTAGATAGTAACCCCCCCCCCCCCACTTCTTACATATTCTAGTGCCAAACAACATTGTGTTCTTGTGTGGAGGATTAGTGAGTCTCGGGCACAAAGGACTTAACATTTTAGTTTCCAAGGTTGGTGGCAAATTGGCGATGTAAGAAATAGTTAAATTTTTTTCGGAAACAATGTCAATGCACGGTGGTGATCAATTTGTCTTATTTGCCACCAATAATAAGGATTATTTTGTGCCAATACGTGTTTCACATCAAAATTCTTGCAAGTTATGATTTGATCTTTTTGTTTATTGAATGTTTTAATAACAACATTCGATAACGCTGGAATATTTCTAATATTATAAAAATACAGGGTTCTATAAAGCTGAAATTCGTCTTGATACTTTAAAATCTCAAATAACTGTGGTCAACTAATGAAACTATTAAGCGAAAAGTTATTTTCGTCATTACCATTTTATATTCAGTTGAATTTGAACTTTGGATTATGTGCAATAAAGTCAAAATTGCAACGAGCTCTCTTATAAAAAATGTCACAGTCGTGATGCGGCAAAGCGTTCATTACATAAAAACTTCACTACCGTCAGCAAAGGAAGTTAATAATAACATAAATTGTTTTAAGTACACCGAGGAAGATAATTAACATTTTAAGTGTATTTTGCGCTTATAAGTAAAATTTGATTTTCGTTTGTTTATTTGTAGCTGAATATTTGTGTTAACAGAAAACGTAAACAATTTAGTTGTCTGGAAGAATTAAGGCGAGGCAATGGTATTAGTTACTTAATTATTTAGATTTGATAAGAGTAGATTTTTTTTTGTCATATAACTCAGATCTCTATATAATGTTATAATGATATAATGTTTCGACTACAATATGAATTGTGAGCATAAATTTAGCAAAATACTGATTTTATTAATATTACCCCCTTTTTTCGTTTTACATTCACGTATAATCATTAATAGAACCTAAAAAAAATATATTTTAAACATTAATTTTCTTTATGTTAGTTACTTAATATTTAGCTTTCAATAATAATTAATATTGTTAGCGTTGCAATAGATTTCTTTGCTGACGGTACATAAAGTGCATTTCGGGAGAGCAATTTCGGTTAATCGCCGATTTCACGCCAGATGTTGATAGCATTTTTACCATCCCTATTACCGCGATTGTTATCACGACGCCCGTAACGATAACAAATTATTCTCAGTATTTAATTTTTAATACAACAACAAAAACAAATAATAATCTGTGATTTAATATAAATTTACTGAAGATTTATGGAAATAATTATGTCATTAAAATATCATCAGACATAACACTGCTAATAAATTACAATATTTATGGCAATGGTAGGGTCATTAGCGAAATTATTCTACCACCGTACCATATCGAGTAAATAGTAAACAGTAATTAGAGATTGGTTAGTGCGATCTGGACTAGACAAGTGAGTTAGTCAGTATAATCAAAGGCAAACGCTATCTCGTGGTTAGCGCTTATTGATTGCACGAATTGATTTGTTTCTTGAAAAACGCGTGTAGCTGATAATTACGAATTGGCACACAAATCACAATTTGACTTCTCACTCGAATACATACTTAAGATGTATACATATTGTTATATACACCCAGTTCATACAAATAGTAAGGTTTTATAGCTATAACTGTACAGCTATCAGTATCTTTGAATTGAATTAAAAAAAAATGCTATAAAGACGAGTAATACAATGTGACTTCTTTATTGAACAGTTTTAATATGCAATATTTTTGTAGATAAATTTGTATTACCAATAATTTTATTCGTAACTTTTTTGTTGTCGGTATATAAAGTCGAGTGCGTTCTAAACCGGCAATTACATTAGGACGGTCGTTTGGCGTCAGGTGGTAAAATCAACTACGTTTCATTGTCAAGACAGTTATAACGCTCCATCAGCTGTGAAGAAGAATCATTAACTTTAACAGCTATAGCTAAACACTAAAACTCAGTGGCTCTATTCTATAAGAACGAATAAAAAATGGCCTTATTATTGCAATGTCAGAAAGTGAAAAGCGAAATTAAAGATAAATAAACAATATTATATCAGAATAGTGCTGTCGCCAACTGTGTCTTAAGCAATTAAAAATCGTGTCATATATTTGTAGTGTAGTTAGTGGTTAACCCTTCAGTAAGTAAGTTAATCTTTAAGCTATTATTTTTGTTTTGTCTCTTTAATTTATATTGGGTGGTAAATTATTTATGGAAAAAATATTGATGCAGTTATAATGACTGGGCGATTACTAAATGATGAAATTCGCCAAGTTTTAGAGAGAAATTTTGAAGAAAATGAAGATCAGGATGTAGTTTTTGATGAAAGTGAAGATGAGTCAGATACATAATTCTGATGTTGACAAGGAAGAAGTAAAAGTCTATAACGAACCAAATAACAGGGATATCATATATACAACCAAACAAAAGTGATTTATATGTCCCAGCTATTAAGTAATTTTGGTCGCAGATATATAAAGGCCTTGATTATTGTTTCTAGATTCTCAACACTACTGGCATAAACGCAATGTTAATGCAAACGTTATTCATATGTTAAACAATTTGGATACTAGAAGGAACTTCATAAAAAAATGGGCATAGTATTGACTGCTCTACATCAGACTGAACGACGTAATAGTAGTAAGATGCAAAATCTTATCTTACTTTGCGTAAGAGAATCAGCTCTCATTTAGGGGAACCCTCAGAGCCACCACCCAAAAGACATAATGCTGGTACGAAAAAGCGTTGTTATGTATGTCCTAACCAAAAAGATCACAAGTCTAAATACATCTATGTGTCTTGCACAAGTCATATTTGCTTGGAACACGCAATTTTTGATTGTGAAAATTGTCACATAAATACCTACAAGCAATACCTATGTTACTTTTATATCAAAATATAAAAGTTTGTAAGTTGATTAATTAGTGCCTTAAATTAATATAAAGTCTGATTGTTGATCTCAATTAAAAAATTTAATATTGTCGATTTAAACATAAGTGTTTATTTTTATTACGTAAAATTAGAGACTTTTTAATTTTTTTAATATAACTTTGTAGAAGAACTTTCGTTTTATTTTATTTTTCATTCATATAACTAAACAGCTCTAAAATAAATATAAACACATTATTTGCCGTTCCGACTAATGAAATAAGTAAAAAACAAGCATTTTGTTACCGGGTCCCACAGACCCACCAGGCACGCCATGTAAGTTTTACCTACCAGGCGCCCGAAGGGTTAATGGTTGTTTTATAATTAATTATCTTTTTATGATTCAGATGAATGAATTCTCGAATAAAATGTGTTTCTCTTTTTAATGTTTTTTTTTTGTCTCTTTCACAAACATCATTTAACTCTGTCTCCGTGTGCTTAAGTGCTTTTAACAAACTGTTACCAAACCCACAATCGTTTGGTAACAAATTATTAATAAGGTTTTAACTGTACATTTATTGTCATAACGTCATTGGATGTACCGTATAATTTTATGCAATGATTTAGCTGTATCAGCTATTGTGTGCCAAGAGATAATGGTGTCAGTAATAATAAAATGTCATATAATTTTGCAACAGAACACTGAACTAATAGGATTTTATGCGAGCTCAATATTATAATAAAATCAAATGTCGAAGAGCATATATATATCAAGTCATAGTTTAGTACCTTTATAAACAATTAAAAAAAAAACTTTAAGCCTCTTGAACAGTGTTGCTGAAACTATTTTTTGTTAAAATTGTAGATTAATTATACTTGGTGGTGAGACTTTGTGCAAGCTCTTCTAGAGGTACACCCGTACCCACCAGATATTCTCATCAGATATTCTCTCTGACAAAACAGTACCCATTATTGTTGTGTTTCCAGTAACTATAGGCACAAATTATATAATATTTTCCCAATGTTGATTGATGACTATTGGTGATGGAATGGTTAATATTTCTTACAAAGCAATTGTCTATGAGCGGTGGTGACTACGTAACATCTGGTAGCTCAACATAAACTAATTAGATATTCACTATTGGTAGATTTATCTTCAACAGATGTCAGGTTTCCTCACGACGTCCTTCACCACCAAGCTAATAATTATAATAAACACAAATTAAGTATTCGAGAATTTGTATAATGCGATGAATTTGTAACATAAAGAAACCCCTAAAGATAAGAAATATTTATACAAAAATATATGATTACAAAAAGTATCTCGCATACTAAATTCTTAGTATACTTTTATTTCAATATCAATCATAGTTTTAAATTCAAAACGATTCGAATAAACAAGAACGAGTACATATCAATGTTTCGAACGCATGGAATTTAATACTGTTTTCTAAACACTAGAGCAGCTCGCTTCAATATATTAGATCCATTGCCTCTCGATATTTGCGAGGGAATCGATAAAAGATTCGTTGTGAGATGAAAATATATGAGAGGGTTCGGTCAAGTAGGTTTGCTATACGAGATTCAATCATTACTTTTTTATATGATAGTTTTGTAAAGTTAAAATAACAAGTTGATTCACAACACTAATTAAAGTTTGCTATCTAATTGGTTAATATATTTTAGAGTTTGCTTAATTTTTACGTTTGGCATTTGGAAACGTTTCATTGAATATTGTTCATTGTTAAATAGTATAGTATAGTAGCAGCCTATAAATTTCCCACTGCTGGGACTTAGGCTCCACTTCATCTGTAGAGGAGGTTAGGAGCATATTCCATCACGCTGCCCCAATGTGGATTGGACTCACATGTGACAGAATTTCATTGAAATTAGACATATGCAGGTTTACCCACGATTTCCATCACCGCCAAGCTTGAGATGAATAATACAATAAATTTGTCTTAATTCTCATAGTCATTGACATAAAAATATACTTTGTCTATCATTAAATTATTTAATGTCTATTAAATATTTATTTGACAATTCAAAATATATTTCACTAAACTTTCAGGCCTTCAGTAGAACCAGACTACTATCAGCTGAAATAAATAAACCCACATACGTAGGCTTATCACGTTCAAAGTCAAATTGTCTTAGCAAAATTATAAACCTTTTGTCTATAACCTATAAAACCTTACCAATATAGATTAGGTATAACATCTATACCTATGGGTAGACAAAATTTTTATCTGGAAGGTCTAAAATTTAAATCATCCGAGCCTATTTAACCGCTGCGACTTTGCGAAAAAAACCATAGATTTGCTATGAAAATTATGCATATCATAAATCCGGTCAAAGCTGATAAATCCCTTTGATGCACGATAGCTCACCGAAAGGAACGAAGTGTCCTCAGCTTCGGACGAAGTGCCGATGTCTTTGGGAAGATTTGCCTTCACGTATAGTGATACCACGAGCGATCACGTAAGATTGCGGATCAGACTTTACTTTTACTTTGAGGTAACGCTACAGATATTGAAATAGTTTTCAACCAAGTAATAAAGCTGTTCGATCTATTTATAATATTGGAGCTAAACCTTCCTTCTGGATGTTTTTTATGTATGTTCGGAATAACCTCTGGCGAAAGCTACAGATTACTTATACGAGATTAGGTATATTAATAATAAAAATTTTGAACTTCCAATTAGATAAGATAATTCTTTTAGACATATATGTAATAATTGAAATGAAAATAATCATATTAAAATGAAACAAAAATAATTCTTTTAATGCTTACATTTAAAAAATCGGTCGACATAATATAAAAAAAGTAAAATCTGCCTGTAAATTTCCCACTGCTGGGCTAAGGCCTCTTCCTCCATTAAGGAGAGGGTTTGGAACATATTTTACCACGCTTCCAATGGGGGTTGGTGGAATGCATATGTGGCAGAATTGCTATAAAATTAGACACATGCAGGTTTCCTCACGTTGTTTTCCTCCACCGCCGAGAACGAGATGAATTATAAAATTCAAGAACGAGATGAATTATAAAATTCATCTCGTTCTCGGTGATTAAGACAAATTAAGCACATATATACATACATGGTGCTTGCCTGGATTTGAACCCGAAATCATCGATTAAGATGCACGTGTTCTAACCACTGGGTATAGTTAATGTGTTTGTACACATATGTCCGATTACTTTATTCCAATGGAAATAGGAGAAAAGATAAATAAACATGTTGCAGAATTTTAGTGAAATTAGACACATGTAGATCGTGATGTTTCCACTGGGCCATCTCAGCTCACAATATAATAATTAATAATAATTGATATCGTGTCAAAATGAAAACTTTTAATTTTATTTTGGCATCCAAGTCTATTATGAGAACAAGTTCGTAATAAGCCACTACAAAGTGCTTAGCGTAATATTTGCTTTGCTTTGCAAATATAACAACTGTATTACCATAATGTTACCGTAGTGCAAGTTTCGTGGAGCTTTGTAACAGAAAGTTAATATGATTCCTTTGGTAATCACAAATTGTAATATAAGGATTGTTCTAAATTTAAATTGTTCGTTATGTAAAATGTAAGTAATTATTATTAGTTTTTTCAATGATAATTTATTTAAAACACGACAGCCATGCCAGAGAACTGATAGGCTTTGAGGAACGTTCCAGAAATAAATAACCAGTTTCATACGGAGTTATTTATATATTCTAGATAGCTCTAGAAGAATAAAGAAATAAACATCACGATAACTTCCTGACTGTTTTCGGGCACGGCGACCATTTAGGGAAGGATAGACTCACAGGACAGACTTTATATAATATCACAGAATAATATTACGGTGCATAAGTGTGTGTGCGAACACAAACACATTCTCTATTTTATACTCATCATTATCTGATGGTACAAATCTGACATAATCGCAGTTCCATTAACACAAAATGCTTTCAGTGGTATGGGGGTAATACACTTACAACTTGTCGACTCCGGTTTATTTGTGAGAATTGTTAACAGAAAAACCAATATATTTTTAACTTATTAATAAATAACTGTATAAAACACGTGATCCGGTGAAGCCCTGACCACTGATTAAAAAAAGAAAACTACAACATATTTTAGTTTCACTATTGAAATTTCTTGTCCTAAAACCTGAAACATTTTGCGGTTTCATGCAAACCAGCTTGCTCAATTAAGATCGCCCACGTTTCTGCGCAAATCTTGAAATTGCGGTTATTTTAATCGTAGCTTTGCCGAATAAGACGTATAAGCCTCCAGACCAACTGACGCGTTGGTATACTGGTTAGATTATGCAGATTAGGCAAGGAAGTTGGCCAGGGCACTGGATTTTTGTACGAACAAATGTACATGCTTAACATACATATGTACATGCTTTCAGTAGAAAACATTACCATCATACATGTCTGTATTTGTTAGGTTTTTTTTTTTCAAATTATTTTGAGCATTTGAAAAATCTCTATGCAGGTAAAGTACAAATGGGCAAATTAATATAAATCTTGCTTACCTGAATTTTTCTGGTTCAAACCGGAAAATTGCACTTGTGCGTATTGATACAGGCAATTATCGTAAAGAATTCTACATGTGTTGGACAAAAGTCGGCGACTTGTGTATCCACTAATGCCTTGTCCTTAAAGAAGACTAAATTGATATCAAACCTGTAAATTATTTTACAGTAGCTCCCTATAGTATATTGTACCCTAAATATGTAAAAAAAAGTAACATATGTACATATACCTACAAAATATCGTTATAGGATTATAACGATGTAAGAAGGAAATAAAATTAAAACCATACAAAGACGACTTCATCACTCACATCCGTACCATTCACTGTTATTAATATTAATGTAGACGGATAATTATTATTTATGTACATTTGCGGATCAATATACATTTGAAAAACATACAGACGAAATAATACCCTCCTCCTTTTTGAAGTCGGATGGAAACACGATCCAAATATTCGTATCTTACGACAATTGTATGGTGTTCCAATTTCTGTTGAAACTATGCGCCTTGGACTGCTAATAGCCTCATTAAAAGTATATCACCTTTTAGTTTTAGTTTTTTGCCTAGATCGCAATTGCGTTTAAAATTAATACAGCAACTATTTTTATAGAAATATATGTAAATCTGATATAGTTACGAATTACTTCACTGACGTAAACAAAAAAGAATACTTTAGGCAAGAACAAGCCAATATTTTCGTAAAAACCATCGTTTTATAAATCATCTTAATTTCATGGTTAGTGTATTGTATTGAAAGTGTATTAAGTGGCCCATACTTCTTACAAAATTTCCTTATGGGTGCTTACCATTTGCTGTTTTGCATATTGCTTGAAACAAATATTTTTTTTAATAAAAAGGTTTTACTAAATATGATGCAAATTCCATTTGGATTGACGAAGCCTTCTAATCAGATCTTGGTCGTACTGTTTGTATTATGTGTACGATGACCAAATCTGATTTCATTACCTGAATTCATCGGAACTATATTGTGTATTCTAATGCAATCACCATTATGATTAAATAGTAAAGCTTGTCATACACGTGGCTACACAACCATTCACGAATATCGATAATATCATGATGAAATAAGGAGCAATTGTGGATTTTTCATGTTTCTTTGCATTATATTCTATGACCGCTGAAAATTCTACTAATTAATTGTTAATTTATCGCAATCGAATTAAAATGTAATTTTTGCTGTTCAGCTGTTTTCCTATTCTAATATGACAACTCATTTTTTTTATACGACTCTCTAACCGGCCGGTAACTTTTGTTGGCTCTGTAATATTTAGCCTTTGTTACCGTGTAAAACAGAAATGAGTAAATTGCAATTAAAAATCCTCTTAAGTTTTCTACACACCTATGGATTGAGTTCTTCAAAATAATATTATAACTAATTTAATTTGTATAGCTATCGTTCCATAATCACTAAGACAAAAATTGGCTTACGCTATTCGGCTAAAGTTATAAAACTTTAGATGTAATATGCAATTTCTTGTATGGCAACCTTTAAATGGCAATTCAACACGTTACTAGTTAATAGTCAATATTGAATATCAATTGATATATCCTGTTACTGTGTACATGTATTTGTTGTTTGAACGGTATCAGCAAATATATATTCTTTTGCCATTTCGGAGGAACCGAGTTACTGGAATATGATTCCATAGCAAATGCCTGCACAGCCCTCAAAATACTCCTTACTTTCTTGAAAAGCATTTAATATGCAGATGGATTAACAGAGATTTTATTACTTAAACCTATATAATAATATATTTTTATTTTCGAAAGAGAGGTGTTATCTCAATAATATTAATATAAGTGGCTGTATACAATTTTACTATTATTTGTGGAATAAAATGATAATTTATTTATTTTTTATTTATTTATTAACACCAACAAGATATACATTAACAAAAGCGAGTAAAATATAATTAAACAACTAATATTAAAATCTAAACGGTGTCTTAATTATAGATGTTACACACATTTCAAAGCAAAATAGACACAACATGCAGGTAAAATTACAAATTAAAAGAAACAAAATTTGGAATCATTTCGAATATCTAAAAATAATTATTATTTATATTTCGAACCAATATTTTATTGGTTCGAATATATTATATATATAATATATTATATAATATATAATATATCTTGCCACCATTCCACGCGGTCAAGATTTATACACTAACTTGTTGTTAATTCTTATGTTAATAAAGATTGTAAGACATATTTTATTGGTTCAAATATGTAATATTTATATATACTGAAATCAAACGTTAATATTGTCAATTGACCTACGAGTATACACATCTAAAGATTTCATAATCTGTGTAACAAAGGATAAATATGAGCTGACTTTCAAAAATACATTAGCTTAGAGGTACATAAAAATGTGCGTATGCTATCAGATCAGGGTAAAAATAGTACATAATTTTGATGAAATAATATTACATTACATTGATGAAATAATATTAGTAAGTTATGCGGAGTTCTGAATATGGTATGCGAGGGAATGAGCACCATGATATGATGAACGAGGATGGACATAGAGGAAGGGGACGACCAAAAAAATGAAAGATGGATTGTGTGGACGATGTGGAAATAAAAGAGAAATATGAAAAAAGAAGCCATGCTGTGCCGAACCAAAACAAATTGGGATAAGGACAGGAGGATGATGATGTTAAAATTGATGAAATAATTGCTGTGTACTTTTTTTACATAATAATTAATATGATTTATACAATAGAAAGGAGTTTTCTTACAATTGCATTTCACTTTTCACCTTTAACCATGCCCAATTCAACTAAACTTTGTCAAGTTACGAGTTACCACAGAACGAATGTCCTTCTTACAAAGTAGAAATAATTCACTCAATTTTATAATGGTATTCAATCCATCTGCGAATTTCGATTCAATTGGTGTTGGCTTAAAGTATTATTGCGTGTTTCCAATTCAAATAAGTGCTGTTCGTGTTTCAAATGGCTTTCAAGTTAGTGATCGTTTTTAAGATTTTCACTTTTGTTCTTATGTTTAGCTCATGTACTTACGGACCGAGGTGGTTCAGTAGCGGAATACCATGGAGTTTCTAAGTAGCTGATTGATCTTTAGTATATTTTCGTTGATTCCTTAAAACACCCATAGTTTTTCTAACAGGATGCCTAGCATTTCTATCTTCCATGTTTAAGAGTTCTAGTTGTTTTTGTAGTTGTTCTTAGTTGCTTTTTAAATCTTCATGCGGTGTAATTATTCTTTTTTATGGAGTAGGTTGGCGGACGAGCACATGGGCCACCTGATGTTAAGTGGTCACCATCATCCATAGACAATGACGCTGTAAGAAATATTAACTATTCCTTAAATCGTCAATGCGCCACCAATCTTTGAAACTATGATGCTATGTCCCTTGTGCCTGTAATTACACTGGCTTACTCACCCTTCAAACCGGAACACAACAATACTGTGTACTGTTGTTTATCGGTAGAATATCTGATGAGTGGGTGGTAGCTACCCAGGCGGGCTTGCATAAAGCCATACCACCAAGTTAATACATACAAGTACATTTGAAGGTGATTTACTGACTGCCCTAATTCCCTTCATGTCTGAGAAAGAGGATTGTTCACAAATAAATAAATGCATGTCCGGTATTGAACCCGTGATCTACTCTAGCCGCTCATGTCTATGTTGTTTATTAAATAATTTTGGCCCTCTCAACTGTGATTTTCATTATGGAATAAATATTTAACTTTTTGATTGTTTTTTCTATCTAGACTTAATTGAATCTTCAGTACAGAAACTGGTGAGCAGATTGCAGAGGATTTATACGATTGCATTTTACGTATTTCGAAATGTATTGGCTAAGCTATCTTATAGCTTTAATTTAATCAGTGAATAGAATGATTTCGGAAAAGCAAAAATAGAGTATTAATGTGACAAAATTTTATTATATGATAATAATAAGATATAGCGATAAGCGATAACACCGCTTTTGCGCACCATTTGTTTTTGTTTCTTTAGTACCATTATCTGTCGTGTAATGTGTTGTGCAATAAAGTATTTTAAATAAAATAAAATAAATAAAATTTATTATCATATAATAAAATTGCAATTTTAAGAACAGTCCATTCTATAATATAAATTACTTTAATTATTGAGTAATAAGTTACAGTTAGCCGTTAAATCATCAATTTCAACATAATCATCCAATCTGCCCTTATCCTAATTTATTTTCGGTTGGCGCAGCAAATATTCTTTTTTCATATTTCTGTAAAGCGCAACTTCATAAGTAACATTCATTTTCAGTCATATCGTCTTTCATGCAATCCATCTATCGTTTCTTTGGTCGAAAATTTTTTAGTATCATAAGTCAGGTAGACTTTCCAAGGTTGATCACGATTAGCCCTTTTTGTTCTCGCTGGAACCGTTACGCGTTTCCTCATCACGAAGAGGCTTGTGGAAGTCGCCGGTGCCCAGAATGAAACCCCTAGTAGACCGGAATAGCCACTAAAACACCAGCGGTATCTTCTCCGTCTTTTGAGCGGACACCACATTGTCGCTCTGACGGCTGGCCCGACAGGGGATTTTCAGGGTATTGAGTTTTTTTTTTGTTTCATACTTTAAAAATGATGGTGGTTCAAACTAGATGTATGACTCTTAAAATTCCGAAATTATTAGATCATTTGTTTTTTTTTTTCATTTTATGAAACATACATCTAATATATAGATACAAAAAAAATTTTGAAATGATGAGCGTATGGAAGGATCGCTAGAATGCTTAAAATAATTACTAGTTGCTTAAGGAAAAATTATAAAATTAAGCATCAAGTTTTGTGCTCCATATAATTTTAAACTTTATTAAATGATACATAGTTTAATAATATAATAAATTATAGTATGACACAACTAAATTAATTTTTTATTTTTTATTAACATAAGAATATATACATACATAGTTTTGGTTATTAAATTTAATAATGGTTACCTATGTAACTCATTAAAATTTCACGCTTCTGGTTTTAGCAACTATGTGAACTATGTCTAAATAGTTGCTAGCTCATAAAATTTATACCTTAAATTTTCATATAAAATATGACTAGAAAATGGTATTGTTTTGGTATTTTTGATGGACCACTTAGTGGTAGGCATTTGTACAAGCTCGTCTGGATACGACTCTACTTAGTATTGTCGCGTTAGGGATTGAAAGGTTGAGTAAACCAGTGTAACTTCAGCTACATAACATCTGACTTCGTGAGATGGCGGCGCATTTGCGATGTTAATATTTCTCAGAGCAGTATTGTCTATGGACGTAGATGACCACTTATCAACCCACTTGCTCGTCCCCCTAATTTTATCATAAAAATAGACTTAAACAACCTCTTTGTTTTTGAATTTTACACTCTGAAGAAATAGCCGTAATAATTTATCTTAAGATAATATATAAATCTATAAAACGCTTTGTATAGAATCAGCAACTCGAAGAAAAATATTTCGTAAAGCAAAACATTTTTCTTTGAAATCTTTATTTCTTACGAATCAGTTCGTTGTCGTGCATTCTCTTTGCAATAAAATATGTCGAGTGAACTTCCGTTTGCGTTTAAACGAGGGATGCTGCGTTCCGATCTTTGGGGACATTCCAATTTTTAAGCTCCTCTTGTCCCGCTCTCTATTCTTTCCACTGTCCAATCTAATTGTTAAAGTAACTTTAAATTTTTCTTGGTGGTAGGGCTTTGTGCTAGCCCGTCTGGGTAGGTACCACCCACTCATCAATTATTCTTCCGCCAAATAACAGTACTCAGTATTGTTGTGTTTCGGTTTGAAGGGTGAGTGAACCAGTGTAACTACAGGCACAAGGGACATACCATCTTTGTTCCCAAGGTTGGTGGCACATTGACGATGTAAGGAATAGTTAATATTTCTTACGTCATTGTCTATGGGTGATGGTGGCCACTTACCATCAGGTGGCCCATATGCTCGTCCGCCAACTTACAACATAAAAAAAGTAATACTCATATTTATTAACACAGCAACTTCGTATGTCTTTTACATAATTAACAGATTTTTTAGGTAGATCGATATCAGTATATAGAACTGAACAAAATACACTGAAGTATTGAAGCTATATAAATTTAACAAGTTTCTAACTTCATGTAAGTTGCATACTATTGTTAATTAAGTTTGTAACATTATATTAGTATTATAAATTATGTTAACTACTGGCTCGTCGCTATTTATAGATAAAATTCATACAATACAAACTTACTTTGACTATGCGTTTAAAGTTAAAAATTTCAAATTATATTAGCTAACTATACTATAAAACTATGTTACATTTTACGTGAAATATATGTATAATACTTATATTTTCGGATATCTTGTGATGTCACAAAGGTATGTCGTTGAAACGAGTGTATACGTGTCTGAAATATATATTTCATAGTTATAAGGTGTTAATATAAAATGTATTGATATTATAGCGTTGTTTTAGTCTTATTAATTATATACCCTAATTTGGTTTAAGATACTTAATATTAAAATAGAAATACTGTAACGGCCTGTTTAGTTCTACTGCTGTCAAAGGCATCCTTACCCTTTTGAGTAGAAAGTATAGAGCGTACTCCACGATTTTGTTTTCATGTGGGATGGTGGATACATGAGGCAGATTTTCATCCACCGCATACAACATTTCCTCACGAAGTTTTACTAAACCATTCAGTACAAAATGAATTAAATCACAAATTAAACGCGAATAGCTCCAGGATTTGAACTGAGAATAATTTAAGATTCATATCTTATTATCACTGGGACATCACGGTTCTTCAATCGAAAATAAAAGTGTTGTCTTTATTATATGCTTTTAACTTATTTATTAATAAAAGCAAGGTATCACTTAAGTAGGATAATATCTTAAATGTCAAAGTGTCAGAAGTGTGACTTGTTGACACTTAGCCTTAAATTAATGGTTGCTTTATTAGCAAAAACCTTTCTACTCATCGTGACGAGTTATCAACTTACAAGGATTGTACGAAAATAACGACCAAAAATCGACCCAATATTCACATACTGTAGAATGGTGCAGTAATTAAAGAGATGTGTCTGATCATTTGCGCAAAACAATTTGCGCAATCAAGCGCGTTTGTGCAATAAAACGTTGAATATGTTCGTCTTATAACGTGTCTTTTAAATGTTTGTTATATTACTTGCTTTATATGAAATTGTTTGGACTTAGACAATTATTATCTTGAATACTCGCTTATTTTTTATATTATTTAAGCGGTATTTTTTTTAAATAGCATTTCGTTGCGTCATTCAATCAAAACATTAGCTGTATATATATAATAAATTACGTCACCGATTAAATTTCGTACATGGATATATAAAATTTCGTATATAAAATATCTGAAAACACTATTAATTATAGATTACGTAAATATGATTTTAATTTTTTTTGTCTATTTGTCTATTTATCTGTTCGTTACCTCTTATCTCGGAATCGGCTTAATCGGCTTAAATAAAAAAAAAAACATATGAATCACCACAGAAATTTTATTTTGCAAAAATATTTCCATGAGGTCTTTTAATATTTCCTCGATAACTAAAATATAAATTTACACATCTTTGAAATTGATGCCTTACTATGTCGAATGCTTGTGGTACAATTAATGCGTTGAAGTCATATCATCAGTAAATTAGCATTCGTGTGTCTTCACTCTAAATTAGTAGAAACATATTTCTAAAAAACGTTATCAAGTTTGTAATTTAAAAGCTAGTAGTATAGGTACTGGTCATGGGGGTCTCACGCATCCGTTTTCATACGGCCGAGAGGAGGACCGCAGTCCGGTATGGCCCCGGACTGCCGGTGTACGCACCAGCGAGGGGTGCGGGGAGGGCGAGACCATCTTCGCCCTCCTGAGAAGGGCTCCGCCAGCTACGAGCGGAGCAACGCACGGGAGAGGCCGCGGACGTGCTGCAAAGGATCCCGTAGCCTCTCCGTTTTCCGTGCTGTGGCGGCCATCGCAGGGGGTTTTAGTGAGTACAATCTCACATAACCCGGCCTCCCCCCCAGGAGTTCGGGTATCTATGAAGATTTACCCTGCGTCAACAAAAAAAAAAAAGGTACTGGTCATGTTCAAAAATTTGGATAATGAAATTTTAATATATTGCTTAAGAAAAGCAGCAAACATCAGAGTATTAACAACATTAAATGCTTAAATATATACAAATATGAACTAAAACTAGTTACTGTATTAATCATGACCGCGTGGAATGGTGGCAAGAATGCTAGCAGCATTTCCCCGTTGAATCGCAATTCCGATCCTCTGGGCAAAAAACGAACCAGCCCTTCTGTCACCAGAGGAGGCAAAGTGGTATACTTTTGATGAAGCTTTTTGCACCACTACTCCGAGGGCCAAGCGTTTCGACAGCCAATGGAACAAAAAAGTAATTTGATAAAGATATATTAAATGAATATTTTTATTTCACGTAGACAATGACAAATTTTCCTGTATAAATAAATTGATTTATTGTCTGCGGTTTTTCTGTTTTATTCAATTCTATCAAATCAAGTCAGATTAATGTACCATAATAACTATTACAAGCGTTGAGGAAACGATCACCACTAATTGTAACCATCGTTAAGTGGTGGTGGCTAATAGCCATCTGCAAAATAAAAGCATGATCTTGTACTCTCAGTATTTGAAAACCGCTTTATTATAGTGCTCAAGAAAATGTCAGGTGGAAGATCAATTCATGTCTCACAAGTTTGCGGGAAAAAGTATCGTGATGACATTGGAAGGATGCCAAACTCCCTATGATATATGGTACTTACCACCTTCTCGTATCAAAACGCTTTTTAGAAAATTTACACACAAACATACCTATTAACTCAAAATCAACGAATTTATTTACATAAAATTATTAACGTTACGGCTTAAGCTCTTTTTTGTTTTATAGAAGTAAAAATTAAAAAGATTTACTGTATAAATCATGATCGCGGAGGACGCTAGAAGTATTTTGTTCTTGGCAAAAAAAGAACCTCAGACAAAACAGGGCTCCTGTCACACGTGGCATACATTTACATTAATTTAGCCTCCAAAGTAATAGCTATGAGCAACAAACATATATTTTTTGTTATGTTTATTTTACTAACGCAGTCTACCATATTTATTTATGTTTAGCATATTGACGAACAGTTGGGATTCCATTAGCTGCCATTGAATTCCAAGGAATTACAACTTACACTTTATATGCGTCAAAATCCTAGGATATTAATTATAATATAGTACATTGAACCTATAATAACACGGGTCACTCATCCATTAGGATGGAATAGTGCCAGTGGCCGCGGAAAGGCAAAATTTAACGCAGCCAAGTTAAATGTTGCGTGGCCCTCTGGCGCATAATCGCTGCAAATTTTGGTTCCATTGTGAAATAGATTTATTTCAAATTATTATTTATAATGACTCTTTACTTTAATACGGTTAAAGCACCAGTTTTAAACTCTATGCAGTGTGCACCTCTGTGCTCAAGATGACCTCAAATTAAGTGTGCAAAAAACCCAGTGTGCTTACCAGAGTATGAATTAATCATATAAGGTATTCTGTAAAGATTCACATGGACTATAAATATATTAAGTCGGCTTTCCACAGTGAAGAAATCAAAAAAATTAAAAACTAGTTGTCGCCAGCGGTTTTGTTCTTGTTTTAGGGTGTTGGTTATCATGTGTTAGGCAAAAAAGTAGTCTATATCCTTTCTTGGATTTCAAGTTTGCTTAAAACTAAATTTCATCAAATTTGGTTCAGCGATTTGGTCGTGAAAGAGCAACAGACAGACAGAGTTACTTTCGCATTTATAATATTAATATAGATTGAATAAGCATTATTGAATTCAAATTGGTTATGATGTTATATAAGAGAAAAGTAATAAAGTCAATGTGTTATCATCTTAAGCGTAGCCCTGTAATAAAATAGCAGTTCAAGCAAGCTTTTGTTCAATTTACTTCCAAGTTCCTGAACTCAATACAACGTTCGCCCCAATAGCTGCGCTTTTCCAGAACGATAGTAGAAAACGAGATTTGCTCTAAAGTAAATGATGGTTACAATAAAAGTTCCTTTACTGTAATTCAAATTCTATGTATTCTTCGTAAATACAACTCATATGTTCATTTTTATGTTTTAATATGTTACGTCATAGTTTTATGACGTCATATAAAAATGACGTATAAAAAAGACCGTTTTGTCTCTTTATATGGAGATACAGATAATGTCATATTTTAGGGCGTGACTACCGTTCCATAGCTGACTAATTATTATTTCAAGTAAAGTAAGTAAATACATTTTAATGATATTATTAATTTGGATTTTTTTATGGTATAGGTGGCAAACGAGCAGGAGGCTCTCCTGATGGAAAGTGACTACCACCGCCCATAGACATCTGAAACACCAGTCCTTGCCGGCCTTTAAAAATTAAATTTAAATTAAAAATTAAGTAGGTATAAAACATATCACAGTTAGTTATAATTGTCACACAAATGTAAGACTCAATCCCATCGAAAACATAAATGTAAAATGACAGCCAGGTTCTGTATTACGATATATACCTCGATTGTTGACTTCAACGACAAAAGAATTGATACCTAAATTGGTGTCAATTTCAACTGTCCTTCCCAAAATTTATTTATAAAGTTATAAATAAATCTCATTTCTTCCTATAAATAAGAATAAGATGGTCCTAAGGTCTGTCTTAAAAAATAGACAACTGGCCAATAAAATTGAAAAATGAAATAAAACATATAATAAACATACCCCAATCTTTAGCTGCGAACTTTTCTTGTAATACATTAATGTGCCGTACGTATTAAGCAAATGAACTCATAGGAACTCAGTTACAGATTATGATATATTGAATTGATTGATTGATTATTAGCTTAGTTGTGAAGCTGTCCGGTGAAAGGATCTCATCTATCATAGTCTTATCGTAGAACTCTAAATTCTGGATGAGATTGATGACCAGCAACGTATGTATTATTTAAGTTTCAATCTAAACCTTAGAGAAAAGAGGCACTTTGAATAAATCCGTACATGGTTTTATGATATAGTTGTCATGTAAATGAGCTACCTGGTAGTAAGTGTTCACCACCGCGAAGAATACACCAAGGTAAAAATACAAATCATTCCATATATCGCCAGTGCGTCATCAACCCTTTGAGCACCCCCCCTTATGACCCTGGAAGCGCGAGTCACACTTCAGAGCAGAACACAATAATACTAGGTATTGCTGTTTGGCGGTAGAATTTATGATGAGTGGATAGTATCTACCCAGGTGGGCTTGTACAACCCAACCACCAAATAACAAGTATTTCTTGACATTTATCTCGTACATACACGTATTCACGTATACCGGAATACTAGCTCTATCTTTTTTTTATGTTATTGGTAGGCGGACGAGCATATGGGCCACCTGATGGTAAGTGTTCACCACCGCCCATTGACAACGGCGCTGTAAGAAAAATTACCATTTCTTTCATCGCCAATGCGCCACCAACCTTGGGAACTAAGATGTTATGTCCCATGTGCCTGTAGTTACACTGGCTCTAATGCCCTTCAAACAGGAAACTTACAAACAATTGTTTTAGTTGTTTTAAGTTTAAAAAGATTGTCGTTAACATTACTCTTACGGCGCGAAAGCAATTCAGAATGTAGATTAGAGAAGAATTATTGGCAATTTGGTTTTAGTTTCCAAAATTTATAGTAATTCTCTATCAGATTTGGACACGAAAAACGTATTCGATCAGGGACAATTCTGCTAACCTATATCGGTTATGTCACGTTTCTGATGCTATTCTTAGAACTTCATTTTTTCACAAAAATCAACCTTAACTCAATTGTAACTGAGGCTCAATTCTACTAATTTTTCATCCACCTTCGGCCGAACCGCAACTGAATCGTTCTGTTAGAAGAATAGGAAAAACGGCTGAACGGCCAATGATGACCTTTGGATTCAATTGCGATAAAGTGACAATTTGTTAGTAGAATTAGCTCCTGTACATTTCATTCATTCTATAAATTAATCCATTGATTTGATTTAATCAAAATTATGGTCTAAAGTCAAAGTGCTAAAAATTTAGACCAGATTTTCAGAAATCAGTCAACTGTTGACACTTTGTCTGATGATTAATAGCACACTGGAAGATTAGCATACACCTAGTCAACACAAAGTGACGTCTACAAATGATGTGTATGAAGATTTATGTTAGCTCTTCGATGATGAATATTCGTTAGTGTTTTTGAATAAGGGCGCACGAGAGCAGATTCTCATTCAAATGTGGAATATAACTTGTATATGTAATTGTCGATTATACTTTCTGTCATTTTTAACGAAAAATTCTGATATCTCTCTTTAATGCCTTATCATTAAAGAGAGATATCAGAATTTTTCGTTTAAAGCTAATGTTATTGTAAAAGAAGAACCATAACTTATTTTCACATGTATTTTAAGTTACAGAAAGTTAATTTAAAGTTAAGTTTTGAGAATGTTTGGCCAAGCTATTCCACTTCAGGTCGGGTATACCTCGATTTGTTTTCCTGGACCGTCGAACACGAAATGATTGCAAACAAACATTAATTAAATGAAAAACTAGAGCATAAGAAATAAAGCATAGTTTACATGACAGTATATTATGTATGTTTTTTATAAAATAGGCTTTAGTCTTCATCATCATCATATGGAAACTAGGAACCTATTCATAATCTTCACTTGCGAAGAAGCCCCTCAAGTTAGTCTTAGTCAAAATTATGTCTACGCAATTTCTTAATATGAGTGAAATGACTATTGAAAGAATATAGGCACCAATAAAAAATGAAAATTTGATTAAATTTGTTAATGCCCGCCGATAATTCAGTGAAGAAACCTGTACCTCTGTGAGCGGACAGATCTAAGGAAAGCAGCTCACTGCTGCTAAAAGGTGGCATGATGGCATACGAGAACGCTATTTGCCGTCATTTTGGATAAATATACATGACTTCGAAAATATAAAATTCAATAAAATAGGTTACAGTATAACTAATAGAGCGTTTAAAATGCGTTGATCCAAAAGATTCATGGTCCGATTATTCAGTGTGGATAACGGTCAAAACTAATCCACATAATGCATAGCCTGTTATTGATCTCCGATTTGCTTAAATTGTAACGGTTAGTGGTTGTATTCAATGGCAAATTTCAGCAGAAAGTGCAGGAAACAGGAGTCTAATACAAGTCTCATTACAGAATTTCAGCAATACGACACGCTTTTTGGAGCAATATTTAATCTTTGAATCTTAACTTATTCGGTAGTTTGTTCACAAGGCTATCCATATTCTACCAAGATGCTGCATTATTTAATATATCTGTGTTTCGGTGTGAAAGATGACTCAATCAGTGTATTATTTTCACAAGGGATATAACATCTTAGTTACCAAGATTGCTGGTGAGTTGACAACTAAAAACTGGTTAATTTTTCTTGCAGTGCAAGGTTATATTGGCAATTGTCATTTGGTGGCGTCAAAAACTCAGGAAGCCCCTTTTCCACTGCCGTTCATTTGTAAATACAGGCGAACAGCTCAGAAACATCAATATTAATAATACATAGTATGATACGATATGAATTATTGTGTTAAACGATTTACGCCAATTTATCGCTTACCTTAGAATATTCATAGAATTATTAATTTTGTTCCATAATGTCTATATTTATTGAACAGTCCGGCTGTCAGATTATCTTGCATCAGTTAATCTACAAAATGCAGTTTGTACAATAAATTGGTTTATGGATTTGTGAAAGTCGTGAAGTGTGCCAAAATTTGGTTGCAGCCAGAATTAATGGATATTGCGAATATTCTATCATAGAATTGCATTGAATTAATTATCAACAGATAATAAATAAAGAAGAAAACAAAAAGATATAAAAAATAACCTCAATCATTATAATAGCTTTTTTTCCTCCAAATTTGGCCTATTAATTAGCTAAATATGTATAAAAATAGAACGATATTTTTAAATTACATTCCAAATTTAAAAATTAATTAGGCAGAATAGCTTCATACAATTGGCAATTTATATATTTTTTTTTCTAAAATGAAGTATTTTAATAAATTACTTGTGTTATAGTTCATTTTTCTATTGTCGCAAGTTGACCTAGATGATACAGAATCGCTTATCATGCCACGATTTTCCATATCGTGAGGAGCGATCAATGTCGGTTCTTGATATAGCAAGATCGTGATGTGCCTTGAAATTATATTGCATCCCAGTGATGTTGTGGTGTAAAGTGAATTTCAATGTGTTATTGTTAGTAAAATATTATATGTATATTCTAATACCATTGTAATTTTAAGGGGGTGAAATTAATCTCATCCCTTTTGGGTAAAACGTGAAAGTAGATTTATTTAATTGACGTTTAAATTTCATTTGTTAAAAGGACCACCTTATGATTACTGATAATGGTCACCACTGGCTACTGATACTTTTGCATGAAAATATATTTAAATCACCAATACGCCACCAATCTTAAAATGTCCATTATGCCTCTGGTTATATTGGCTCTTACATCCTTTAAACCGGAACACAAAAATACTAAGCATTGCTGTTTGGAATTATAATATATCAATTCAAAAGCTTTATAAGCTTGATACTAGACTAAAAAATTAGTCAACTTGATTAAATATTAAATATAAATAACGTACTGCCGTAGCGTTATTCTGTAAGATGATACTCGAATCTCACTGCAGAACCCTGAAATATGATAGTGTTAAGTGTGACATTGACCATAATAATTAGAAAAAAATTATAAAATAATCGTATTTAAATGGCGTACCGTGAGTCGGTTGTCAACATTTTACGAGTGAAATACGATGTGAGTTCTTACAGAATCGCCCAGAGTTAATTCAATAAATAAGAAAAATGAACTGCAGCGTAGAGAATTTTTGTTTAAATAAAACATTTGCTTCCAACTGAAGAACAGCATCCTTCAAGAGTATTTGCATAATCATTCAAGATCAGATGCAAGCGACTTAGTCGAGGAGAAAAATTGAAAATAAACCTCGTCTGAAAAGAAAATCTCGGCCATTTGTTAACTCCCGTGGTTCGGAATGTAGAAAAAAACAGCTGTTTTTATTTACTTTGACCAGTTCAATTTATTTTTCAGCTATAATCCGAATATTATCTTTCCCTTTCCGCTATGTATTAAAAAAAAAACATTTTTAGAAAAAATGATTTTTCAAACATTTTAATATTTTTGTTACAAGCTATTTGGTATTGGTATGGTACAAAACGGGCTGTATTGTAAAAGATAAAACTAAACGAAAACTATTTCATACTTAGATAACATATTATATTAAACAAAGTAAAGGTCATAATCAACTATAATCATTGGTAGTAGAAAAAAGTATACTTACCATTTTTCTTTCTGTCGAGGCATAACCATCAAAGGAGGTCTTATATACCTTGTCCAAACCAAAAACTTAATCAGTATTTGTAGTACAGGAGGCAAGCGAACAGGAGGCTGCCCCTGGACACCTGCAACTGGCTTGAAGTTTTTGGCCTTTTTTTATCGTTCAAACTACTTATTTAGGAACACTATCTTTATTATATATGTATTCTAAGTTATGACGACCTCCGTGATTGAGTAATATGTGCAGGTCGCGGGTTCGATTCCCGGCCGAGTCGATGTAGAAAATGTTGATTAGTTTTCTATGTTGCCTTGGGTCTGTTCGTGGTACCGTCGTTACTTCTGATTTTCCATAACGCAAGTGCTTTAGCTACTTATGTATGTGATTTTGCTCAATATTTATTTATTTTGGCTACAATATCACAACTAAATAATATTAGCATTTTCATTTATTTTTCATAGCCATTACCTTTGTATACTAACATAATAAACTTTTCAATTTGTTACGTTGAACATTTTCATATTTAATGGGTCCGTTAAAAGAAGGCTAAGGCTAGCTGAGTTCATTTAATATCAGCGTACTAGCTGTAGTCCGAGAGCTACTGCAATATAGAAATAAGATAAAAACTAAAATTTATTGATAAAATGAAAATAATTTAGTACGATGCTTGACTGGTTGATTAAATTTGATTGAAGGAAATTCATTTCGAAAATAAATTGTCAATGACTTCACACAATTTATTGATAAAGAAAATGAGAAGTACGCTTAGCATGAATATATTTAGTAGGTATATTTATTTAATTATATACCTATGTCATAAATGATAAATATATTTAATAATGTCATTGACGCAATGATTTATGTGCCTCCTAGAGATGTAAAAAGTCGCTAGATCGATTCTGCCCAATTGGTTTATTGTCGTACGCCCTCCTAACACATAAGTGATAAGCTTAAAAAGAGGGGTAAATAGGAATATTAGCAATTTCTAAATTAATTTTGAGGTATTAAAAATTGTATTTTTAAATACGAAAACAGTTTGTTGGATAAAATACAGCCGTAGGTCACCTTATTTTTATTAAATATTAACAAATTATATACACAAACCTTCTTCGTTGATTCAAAATCAGAAAATTACTTTTTGAATATCATACTTATAGAGATTACATTTGCACATGTTTAAGATGCAATTTATTATATAACTACATTACAAGACGTTATAAACCGCTTGATAAATTTTAAAAAGTGCATTTATTAATTATTTTTTGTATTTACAGCACTCGATAGAATGAAAAGCAAATCCAATAATAGTCAAGCACATACCGAGTTTATAAAGTGCAATAAAATTCAGACGAGTCGTTTCGAGTCTAGTTTAACAAATGTCACATACAAACGTACATAAAAATGTAGCACTATTTGTTTGGATAAACGCATTGTCTCGTTCGCTGTATTAGAATATATCTTACTGGCTTTCTGACTCGACTTTACCTGGGTTTAAACTGAGGAAATAAATAATCGTTTGTAATAAAACATTTTTATTTTCTAGACCATGATAACCCGGTTAACCCGGTAACAGTGTTGGAAATACGTGAATCTCAATCGAAAATCACAGTTTCAAGGCCGAGTGATTTGATATCTCATGCACTTGTTTTTTTTTGTATAACTAATAATGTTGTGTGTATTTGTATTACATATTAACAAATTATATACACAAACCTAATAATATAATTTGTTAATATGTCTTTTTGTAATTCTTAGCTTGTTTCATCTTATAACTTTGAATTAAAGTGTGAATGTGTTAAGGAAGAGCGACTTCTTCTGGCACGGGAGCTCACGGCACTCAAAAGAGGAAGTCAACCTTTGAGATTTTATTGTACTGTCTTGGTTATTGATGAAATAAACATTTTTTTTTGTGTGTCCATCGGAGTGGAGGTATACATTACTGAATCTTTTCAATAATGTTTGCAGTCAAAAGGATTGAGACCAGCAGTGGACATATACAACTTGTTACTTTACTTCTAAATATTGTAAATGAAAAATATCAAATGTGCATCTCGGGACTTATTAAAATTGATAACATAAAAAAATAATCTGTCCGAAATACGTCTAGCGAGGGTTGGAGTGAGATAGATGATGCTTATCGTTTCATATTATGCGGAAAAGAAAGGGACAGACTGTAAAGTAACGCGTTACGTAACGCAGCTATGTGTCCCACAAGAAGTTGTCATTTAAACAGAGTTTAGCAAAATAACATTTATAATATATTTTTAAAGTATAAATTGTAAAGAAAAATCTGAATTGTGATTCCAGAAGGTTGGTACTCATGGTTCTCGTATGTGTGTATCAGAATTTCAATCAATATATGCGGAGTCGAATGTTTATCTCCAGCGCCGAGCACTAGACTACCGTAAACATACTTACATTTGTAACAGTATTCCTTATAGATATAGAAAAGTATTACACTATAGCTATATTTCTTTTAGGAAAATTTAATATGGATTCTCAACATCTCGTACACACAAACATGTGATAACGTTTAAATGTGTGTGTAGATATAAATATATAAAAAGACGAGACCCTTTGATGTTCTACTGATTAAAAATCTCGTATTAAGAACGGTTACCTATCACGCGCGAGAAATTGCTTTAAGTTAGAAGACTAGTCTGAGTCGAGATGGCCCAGTGGTTAGAACGCGTGCATCTTTACCGATGATTGCGGGTTCAAACCCAGGCAAGCACCGCTGATTCATGTGCTTAATTTGTCTTTATAATTCATCTCGTGCTCAGCGGTGAAGGAAAACATCGTGAGGAAACCTGCATGTGACAAATTTCATAGAAATTCTGCCACATGTGTATTCCACCAACCCGCATTGGAACAGCGTGGTGGAATATGTTCCAAACCTTCTCCTTAAAGGGAGAGGAGGCCTTTAGCCCAGCAGTGGGAATTTACAGGCTGTTGTTGTAGGAGGCTAGACCTAATAACTTATAACAGTTGTGATACTTTAGCTTTATACCGGTTATCATAAGATCGCATATTAGTAGAATAGGAGAACAAATGAATAGCACGATTTTATTTCGTTGCCAAAGTGATTATTTTTAATAGATGCATGACGACCTCCGTGGTCGAGTGGTGTGTACACCGGTTTTTATGGGTACGCCGCACCAAGGCCCCGGGTTCGATTCCCGTCTGTCGATGTAGTTTAACATTAGTTTTCTATTTTGTCTTGGGTCTGGGTGTTTGTGGTACCTTCGTTACTTCTGATTTTCCAAAACACAAGTGCTTTAGCTACTTACATTGGGATCAGAGTAATGTATGTGATGTTGTCTCATATTTATGTATTTAATAGAATCGACGCCTTATTTCACTTACCCGATTCAGAAACCAGAATTTTAATGACCAATAAAAACAATCTATTTTAGACTTTTTATTTTTATCAAATAGTTTATATTTCTTCAGTACAGCTCTGATTTGACTGCACTGTCGCGGAATATTTGTCATATTCACGCGACGCTACCTGGGGATTCGGATTTACGTCTAAACTTATAAAGGAAATGTCATTTGCATAGCTTACTTTAGTGCAAATAAAATTTAATGAGAAATAATAAAACGTACCATTTGTGTGACTACGAAAAATTTCCTTTAAAATATACTAAAAAAAGAACTTTGATAAATATAGTATGATACTCAATACGAGTTTTTATCAATGATAAAAAAGGGGAATTAGAGAAGAGATATATGAATTTAATTTTTCTTTATCTAATTTGACAACTACTAAGTTTCTTGTCAGTTATTTTTCAGTAGAATCTAATTTCCGAACCATTCATAGCTTTTAATTCATTCAAAATTCTAATAGGACTATTCAATAGTCATTTTATAAAATGAAATTAATTGCAAATCAACCATTTAATCTGGCATTCTGATAAAATGACCAAACATTATTTAATTAATAATAATTAAGAGTAATTATTATTTAATTAATACTAAATAATCATTTATTAATTAAATTACACATGTGCATTCCATATATACAATTTATATACCACACAACGAATTCATGCCTTTATGCTTAGCTATTTTTTTATAGAATATTAAATTAACTATTGAATATAATATGTAATTATCCAGTTCTTAAACTTTGACGTACAAGTATATGGAAAAATCAATAGCAAATATCACACATCTGGGTTAGACAAGCGCGGTGTGAGTATTTTCTAATTTTTATTTAAAGTATCTATAGTTTTCTGCAGATAAATATAATGTAGAAAGAAAGTGATAAAATAACATATATAACCGATGAAATTGTTTTGAAGACCTCAATATAATACTCGTCGGTTGTCATGGCAACGCGTTGATTAAAATTTTGTTTAAGATTATGATTATTCATGAATTTCACTTGTTATAAAACATGCAGCTATGGGACTTTTAATAGAATATAGTTTCAACAAAAGCAGTAATTTCAGTGTGCGAACAGGTTCCACGTGATGTATAATAATAAATGATTCTTGCTTTTCCCCCTGGAAGCCTCGAATGAAAGTCACCATCTGTAGTGAACCCCTATCACACCGTGTTCGCTCCTACGATTTTTAATTTTATTATATCTATAAAACATAAACATCTAAATTAATTTAATTTTAATTAACATTATTTTACTATATATATAAAACCTTTTTATACAACGTTCAAAAAGGAAAAGTAATGTGTAAAAATCGAATGTTCGGTGATCTTCATTTTGTTTTTTTTTTTTTATTCACTTATTAACTACTAATGACAACGTAAACAATGTACAATTATATTGCAAGAATATTAATATAGACTGGTTTGAAGGCAATTTTTTGTTTAACTGACTTCGGATTATTTGAGTTCGAACTCCAGTGTCTAAGTAATAGACACACGGTATCATTGTTAAAAATATTTTTTACTAGTAGTCGCCCACGGCTTCACAAGTGTTTTAGAGGGTTGATTGTCATTTGTTAGGCAAAATAGTAGCCTATTTCCTTCCTTAAAGTTTAAGATTTATTCACACCAAATTTCATTAAATTCGGTTCGGTTTGGTTATTATTATTTTTTTTATGTTAAAGGTAGGCGGACGAGCATATGGGCCACCTGAAGGTTAGTGGTCACCATCACCCATAGGCAATGACGCTGTAAGAAATATTAACTATTCCTTACATCGTCAATGTGCCACGAACCTTGAGAACTAAGATGTTATGTGCCTTGTGCCTGTAGTTACACTTGCTCACTCACCCTTCAAACCGGAACACAACAATAATGAGTACTGTTATTTGGCGGTAGAAAAACTGATGAATGGGTGGTATCTACCCAGACGGGCTTGTACAAATCCCTACCACCAAGTAAATATTAGTTATAAAAGAGCGACAGACAGACAAACAGACACAGTTACTTTCACATGTATAATTTTAATAATATAGATTTACTTAAACTTCTCAGAGATGTATAACATTACTTGTAATTGAAAAGACTTTTTTTCGTAACACTTGAGTTTACTAACATGCCTGACACTCTAAAACTAAAATTTTATTTTTACCCATAAATTTGGCAAAAAATATATAACGGTAATAATTAAAATAGTTTTAATTAATTAAATATAAAATATTGTTACAAAACACATGAGCTGAGATGACCCAGTGGTTAGAACGCGAGCATCTTAACCGATGATTTCGGGTTCAAGCCCAAGCAAGCACCACTATGTACCTATATGTGCTTAATTCGTGTTTATAATTCATCTCGTGCTCGACGGTGAAGGAAAACATCGTGAGGAAACCTGCATTTGTCTAATTTCATCGAAATTCTGCCACATGTGCATTCCACCAACCCGTATTAGAACAGCGTGGTGGAATATGTTCCGAATCCTCTCCTTAATGTAAAATGAGGCCTTAGCCCAGCAGTGGGTAATTTACATGCTGTTACTACTACTTACTTACAAAACACACAACATTCATAGGAAATTTATTAAAGTTTAGTGTAAAAATATTCAAGACAAAAGAGACAATATTTGTCACAAAGCGAAAAAGAATTAATATTTTTTCCAAAAAAAGGTAGTCGGTGTACATTGTATCCATGTTTATTTAGTAAATGTGTACGGAACACCCACGTGCTTCGAAGACAAATTAGGACAATTTTTTGGGTCCGGGTTGTGGCGTTGGTATTTAATACTAAGTAATATTGTGGGACCCTGTTAATATTTATATAAGTTATTACCTAAGTGGGTTTCAACATGAAATGTATATAATCATAAGTATTATTTAAAATCAGACTATGACATTTATTTATGAAATAATTTTTTATAAAGAAATATTTCGATAAATTCTATCATATTCTATATGTACAACTGTAACACTGAAAAATAAACATAAAAAGGAAAAAATACTCGTTTTGTTCCGGATACGATGGTTGAAATTCTCGACTTTATTATGCATATTTTAAAGAATATACCTACCTTCATATAAAGTTTTCTCTCGAACCTCATACATTGAAGAAAACCGCATTAAAATCCCTTCAGTAGTTTATAAAATCTAAGCGTTTAGACGACGGAAAATGACTTTTTTATTAAGTTGATATTATATAACAGTAAATAGAAAACTTTTTTATTGCTTTTATAACAGACTACACTAAAATTTTTCGGTTTGTTATTTGTTACTCATTTTATAACACAAATATTAAACACTGTGTACGACTAAGTTAAGTGGTACTCCTATTAATATTACTAAGCGACGAGTTTTATTTTGTTTTTACGTCCTTTCTTCGCGTAGCAACTAAGCAATGGGATCGACGTAGTTTTTTTGCCTGTGGATAGTTAATGGACCGGCAAGTGACAGGCTTTGTATCGCGAGAAGACGCAGGTAAAAGCCATTTAAAAATATATATCATTTTATAATTGTTGTGCAAATATATAATTTTTCAAAGTCAGTCAGTCAGGTCAGTTTTTTTAAGAGTCGAGATGGCCCAGTGTTTAGAACTCGTGCATCTTAACCGATGATTGTGGGTTCTAACCCAGGCAAGCACCGCTGATTCATGTACTTAATTTGTCGTTATAATTCATCTCGCTCTTGGCGGTAAAGGAAAACATGGTGAGGAAACCTGCATTTCATAGAAGTTCTGCCACATGTGTATTCCACCAACCCGCATTGGAACAGCGTGGTGGAATATGTTCCAAACCTTCTCCGCAAAAGGAGAGGAGGCCTTTAACCCAGCAGTGGGAATTTACAGGCTGTTGTTGTCATATAATTTTTATCAACACTGTTTCTTTTTAGATCTGAGAATTTTAATTCCTGGGCACTAATATATGTTACGTTTCCAATACAAGTAACTATACTGGCTCACTAACTCTGTGATGATCGTATAAAATGAGACAAACAGCATGCACATGCACAAAGCTGTATCATCAAGTCGTACATTGAAACGTAATGAATTTAGCCTTGACGCTAAAAATTCAAGGATGACGACGAAACACAGTACGAGGCGGAAGAGGGGACCTGTGTAAAGAAATGTAGGATCGTTACCCCATTTTATTTTTATTTCAATATTTACATTAATATTTAATTATTATTATTATTTTAAGTATATATGTAGGTATCCCTCATGTCTCATTTTACGCTTTACTCACACTGATTGCCAAATACGACTTTTTCTTCGAGGTTTTCATTGTTAATATTTAATCTTCGTAGACATATCGTTGCCTTTTGATTTAGATTATCTATATTCACTTATTCGCTTCACTTGGTGAGAAATCCAAAACAAAAATACGCATAATACGAAAATCGGGAACTTACGAACTTACGGGAAAGGGAACTATTCTTCATGAGCGAGGATCAAATTCGATACCATTTCTTGCATATAATTATATGATCATTGCGCTAAAGATCCAAGTTAATTAATAATTAACACTTTTTAGATACAGCTAATTAACAAAAGTGTATAATATCGTATTGTATTGAACTGAAAATAAAATCGATAGTACAAATAAATTTTTTAAAGATATTTCTAGAGACATGTACTTCAACGTTGTAATATGTTTTACGACGTCATAATACCAGATTTAGTATCGCCATAAGGCTTTTACGGTCGTGATTCCATTAAATGTGATAGTTCCTAATAACCCTGTTACGTACTCCGAGATTGAATACGTTCATGGTGTTTGGAAAGAAATGTACTTTACAGAAATTACTTCCCATACCATTACATGTAATGTACATGTCACCGTAAGATTACAAGATTCGTTAAATGACAATCTGACGGGACAGATTGTTATCTGTCGAAATATTGTGAACCGTGAAATATGTTTGAAATTTAACGCATTATTTTTCGCTGTTTGCAATTGTAATATAACAAATTTTGCAATCTTAGGGTGACATATATAACAGTTATAATATAAAACAAAATTTCGCATGTCTTTCTGTCTGTCTGAACGAAAAAGGCGAATATTGATAAGGTTTGCATCGATAGATGAAGATATTGTAGTATAATTAGTTATAGATTTCATGTTAATTGACTTATTGACATTAATTGTTAAAGGTGTTGGAAACTGTCGAAGGAAGGAAGGTGTTTGAAAAACGACCGCGATCTTCAATGAAGCGCAGCCTGTATAGCGATAGTTATTTGAATTATGATATTAACATTTTATACGCCCTATTATATTGTACCAGTGTAATGCTAGCCCATCCCATACCTGGTAGCTAATTAATAACCACAAGTAGTATCAACCTGTAAAAGGCACACCCTCCTCTCTTTTGGTACATACGTTTATGAAGTATTACTTATAGATTATTATCTATTACTTATTATGGAGTTTGAATATATTATTTTAAAATGAAAAATAATAAGTCAGTGTGGGCCACGTCTTCCAAGAAGACGACGAGCTAGAAGTCCAGCGAAGTGCTGCTAATGTTAAGTAAAAACATAAAATACCAATATGTATTTATTTCACACACAAGTTTTGTTTACATTATTTAATGTCAGCCCTGATTTCCAAACTAGCTTTCGCTGTGTTATGTACGATTTTGCGTGTTATGAGTGTGTATTTAGTAATATGTGTATATAAGCAACAATTATTTATAATTCATTTCAGCTCTCTAAATTACAATAGTCTTGAGTCAACAACTGCTCATTTTCCTTAAAATCATAGTTCGTAAGCCATTCTTTAATTCTTTTTTTAATTTGAAAGTATGCATAAATGTATAATGTATACTCTACAAGCATTTTTGAATAAAAATACAATAAAAAACTAATGTATATTTGTGCTGGGACTTAGCAGCCCACGATAAATTTTAGTGAGATGGATGTTCCGTGATCGTCTTTTGTCAGAACGCGCCTTAGCATTGAACGTTGTCGATATGAAGTGCGCTATGCAGAACACGTGCGGTCTATATGTCCGTCGACGATATACCGCTAGGACCCGTTTCCGCTGCCAATATAATAATATGAAGTTTTATAAAAGTCTATAATACAATTTACTTTAAAAAACTTACCTAGAGGCTAGAAACTCTGTATGTCATCACTGCTACTGCGTTCTATACACTACAGTACAGTAACAGCCTGAAACTTTCCCACTGCTGGCCTAAGGCCTCCTTTCCCATTAAGGAAAGGGTTTGGAACATATTCCACTACGCTGTTCTAATACGGTTTGGTGGAATACACAAGCTGACGATGTCTGTTCACACTTTTTAGTTTTTTTTGAGTAATAGCTATACTCTTTTAAACTAATATATTTTTTAAATCGCATTATATTACGAAATTTCAATCAAGAATCCTAGTTATTTTTTTGTACATCTACAGCTGGTGCCCCTCAAAATCACCATAACCGATATTCAACATGCTGCTATCGTCCCTTAATCACATCATTATCACATCACACGATGAGCCCATTTTTATCCACTGATGGACATAGGCCTCTCCAAGTGCACGCTACTGTGATCTCTCTCCCGCTACTCGCATCAAGTTCCTGCCTGCCGCCTTGCGTATATCGTCAGTCCCCAACTAATTTCGTCCCATAATCACTGGGACAAAAATCCTATGCTATTAATATAATGTATAAGATACAAAACTATATACATATATTTACTTTATACACACTATGTTCGAGCGCAGGCTATGTTGCAGATACGACCAGGTAAGTCAGGCACGCGTCAAGCTGTCGCGCTGGAGCTGTATATGAAATGTGGTCGTGTACGCGTCGAACATCTGCGGAATGCAAATTATCTATTTTACCGCAAATCAAAGCAACTGCCAGGCCATGTTAATGTTCATTTCAATCATTTTCAAATTTAACTACATGCTGTTTTTCTAATATCTTCATGATATATTCTGGAAATGTCCTACAAAGGGCTAAGGAAGTCTTTTTGAGAAATTTCTTAAAGTTTTGGAACTTATGTCACCAGTTCGTTCTAATACAATTTGTTCTACATAAGTTGACGACCTCCGTGCTCGTGTAGTGTGTAAATCGGTTTTCATGGGTACGCCACTACGAGGTCTCGGGTTCGATTCCCGGCCGATAATGTAGATTATCATTAGTTTTCTATGTTGTCTTGGGTCTGGGTGTTTGTGGTACCGTCGTTACTTCTAATTTGTCCATAACACAAGTGCTTTAGCTACTTACATTGGGATCAGAGTAATGTATGTGATGTTGTCCAATTTAAAAAAAAAAAAGTTGGATAGATTATTACTTTTCTCATTAAGGTTTCATATGCACTTAGGAGCGCAAATGACCATGCCATTTCAGTGGTACTTACACGACTGTCTTTACGATAAGGGCATACTGGTTACGTGTCCAAACTTAGGTGCCCCCGATAATCATATTGTATTTTTTTGTGTCACTTTACTGGCGGTGTGTCGCACATGGGGCAACTGTAAGATAAAAAAGGATCCCCTAAGGACACGCAGGACACATACGTTAGATACGGCAAAAATAATTTTGATATATTATATCGTTACGAAATTATACGTAAAGTTGAGAGAAAATTTTAGTATACTTTTTAATATATGTTGTCAAATTCATTGCAGTTTCATTATTTCATTATTTGTATCTAAATTCTAAATCGTCATAGTTACTATTTATTTATTTTGGTTATCATTATTTACAAAGATTTAACTTTAAATACATGAATTTAATTTTTGTCCTTTTTTTTAAATTTTATTTTAGATTGATGGCAAGCACTAAATAAAAAAATATATAAAACATAATTAAGAAGAAAACACAATTATAAGTATGACATAAACTTTATTTCAATACAATATATAGATATATACATAAAACCATGAAGTTGCAACAATATTAAATGTTTGAATAATTAAAACAAAACAAAGAAACGACAACGAAGTGTATTAATAATTACAACAATATCAACAATAATATAAAATATGAAATAATTAAAATTCGAACGACTAGATTGTAAGAGTGTTTCACACGAGCGAAACGGAAACGCGGCGACAGACGGCAGTGCTTTCATGTTAGTCGTAAAACAATCGTCAAACATTACATCTAAACTGATAAACGACAGACACATTTAAAGGCAAAACATTACGTAACATGAAGTCCAGAACACAATATTAAATACGATTTGATTATCCTTTATCTAGATATGACTACAAGATATGCTATAATAAGAAAGTCGATAGTGAAAAGATTTCATAGCATACACTCTAAGAGTCGAAAATTTCTAAACTTTGAGCTTCAATATGGAAATCGAATATTCATATGATTCTATTAATGACAAAATTACTATTACATCTTGAACACACACCCAAAATTAGATTAATGTGACGTTGACGTGAGGCCTATCACACGATTGATTTGATTTCTCGTCCATTTAATAACATGTTTTGCGTTGAATTTAAACGCAGCGATTTTTCGTTTCGTGTGTTAAACCTTGATGCCAAATTTCGTATTGATGGAATGTACTTTGCCCTTTAAATTTTGGGCACTGTCAATAGGGACTGGGTTTAGAAGCTGGTTCTTCCAAATATGTAGTTGCCAGCTGCATTAGGATCTTCGGTGGAGAAGTACTCCTTCCACAACTCCTGGAACTCTTCCCAGGAAACGCTCGCCTTACCCTGTGTAATAAAATAAAATAATTTTAATTGAAAAATATAAGTATTGGAAGAATATGTAAGGATGGAGAAAAATTACAAAATCATTGCCAATACGATAATGTAATCGATGGTAAAAATAAGTATGACTCTTGTACATGTGGCAAAGTGGTAGCTAAAGACGTAGGCAACAGTTAACTCAAAAGTAACCTTAAAATTAGTGGGTTTATTATATATCGTATACATGTTTGTCTTAGGCCCGTAAAAACCACTGTTAATGTTTTTAGAGTTGGTCAAGAGATCGACAAATCCAGTATCCAGCATAATTTACATATTACGTCAAAAAATGAGTGAGATTGGTGAATCATAAATTATTTACAGGTTTCGCTTGCTCACCTTAGCCATCTGACCGAAGGCCACCTTGCATTCTTGTGGATCGATGCCATAGGAGGAGCAAACGGTTGTGAATTCGTCACAATCGATGGTGCCATCGGCGCTGGCATCCTCGAGTTGGAACATGAACTGGCAGTACAGTTGCTGCCATTTTAAAGCAGCTGAGGGATTTTGTGCATAATCATTCCACATTGACACCCATTCTTCAACTGATACCTGTGGCAAAAAACAAAGATTGTAACAAAAAATCGAATACCTGAAACAAATCAACACTTCTGCTTTGTATCATCAGTCCAGATTTTGGAATGGTCACACCTCGGTTCGGAGTTGAAAGCTTCAATATTAGGTGATGTTTGTATAGACATAGTTCCGTAAGGTAAACATAATGTCTGAAGAAAAAATTATAATAAAAGAGAAATAGAAAATGTTAAATAACAATGAGAAAAACTACGCATTAACAAAGATACAAGATATATTAATAGTCTCTGTTTTATTTGCAGATTTTTTCAATTCGTAAGATGTTTAAAAAGTAATATCATATAGGAGCGGTAAGATCGAATAACATAAATACCGGTATTCAAATTAAAGACAAACAACTCGAAGGTAACCCTTATCTGTTTGATACCGTAATTGAATCTTTGTGTACAAGAAGCAATATTGCAAACAAACACGAGAAAGGGTTAGACTAAAAATAGGGGTTTCATAAAAATGCTAATACTCAACCCGAAGGCGTGCATTAAAATGTCAGCTTTATAAAAGGCTGAGTGTCCTCTGTGACTGATATAGGAAAAACAAAGGTCAACCCTTTATACGGGGTGTTGATTTAACAAATTTGTAACTTAAAATAATAAAAAAGACAATAGCTAATGTTCGGTATAATAAAATATAACAAAGATCTGAAGCGTATCACGTTACAATTCTGTTTTAAAAGAAGATGTTGATTTGGGAAGGCTATGACTTCTGTAACGCGATCTAAATCATCTTTTAATAGTTAAGGTAAGCTATGTCTAGAAAATATATACAAATTATTATTCCAAGAATTTGATTACAATTCTTATCATTGATAAGGATTGACTTAATTGATCTTTGTACCAATTTAGGAATGCCATTGTTAATTGCCTAAAACACAAAACGTTTTGCTTAGACTATATCTTCGCATCCTGTTATTATATTTATACTTATATAACATGTATTAAATATAATAATATAATAATAAATATAATCTAGTAAGAGCTAAAAGTATAAAGTTGCCTTAAGTGATATTCTCTTAACTAACAATGAAAACCCTGACGCAATAAAACCGTCTTATAGGGTTGTGGCAACATAAAAACACTTGCTTATACTGCGAAAGATATTTGTCCCAGAAAGGCTCAAAAATATTCTCTAGAGGCAGTAGGCATAAAAACTGCGAATACAAAACGATATAACAAATAATAGATACGATCAACTTAATGTTTGATATCTGTAAATGCCACTTGATGCCAATGTTTATAAGTCTTCACGTAAATAGCCTTTAAAAAATTGGCAAATGTATGGAATGCATTTCATAAAAAATGAGCCACCTGATGGAATGAAGGCACGAATACATTGATTCTGTATTTGAGTCGTTCCTCTTGACATACTATATAGACTATAGTAGAATAGACCTTGGGAACTGAGATGTTATGACTTTTGTGCCTGTACTTACAACGGATCACTTGCCCTTACTAAGAACAATATTAAGGTTTGATGGCGGTTGAATATATGAGCTGGTTTTAGAAAAAAGCCTATACATGGAGTTTTATTGTGCATTTCTCTCGAAATTCCTACTGTTTTTGTTCCATTAATGTCGATATTAAATAACTTATAAGCAGTTTCTGAAATTTTAATCAAACTAGGATTGAATAATCTGATTAAATATTCAGTGTTCATTGATTGACGATTGCGTCATAATTAGCCACCAAATTCAAAATAATTACTGACATGATATGTTGCTTATATTATAATATAAGCAAATTAAGATTTATACAGTAACTAGTTTTAGTTCCTATTTGTATATATTTGTTTATTGATTATCCAATATGTAATGTAATGAGAAAATGAGCGTTAAAAAGTAAGATATTATATGAAATATTTTTGTAAGGTATCATTAACAATCATTTAAGATTTAAAACGGCTTGGCAGCAATCGTTTCATTCCTAAGGTATAACGGTTGGCACAAGAAATATTGAAAGACATGAGTAAAACCTGTGTTAAAACCTGAGTTGACATTTTATTAAATGGTTGGCAATCATTTGATTTCAATGATATGATTTAACAAATTTATTACTTTACTTTTAAAATGGGCTGGGATCCTTTTCAAAACCATTGGAAAACAATCAACAATAATTTGGATTGGCGTTAAATAAGTTCATCAAACTTTGATCAAGGTTATAAATAAATAACTCGCAATTTTAGTAAGTTACATGTAAACTTAGTAGTTCGTCCTTGAACTTTGCGAATTATTTCATTAAGGCAAAGGAAGATACCTACAGCTTGAAATCTCTGAGATGTGACAGTTACTCAGTAATTCTTGTAATGTCACTCGACTAATGAACTTGATCTGAGTGAGAGGCATGACAAATGCTTAATCCATTAAGGAAACGCTTCACTTACTATGTAAGAGATGAGTATGTTTTACTAATTAGCAAAAAATCTCTCAGGTAATGTATTGTTACTTATCACGCTGCGCTATTTTGTTGGATGTATTTGTTGCTTTTACGTCACGTAAAAGCGTCGTCTAAAAGTATTAGATGTATAATCTTTTTTCTTGTGTAAATGTTCTTTTCTATTCTAGTGAAAGTATTATGTCTTTTTGTATTATGATAATTTTCCTTCAATAATTAATTATTTTGGATCGATAGTTATGTTTATATCGTTGCTATGTTTGTTGTATTTCATTTTTTATATTGAGCAAACTTACAATTGTATAAGAAAGTTATACTTAAATGTAGTTCCTCCCCTTCATTATATAGATTCATAATTATATACGTGTGTACAATAAGAATAATAATATTTGTTATTAAATAATTTTTATTTTCATTTATTTAATTGACTACCCTTTCAATAAATGAATATACTTTCTTTTACTTTTCGGATCTATATGGGCAGGTTTCAGTAAACTTAAGTTTATATTAGTAACCTAATAAAAATTGTTCTATATAGAATATACGGATTAAAAATAGTTATATTTAAATATAATGAAACCATGGACGAAAATATATTGGTTAATAAAACTGAATCATAATTTATAATTAAGATTTTGGGTTCAAACGAGTACCTCTAAATTTCTACGTACTTAATTCGTGTTTATAATAATTCAACTCACGCTCGTCGTCGAGTATTATATTGTGGTGTAGCCTACATTAAATCTGGTATATAACCGCATTGAAGCGGCTTGGTAGAATTACCTTTTCCTCTAGCGCAGTAGAGGGTCGATCCCAGTTACTTACAGACTGTTATAATGTAAATATTCAATCCACCCTAAGAGGCCCTAAATTTTAATTACCGAATTAATCTTCAAAGGTATTGTATGACTTGTAAATCGATCTAATTACTTTAACTTTGTTCTTAGCTTACCCTCATCTCCTGAGAGTGATACGATAGATCTAAGGGGGCTGAGAGCGCTGTGAGCTTTAGCACCTTTAATGGGTTTATATTAGCTCAATATATAATGTTAAATTGTTAACTAAACGATAGGACGTTATACTGTAACAATGAGTTTCAAGATTAAATAAATGTGACATTTAAATTGAATTATCGAATTTTTGAATTACAGAAGAATACATTAAAAATAATTTTTTATCATGTAACCATAAAAATTTTGGAAAATATTTTATTTTTAATAAAAATATTGTATTTATCATTTTAAATATTTATCGGTTTTTTTAACAAAATATCGATTTTTGAATCGTCACCGTCGTTATATTTATTATATCATATCAGAATTATATGACAAATGACATGGAAACAATATACCTTCAAAAGAAAAATTTGGGATGTTTATACAAAATTTGTAAATCTTAAAAATTCAAAGGTTTGTTCTTATTATACTTGCCTGTCCATCCTTATTGGAGTCAGCCCTCTTCCTCAGACCATCCCAGATCTTAATCATGATCTCGTGTGTCTCTGTATTCTTCGCATCTCCGGGTTTCCAGCCTCGAAGGCTGCAGATTTTCTACGAACGAATTACGATTAATTTTATGATTTTGTTAAGATAATCAAGAAAATTCTTAATGTAAGATGAAAAGGCGAAATTCTACAATGTAATTATAATGATAACATTATTGGTGCAATGTTCAACACTTAATCAAATTGGTTTCCACAATATGTACCTTGGTTGAATTATAATAATGAGATATTTATAGAACTAAATTTAAAGAGAAGGTTACACCCACGTACATCGATTACACATTAGACCAATATTTTTATTTTAAAGAGTCTTTAATTTAAATTATTTTAATTTATTCTGCTTGTATTATCATGTTATATGTCCTTATATGGGACAGATTTTAAAATTCGAACCTTCAATAACAAAAAAATTGTACGAGTACAATTCTTTGCGAAGAGAGCTTCGGAAGTACATAGATATACTAAAAAAAAAATAACAACGAAATTACTATACACTGTGGAATAAAATTCTTCAAACTGTTTTCATATTTAATTTGAAACTATTTGATCCTAGTAAAGTACTAAAACTCTTTGATCTATTAAGCTAGAAAATACCTTCGTCAGCTTAAAGGAGCGGCGATTCCGATCTGAGCTACTTTGAAACTAATTATCGAGAGAGAAGTTCCATCGGATAACTTCGGAAAATCCGGAAAAGACTGTACAAATATTTGACGAACAAATTCCATTTTGATGACTTATGTCATCTTCCCTATACTGGCTCAGAGACCATAAGGTAACGAGTACGAATCTCGGACCCATAATATCCTTTTTATGATATTGTTTGGCGGGCGAGCATATGGGCCACCTAATGGTAAGTGGTCACCATTAACTCTAGACAGTGATGCTGTAAGAAATATAACAATTCCTTACATCGTCAATGTGCCACCAACCTTGGGAACTAAGGTATCATGTCCCTTGTGCCTGTAGTTAAATATAATTATTTATTTTTAAAAGACAATTATTGCCAGAGACATGTTTTCAAAATTGAGGTACCTGTACCTTATGTTACTCTAGTCGTGGGGAATATCATCTGATTGATCAAGGAGATTTATGTGTGATAGTGTGATGGCAGAAATCATTCATCTATTACTTTACTCTCTGACCAGCTATCTCGGTAAATAGTAATTTATTACAACATGTAAAGTTTCGCAAAAAGGAACGGGAACTTTTTAAATTTACTTAATTTATGAAAATATATTGTGAGCGTTAATAACAATTTGTTGAAATTGGATCTTTAGAGTTATAGAAATAATTAATGCACCAACCTCGATAGCTAGCTCGAAATCTTTCCTTTCAATGGTACCGCTCTGATTGACATCTGAAAAAAAAATTGCTTTAATTTTTTGTTTAATTGGTGGTTATATTAATAGTGCTGTCTTTGTCTTTTAAATGACCAATTAATGAAGATAGGTAGAGATAAAACTTTGTTTAACGACTCACTCAATGTATTTAAATCTCCGTTGATATTATAAAAAGTCTTTAAAAAAGACATTTTTTTGGTTATTATTTGTGAAACGACACATGTAATTATATGGCCGAGCTTGGATCTAGATGCAATATATATGTACTTTGCAGTTGATATTACAAAAATTTAAATTTAACTTGAAATTTTAGGTTCTAGCTAAAGGATTTGCGGAAGTTGAGGCAAGATCAATATCTAAATTTATTCTAGCTACTTACAAGCAGTTATGTATCGCTATTATACGAGATTATATCAAATTTATAGTTACCAACAACAGAATTTGAGAAGCCTTTATTGCCTAACCAAGCTTACCCGAAGTTTGGGGCTTGCACAAACTTTACTACTTTCGTTACTTTCCGTGTAACTGTGCATTATATACTAAAAATTCTTCTGGAGCAGTAAATTTAATCCAAGGAGATTTTACCTAAAATTGTTGCTAAAATAGTAAGCATCGTTCGAGTGACGTCATCGTAGGCATCAAAAAAATAACACGCTCGACTTTCATACTATCTATTGATCATATGTTCTACCAACGATTTGCAAGATATATCAGAAGCGCTAGAGCTAAATACCGAAATAATAATTATTTTTCAGGCATTAAATAACATCTACGTATATTAATAATTGATTAATATACTTACCAAAGAATACATTGAAGACATATAGCAGCTTCTTACGTCTAAACGCAGAGATAGACATATTTCTCTATCTGTAACAATAAAGAGGCACAATTGGAAAAATTGCATTTGTATATGGAAGAAATATTACAATGGTAAAGAACTTTATCCCATCTTTGATCTCCTTTGAGATATTTGGTAGATGTTTGTCGTGCATTCGAAGCGTAACTGTGCGAACAATCTTTACGTTGTGCCAAAGAAATATCTTGATTGCTTCAATTGTGAATATTACACATTTTCTTTACAAATTCTTATAATATTTTCTCGAAAATATTATCTTTTAATACATGTACGTAAAAGGCTGTTATCATCAAGCAGTCTTTGTATAATTGGGGTCTTTCTGTTTGCCAAGGTCTAGCGCCTACTCTAATTAGTGCGAATACAAATTGTCTTTACGTGGTACACTATGGCGCAGGAAATAGGGTAATGCAATGTTCCTAATGAGCATTGGGCATGGGGGGGAGGGGTTTGAAACAGACAACTAACTACGAAAACATCATAACGCACTTTGTCATTAGTGAGAATTTACTAGCCAGAATACATAAACGAATTAAAATCGTTTTCTTTTATACACAGAAAGTATTTTAGCACGAAGTTAACAAAACATTTTTCAGATTATAATGTTATTTAAAGATTAATAAAACTTAATTTGATTACGAATGTTATGGGTAATCTTCGCAAGTAATGATGAAATTGTAAAAATGTTTACGGGTAAAATTAGTCCTAAGGTAGTGAGGGTTTGAGGTTACATTATTCCTTTATTATAGAGTATTATGTGTTGTTGAGGATGAAAGCTATATTTAGTAACTTAATTTGGGCTAAAACTTATTAAATTTCGAAATTATGCAATATAGCAAAATGTTACTATGTATATGACACAATTTATTAATCTCAATCGAATTTACGAACATCAATTTTTATACATAAAAATAAGGTTTAACAAAACATTAAATAAATATATAACCATTGAATAAAAATAGAATTCTATGCAATTTTGAAACGATTCGATTCGACGATTCGAGAGAAATAAGATTTCTTTAAGCACACCAATAAGAAAATACGGTAAAACGAAGTTGGCATTTTCTTAATTAGCATTTTTCCAATATAATGCCAGTATTGGTCTGAAAAATCGTGGCTAGAAAAATTGTACTGGAAAGTCCCGATGGAAAATTGCAAAATAATTAAAACCACAAAAGATTTTATTTTCTACACGGCGCGTTTTTATAATACATATTATGTTCATATCTATACGACAAAGCTAGTTTAATTATAATTAAAACTGATTATTTTTTTTCAATAAAATACCAGAACCACTAAATAGTTCAAAGAAGAGAGGTTGATTTGACACAGTACTAACTAATACTTACTTACTAAAAAGTGAACAAACCTGGGACCTAATCTAATAAAATAAAATCGTTTCGGAAAGCGAGAAGAATCGGCAAGAATCTCGATACCGCATTCTACCTATGATACCACAGTAAGGCATGATATCACCAAAGTATTACTATTAGGTATTAAATGAGTAGTACTAAAATCGAAACTGCTTTGCTGATCTTATGACTAGCCGCTGAATATCAGTCAAACCCCCAGGTCGGACTGATACAAAGTTATTGGGTTTCCGTCAAAAGAGTGTCAGATCCTGTCGAATCTGCTATATCAACATGACATTTTCAAAATTACTGTACTAAATTCTGGATTACAATCTCAAAATGGTTATCCGTAGTAATTAGGTCACTATTATGGACAAATTGCTCAAATACAATCAGACTAGCCAATAAACCCAAAATCCCACTCATAATACTAAGGAAGATTATTCAATAAAAACAAACTCGTCTATGAATAAGTCTTCATCATAAAGTTCGATCCAATTGTCATTATCCCAAGTCCTTATCCCAATTTTACTTGAGATCTGCGCAGCATGACTTCTTCTTCCATAGTTTTTTGTCAGACGTCATCTTACAACTAACTTCCTTTCTAACCATATCGTCTTTCACACAATCCATCCATCGTTTCTTTGGTCGTCCCCTACCCCTATATCCATCCACATCCATGCTCAAGAACTTGCTCACATGGTACTCATTCCTCCATTGTCATAAATTTTGAGTCCAAAAATTTATTTGTGTGTATGGCAATAAAAAAAATGCAAGCACACTTAAATAACATAAATATTACAAATAAGATACAACAGTAATAAGTAACATCACTAAGATTCAACAAACATCACTGAAGTTGTCAAGAAGAATATGTACGAGGCATTTGTTTCAAATTCTAATTAAGTTCCCATCGCGATGTCTAAATAATTTATAGAATTAGTTACATTTCGGATTTAAATCTAATTTAGAACGTGTTCTTGGTAACTGCACAAAGTAATTAGTAAATAATGTTATTAGAGTAGCATTTGATAAGTTGCAATAATTAGTGCGTCAACCACAAACCTCGAGGGCGGCAAAATCCAATTAAAATATAATTGGGAATAATTAACTTTGGTGTGATAAAAAACACGCAATAAATCTCCTTCTTTTATTTATCTGTTCTAGTTAAAAATAATTACGAATAATTACAGACTTTTATTTCCGTTTCTTGGCTGTATTGATGGGAGAAAACTAATTTGTATAAAAACGATTTAAGAGCCTTTTAGAATTTTTTTTTTGAAGGATGTCATCATAATTGATTGACATGTAAATAATTATCAAATATTACGGATGTAGGTGCGGTCAAGTGTCATTGAATTTTTGCGTGATAATAATCTCATCATCATCTCGTGATGGAAAATATCGTGATGAACCGGCGTGGCTTGGATGAAAATCTACCACGTTTGTATTCACCATCATATCAGTAAATCTTTATGAAATAATTTTTCAACGTTCTCGTGGTGAAATGGTTAGTTCAAGTATTGGGATATCTTAGATTATAATATAAAACAAATGACAGATGAAGCGCGCGGACAATTACTTCAAATGAAAAGCAAATTGATAAATTCAAATTTCCGGTAGTGCGAAAAAGGTTTTTTTTTATTAATACGTTAAAAGTTCTGTCACCTTTATTATTAATGTTATTGAAGTATTAACAGAAACACAAACTGGTTTCGCACTACGGGGAATCAAAATATATTTTATATTAACAATAACGGTATCCCAAAGTAATACAATACATACTTAGTTTCAGAAGAGCCCGATCAGGGAAGATAAATTCTAATTATATAAAATACAAGCGCAAATAGGTATCAGATAGCGGGACTTTAATTAAATTTGATAAGCATCCATTCATAGAACTTAATTCTTTACAAAATACGCTGAGAAATTTATAAGGCCGCGGTAAAATTTACTGATAAAGATTTACCATTAATAAAACAATGAAAATTCTTATTACTTGGAAAATTTATAACTTTATTGGGCGGCTGACATCGGGCCCTTTTTTAGCGTACTGAAAGTACGAGTATTAAATATAAAATTATAGTACGACACAACTTAGATGTAGCATCGGCAAAATTCGTAAAACCGATCACATCCGAATTAAGTACGCTAGTCCAAATTATCAATATCTATTTCTCATGTGAATATGATCTTTACATAAACGTAATAACTTATAATATCATACGACTTAATATATTCGTCAATTTCACACGTCGATTTACATGCAGTTGTTTTCTCGGGTTGAACTGACGCGAGAATCTATAGCGACGAATAGCGTCGAATGGCGCGATAGGGAGCTATTTCTATTTGTCGTGTAAATCGGCATTAATACGTTTTATATTCATTTCATTGCATTTTCCGATGCTACATCTAATTTGTGTCATAATATAAAAGTGGCAAGGTTCAATTTAAAGTATGGTATCACTTTTGACATATGACCAACTAGCTGTCGCCCGCGGCTTCGCGCGCATTTAAGAGTGTTGGTTGTCATGTGTCAGGCAAATAAGTAGCCTATCTCCTTTCTTGGAGTTCAAGTTTGCTTCATACCAAATTTCATCAAATTAAGTTCAGCTGTTTGGTCGTGAAAGAGCGACAGACAGAAATAGTTGCTTTCTCATTTATAATATTAATATAGATTGTGTTTAGTATTTGAATAACATTATGTAATTTTTTGGAACATCTCGACTCTAAAATTTTTTTAGAGTCGTAATGGCCCAGTGGTTAGAACGCGTGCATCTTAACCGATGATTGCGGGTTCAAACCCAGGCGAGCACCGCTGATTAATGTACTTAATTTGTCTTTATAATTCATCTCGTGCTCAGCGGTGAAGGAAAACATCGTGAGGAAACCTGCATGTGACAAATTTCATAGAAATTCTGCTACATGTGTATTCCACAAACTCGCATTGGAACAGCGTGGTGGAATATGTTCCAAACCTTCTCCTCAAAGGGAGAGGAGGCCTTTAGCCCAGCAGTGAGAATTTACAGGCTGTTGTTGTTGTATGTAATTTTAGTTAAATCAATAAACATACTAATATATTGTTAGTACTTTAACTTGGTGGTAGGTCTTTTTGCAAGTCTAACTGTGTTGGTATTACTTCTCGACATATTCTACTACCAAGAAGCAATACGTATTGCGGTGTTCCGTTTTATGAATGAGAAATCCAGTTTAAGCAACATTACGTCTTATTTCCCATGGTTCGTTGATGGTTCTTATGGCACCAATGTCTATGACATTGGTTACTTACCATCAAAAGACTTACCATGAGTTAAAAAAAAATCATAATTGTTATTTTTTTATAATTTTCATACCCATATAAAAACAAATGAATATAACAAGTGATTAATAACGAAAAATACTAACAACTATATTAGCAGGCGTTAATTCATAAACATGTGACTCTTTTCGCTAACAAATGTTCGGTCCGAATGATTGATGTCTTTAATAAAACCCCATTCAATTCCGGACACGCTGCTACAAGTGAGAAAGTACTACGTGACCCAAATAAAATGCCATTAAAACATTCTGGAACAAGTGCAATGTGATGTTATGCAAAAATATGTCCTAAGATCATAGTAAAACACATATCCGAGTTTATAAGAACTGCGTACGTGATATAAGGACGTATAGAGAACTTATTCCTTTATCACATAATAATATTTACTGTTTTTACTAATTTAACAAATGGTAATACAATGATTTTACATTATGTTACAATACAGCGATTTTTAAATATTAATAATATAAATACCAATATTTATTACCTTTAGTAGTACCACAGACATTTTTAACTTTGAAGTTTCATAAATTTAAATCATTTGTACATAATACATTGGTGAATAAGGCATATTAGTCAGTACCAGATTATGCAGACGATAAAAAAGCGTAGAATTATTTGGGAACTTCCAGGCAGGATAAATTAATTTAAATAATTGTATTAACTAAGATGACTTTGTATTTTTTAAATGTTGAAAAAGAGCAACTACTGATTTTCTTGCCGGTTCTTATCGGTAGAATCTACTTTCCAAACCAGTGGTAGATTCTCTTAAAATAGTTATTAAATGACGTTTATAAAGTGTTTGTAGAAGCCTACTTGAATAAAGTATGTACATATATTTTAATTTTGACTATGTTTAACGAATCGTTATTGTATACTAGCAGATTATTTTAAGTCACATTCGAGGGACTTCAGAACTTACAAAAGAATTTATATAGGACGCTTTTAAATTACATGTCCTAGAAACTTTTATCATCCGCGAGGAAAATCAAATGTTTCTTGTACAAAGTCAGCGTTTATTTAATAACTAGCTGTGCCCGCGACATCGTGCGTGTTTTAATTTACGAAAAAAGTTATTGTTGTTGCCTACGTTACTCCTTATTACATCAGTTATTGTACTATTATTATTTATGCTATCAATTGTTGGCAAGTTTATTTATTTTATTTATTTATTTATTTATTTGGGAAACAAACAGTAACATGATACACAGATATATGATTGAAAAAGATAATACAGATACCAATTAAGTTTCCACTTACAAATAATACAGAATTAGAGCAATTTGAATACAATGATATGAATTTAATTAAATATATTAATTAACTAATCTAACCTTATATAAAATCTGAAGAGAAAAACATTTAATCAAAATAAAATAATGTTAACAATAATAAATTAATAAATAAAATACATCAAATTACATCCTCTTTAAAAGTAACTCTAATTACGATTATCTAAAACATGTTTAATTAATTTTTTAAAATAATTTAGTGAGGTTACAAATAAGTCAACACTAGAAAAGTATTTGTTATAGTTCCTACAAGATCGGAGTATAAAACTGTTTTGTGTGAATTTGGTTCTTGTAGTAGGTACATCAAATAGCCACTGGTGGCGAGAACTTAGTCTTGGACATTTAAAATTTATGTTATATAAAAGGTAAGGGGAGTCAACTAGATTCCTTATAACTTTAAATAAGAAAACCTGATCTCTCAATATGCGTCTGTCGGCCAAAGGTGATAAATTATAGGAACAAGAATCGAAAGCACTTTGTTGTACTTTAAACTCAAGGTGTTTAACAAATTTTTTTTGAACTTTCTCTAACTTGTCAGTGTAGATATTATATTGAGGATTCCAGATCACGGACCCATACTCGAGAATTGAGCGGACATATGCATTATATAAAATAATTAACGTTTCTAAGCCTCTGAAGTCTTTGCCAATCCTGAGTACAAATCCAAGCATCCGATAAGCCCTTGCAACAGCATGGTTGATATGTGCATTAAATGTGAGTTTACTGTCAAGATATATCCCCAAATCTCTCACCTCGGATACCCGTCTTAGACTTTTACCATTTATGTGATAGCCGAATTCTATCGGTTTTCGTCTTCTCGAAAAAGATATTACATTGCATTTATCAATATTAAGAAGTAACTGGTTATCACAGCAATATTGAAATAATCTATTGAGGTCTTCTTGTAGATACAAACAGTCAGATTGTGATTCAACCTCAAAAAATATTTTCATATCATCAGCATACAAAAGTGTAGTCGAATGCTTGATGATGCTCTGGACATCGTCAATAAATAAATTGAATAGTAATGGTCCGAGGTGAGAGCCCTGAGGAACACCTGAGGAAATCGGAACAAATGAGGAGCAGTAACCTCTTACCGCAACCGCCTGACTTCGATTTAATAAATAGGAAGAGAGCCAACGAAGCAGATCACCGTGTATACCGACCTCTTCCAATTTACGAACGAGAATGAAGTGTGAAATTTTATCGAAGGCTTTGGAGAAGTCGGTATACACAACGTCTACCTGGTATCCTCTGTCCATACTGGTTACGACGCGGTGGATTAATTCTGTCACATTAGTTTCCGTAGATCTTTTATCAATAAAGCCATGCTGTTCTTTAATAATAAAAGGTCTCAGCATAGGGTAGATGGTGTCATATATTATTTTTTCAAAGAGTTTTGCTATTGTGCAAAGCTTAGATATGGGCCTGTAATTTTGGACAACGTGTTTGTCACCAGACTTCAATATGGGAACAACGTATGAGCGCTTCCACAGCGCAGGCATTTCCCCCAAGTTTAAGGATTTGTTAAATAATAAATAAAGGGGCATAGCAAGAGTTTCAGAGCATTCCTTCAAAAATATAGGAGGCAAACCATCTGGCCCATAGCCTTTATTAACATCAAGCTTTTTGAGGTATTTCTTAACAGCTTGCAGTGAAATGCTTATTGATCCTATATTTAAGCTATTAAGAGACAAAGCTTTTAGGTGATTGTTTGAACCTCCAGCATTCGACGTGGTGAAAACCGAACTGAAATATTCATTGAAGGTGTCGCATATATCAGTGCCTCCGCTAACAGTCCTACTTCCGTAAGTTAGGGTATCGGGAATACCATTCGCTGTCTGTTTTGACTTCACAAAACTCCAAAAAAACCTGCTGTTACTTTTAATTTTTCTTTCGGATGCAGCAATATAATCGTCATAACACGTGACTTGTGCTCTCTTTTGACGCTCACGTAATGTACTGAATGTATCGTAATCGTATAACCTGCCATATGTCTTCCATTTGCGATGAAACTTAAGTTTTTCGGCTATGACTTTAATTAAAGATTTGGAATACCAAAATGGATATCTATTGTCATATTTAATGGTTTTTGTCGGGATTAAGTCTGTGATAACAGTATTAATAGTTTGATAAAATATATCAACTGAAGAAGATATATTAGTATCATTTAATAAGTCTAACCAATCAATATTTTCTAATACCTTGTTAATAGCTTCATAATCCGCTTGTCTAAATAAGCGTATAACGCGATTGGCACTACGAAGAATCTTCGATGTGGTAACATTAATCCTTACATTCAAAGCAGGATGATAATTATCTTCAGCTACTAACGGAGAAATTTTAGATATTTGACACTCACTATTGCTAATAATTAAATCGAGATACCTATCATCCTTATTGGGAACGCAGTTGAATTGTTTAAGATTATTAAAATTAAGAAAATTATATAAAGTACTGATAAATATATCGTCCTCATAGCAGTTTGATAATTTCATAAATAAACCTTCATGAACCCAAGACGCTGTAGAAACATTAAAATCGCCTACAATTAGGATTATATCATTAGGATTTGATAGAAGGTCTTCGGAGACTAATTCAAAATATTCACACAAAGCTGCATAATGGTTTTTACCATGAGGTGCGTAACAACAGTGTATATGAAGTAATGCAGAGGATGGCTCCAAAGACAGAGGCATAGAAACCCTAACTACATCAGCTGCAGAATTTAGTAGAGAGAGAGAGGCGGTTGATCTTATTAACAGGTGAGCTTTTACAGCAATTAAAACACCACCACCCATTTTACTACCATGCGCAATGTAGTCTCTATCGCTTCTGTATACGCTGTAGCGCGAGTCGAAAAGTTCCTCATTAAAAATATCACCATGAAGCCAGGTTTCACTAAGACAGATAATGTCATAATCTTCCTGTATTAAGTTCCTAAAAAAAGCATTGGTTTTAGTTCGCAATCCACGAACATTTTGGTAAAATATATTAAGATTCATATTGATCGTGGTAAAATATTATAACACATAAAGATATAAAAATCACAGTTTAAGATTAAAATAATAAGACCCTTAAAGAATACATTAAAATGTCCAAAAATAAATTCTACATTGATTAACAAAGTCCACCAGTGTAAGCTCGATTGGTTAAAAAAATAATATAGTAAACAAACACAAACCTTATAATAAAATAATAAATACAAATAAATATCACCGTCTCGATCAACATGCAAATAAAATTTAATAAAAACTATCTTAATTAGGCACTTATGCATTAATAGAATAATACTTAAACAATTTTTTTTAAATCATTACAGTCGGTAAAATACAATACAGAGCTAGAGTCATTTCGACGCGCCATTATAGAACAGTTCTTAACCCACACGAATCTGTATCCCTTTTCTTTAGCCGCTTTTTTCACTGATTGCAGGAGAGCTTTATTGGAACTTGTTAAGTGATCATTGAAATAAATATAGTTATTATTAGAAGTAAATCCAATATCACAGCCTTTTAGTTTTAATTTTCTTACTCTCGCTAAAAACTCATCTTTCTTCCAACGGCAAAGGAACCGTATAATAACGGGCTTAATTTTTTTATGTTCTTTATTTTTGGTAGCTACTCTGGTTACAAAGTCAATATCCGTATCACAGTTCAGTTTGAATTCAGCCTTATCCGCTATTTTTTGCACAAGGGATATTAAGTTTTCATCCTTTCTCTCTGGTAGACCATATATTTCAATATTCGATTTTCTTGCCCACTGCTCACGATTATTATTTTCCTTCTGTATTGAATCTACTACCGTTTTAAGCTGGCCAAATTCTGAGCACTTGGTTGACAGTATTTTAATGTCAGATTCACATTTATTTATTTTATTGCTAAAATCATCGAATTTATCGTTAACAAAATCTAAACTATCTTTTATTTTGAGGAATTCATCCTTTAATGCCTTTAGCTCGCTTTGTAGTGGGGTTAAAGACAATTTGAAATCGGTTTTTAAATCAGCGATTTCGGCAGAGATTATTAGACGAACTTGATCCAAGAAAGAATCACCATTAGTGTCTGGTGTGAATGCAACCGTTGACGAACCGCCCCTGCGCACGGTGATATTCTCGTTACTATCGTGGATCTTTGAACCGTAATTACCGCGTACTGGAGTATTATCTTTTCTAGTTTGTCTTGGCATCGATAATGAGCACTGCGGGCAAAGCCATTTAGTTTTAACATCGTGAGGTAGGACCACATCGGACTCAGTCGGATATAAGCATTTGTAATGATAATTATTTCCACATTTTGTACAAATCATCCTCACAGTGGCGCCTTCTGTTGTTAAATTGCAGCACGAATATTTCATTCTTACAATATTAATGAGAATAAATAAATATAGAAACGAAAAATTGTCGGTTCAGCTGGGGATTGAACCTGTACCGTACTGCGACGATAGGGTGTAAAAATCAAGCCCCTATACCACAGGGCCAGCTCCGACTGACTTGATGGGTCGAAACTTGTCAACTGGTTTGTAAAGTAAGCTCACTGGGTTAACGCTCTTGATCAAGATCCTTTGTTTCAATAACACACGCAAGGTCACTTCAAAGTCACTCACAACTCAAAAATTAAGTTATTTTACGTAAAAACAAAAGAAATCGTGAAATTTAGTCTAAATTAGACCTTAAATCGGATATGTTACACACTTAAATCACAATGACAGCATTTAAAAACATTTTACATAGGTTTATATATTAAAAAATGAATTTTAAAGTGGAAAGGAATTATAACACGTTTGCTCTAAGTACCTGGTACTGACTGAATGAAGTTAATAAAGATAACTAAAAATAATATATAAATATATATTTGCATATTATATAAATACATACATACATATAAATATTATCTGGGTTTCAATTCCTAGCTTACTTCTTAACTTAAGAAGAAATTCTTAACGTCACAACAATTTGTATTGTTGTGTTTTGGTTGGAATGATTTTATTAGTGTATATTCGATCTCATGGTTGGTTAGGCTAGCATTAACAGCATAAGAAATGTTTTTTCTTAATATGTCCATTTGCTTATCTGTCTTTCAAATATAAATTGAAAAAATTATCACATATATTACTTAATTCTGAAACTCATTACCAGTATGCGCGATAAGGAACATTCAACTCCATTCCATAAGGGTACATTTCGATCCTATATACCTAATATTAGGTACATAATATACAATGTTAAATGAGAGAAAATTCTATGTAAATTAAATACCAAGAGGATGTAAGGGTTTGAATGGACCAGAAAAGGTGATACCCGAAAGGTATTTAAATTTGGCTGGTATTTTTCTCTACAAAACTACACATTGAAAACAAATATTGTAAAATGTACTAAAAAGAAGTAGTTTCGAGAAAGACATTTTTCTGTAAATTGACTCCCTCAATACATATGTTTAATTAGATCGTGATTAAAATCTTTGAGTAATGGGTAGTACGTGATATGAATAAAAAACTTGCGTGTCCTTGTGTACGCGTGAGAAGTTCTACTTCTTCGACTTCATTAAAAATAGTTTTTAATTGCATGTCAGTAATGAGTTACAAATAAATAATATTATTTATTACGTTAAATGTTATTTCTTTTTTCTAACATCGATAACAGTCACAAATTTGAGCATGCTCGATTTAAAATCGTAATAATTTAAACAGTATAATATATAATGAGGTGTGAAGTTATTTATTTAAAGCGACTTTGCACTTAATTGGAGGCTTAGCGATCAAATCCATCGTATAGATTTCCTGTCACCGTGTAGCATCATAAAAATTGACTCTTATTAATATTTTGTCGAAAGTCAAATGGTCGAGTGGTGTGTGCAATGGTTTTCACGGGTACGCCACTCCGAGGTCCCGGGTTCGATTCCCGGCCGAGTCGATGAAGATTATCATTAGTTTTCTATCTTGTCTTGGGTCTGGGTGTTTGTGGTACCGTCGTTACTTCCGATATTCCATAACACAAGCTTTAACTACTTACATTGGACTATTTAAAAGATATGCAAAAAATAAACTTGTATATCAAAATATGCTTTATTTAAGTAGATTAGTTTTATTATTATAAATAATTCATCATCTTCATTATTTTATAATGACTTCAAAAACGACCAGTTTACAGTTTCCAGCATTACATTACTGATTACAAACACAATTTATTATCAGAGGAACTGCGATCAAAAACCAATTTGTAAACGGGTCAAATTTTGGCCAGATAGTATTATTTCGATAAAACATTACGAAGCTACTAACTCTTGAGCGTGAGAACGAAATTTATAGCCTGTGTCATTGTTTGCTTGTCGATTATGGGCTTAAGTTGAGCCGAGGAGTGGTATCTAAAACCGAAAGCAATTTACTGGGGATATTGCGATTATGAACACCTGACGCGGCCGGCTTTTAGGCTTTTAAGCGAAAATAAACTACCAGAACTAGCAATGTCCAAGCTTGATTGGCTTTACTGAACAATATGACCAAAAATTTTGTGGAGAGATTTTGCAGTATATTTGCAAGTATCGTTTCAAAAGATCTCTTTTTAATTTATAATGGGTGATAGCAATTGGAATATGTTCCATCTTTCTCCTCAAAGAGAGAGGAGGCCTTAGCCCAGCAGTGGGAAATATACAGGCTGTTGTTGTTGTCATTGATTGTAATTCGTAAAATAAAACCCACTGTCCTCTCTTGGATGTATGAAATTACATTTATGATGTATTTGCGCCATATCATCTTATCATTATGAGTTCTGTTCGTACATCGGAATATATATTAACATAATAAATTATATTTAGGTAATAGCGTGTATATAGCCCATTGCTGAACTAAGGCATGATATTCGTTTTGAGAGGATTAGGGCACGTGCTGATCCCAAAGTAAGTAATTAAAGCACTTGTGTTATGGAAAATCAGAAGTAATGACGGTACCACGAACTTTTCCTATACGAACTCGGCCGGGTATCGATTCCGTTAGGTGCCATAACCATTACGTACCTATGAAAACCGGTGTACCTTTTGAAAGGATTGTAGTGTAATAGACAATGCTCTTCCAATGTGATAGATATGTGGCAGTATTTCAGTGTAGTTAAAGACATAAAGAAATCCTGGATTAGCTTCTTTGTTGAACGATATAAAAGTAGATGAGCACCATCTACCACAAATATCAAGCTACAGCAAATTTAGTACCATAAAAATCTCCTTAGGAATAAAATACATAGCTATATTTTTCATGATCATTCAAATATTGTCCACTGATGTACCATATTTTGATAAACATTGTGTAATATTTCAAACAACATTTATTGGAAGTTCCCAAGAGAGATTTACCCATCAACCATCAACAAGATTTTTATAAGTGGTAGTGCCACGCTGTATACCTTCGGGTTACAGCCGAATGGGCCGGCACGCCCGGGGAAGTACCACTCTCTCACTTAAAATCGGCGTAAAGTGGTAGCTATGCTACCGCGTTTCGTCCGGTAAGTGAGAGTTCCGGAGGCCCAATCCCCCTCCCCCCCAAAACTTGATGGTTGTGCAGAATTTGGTTAAATTACCCCAGGAGGGTACCATCAGCGACAGCGGTGGAGAATCCCTCTCTGGGCATCCATGCTCAGGACATACACCACCTGAGCAGGGATGCCCAGGCTGCCCTCCGAATTCTGGGGGGGGCAATTTTGCGCTCGCCACTGTTCGGGGCAAGCGGAGCAGGCATCATAAGGCAACCCCTACCACCCTCGCTGTGGACTTCTGCAACATAAGGGGACTCAACTCCAACCTCAACGCCGTTCACTACCATCTGGAAACGGCGAAGCCGGCCTTGCTCTTTCTAACCGAGACCCAGATATCTTCTCCTGCTGATACGACTTTTCTCTCGTACCCTGGGTACAAATTGGAACATTCCTTTATACCACGAGCTGGGGTATGCGTTTACGTCAGAGATGATATCTGTTCTCGACGCCTCGGCAGCCTTGAAGGACAGGACCTATCGATTATCTGGCTGCGTGTAGACTGCGCTGACCATCCGCGAATCTATGCGTGCCTTTATAGGTCCCATAGCGGTAATGCCGAAACCGACCGACTGGTTGAGCACGTCCAAATGGCTACAGATTCCGTGCTTCAGCAGGTTCCATCCGCAGAGATCATTATTCTGGGTGACTTTAATGCTCACCACGCAGAATGGCTCGGCTCACGCACCACCGATCATGCGGGTAGATCTGTTCTGGACTTCGCTCTAGCATATGATCTGACACAACTGGTCAACTCGCCAACGCGAATACCGGATGTGGAGGATCATACACCTTCCCTGTTGGACCTTCTGCTGACTTCGCATCCGGATGGCTATCAGGTTACCGTCGATCCCCCTCTGGGCTCGTCGGACCACTGTCTCGTCCGGAGTACAGTGCCGGTTGTGCGGTACTCACGGCCTCGCTTTGTTGGGTGCCGCCGAGTATGGCACTACAAGTCAGCAGATTGGGATGGGATGCGGTCTTTTTTTGCATCTTACCCATGGGGGCAGATTTGTTTCTCGCCGGATGATCCGAACGCTGCTGCTGACTCTGTTGCCGATGTGGTGCTTCAGGGTATGGAACTATTCATTCCTTACTCTGCAGTACCCATCGGTGGCAAGTCCCAGCCTTGGTTTGGTCGCTTCTGCAAAACGGCATCACGCCGAAAGTGGGAACGCTATCAAACCTGGGCTAATGCATCTGCGTCTCGTGATGTAAATACCAGCGCATTTAAAAAGGAATACAACTCTGCCTCTAGGTCCCTCAAAAACGTGATTGCTAGGGCGAAGACGGAGTATATTGGCAGAATTGGCGAGAGACTGGTGCGTCTCCCTTCAGGATCACGAGCGTTCTGGTCTCTCGCTAAGGCTGTCTTAGGGAATTTCTGTCAGCCATCTTTTCCATCTCTGCACAGAGACGGTGAGTCATTGGCCCATACCGCGAAAGAGAAAGCTGATCTTTTAGGCTCTCTCTTCGCGTCGAACTCGACTCTGGATGACCAAGGAAAGTCTCCACCAACAATTCCGCGGTGTGATACCACGATGCCGGAGGTTAAATTCCGGCAAAGTGCAGTTCGTAAAGCACTTCTTTCCTTGGACATTCATAAGTCGAGCGGACCCGATGGTATCCCTCCAATCGTGCTACGGACATGTGCTCCCGAGTTGGCACCGGTCTTAACGCGTCTTTTCCGGCAATCCTACACATTAGGCGTCGTCCCGAATTCCTGGAAGACAGCTTTGGTGCATCCGATCCCTAAAAAAGGCAACCGCTCAGACCCGTCCAATTATAGGCCTATAGCCATCACCTCCTTGCTCTCCAAGGTAATGGAGTCCCTTATTAACTGCCAGCTCCTGCGGTACCTAGAGGAGAATCAGCTGATTAGTGACCGCCAGTACGGTTTCCGTCGGGGTCGCTCAGCCGGTGATCTTCTAGTTTACCTTACTCACAGGTGGGCTGAAGCAGTTGAGAGCAAGGGGGAGGCATTAGCAGCCAGCTTGGACATAGCGAAGGCCTTCGATCGTGTATGGCACAAAGCGCTTCTTTCGAAGCTTCCTTCCTATGGGCTTCCCGGGAAATTATGCAATTGGATTACCAGTTTTTTGGCAGATCGGAGCATCAAGGTCGTTGTCGACGGTGCATGCTCTGACTTAAAATACGTCAATGCTGGTGTTCCACAAGGCTGCGTTCTATCACCCACTCTGTTTCTTCTGCATATCAATGATTTGTTGCAAATCGGGAACATTCATTGCTATGCAGACGACAGTACCGTTGACACCTTATACACCGGCCGCGCTAATATTTCTCGGGAAAACGTCGAAGAGAACCGGAACAAACTTGTGTCTGAAATCGAGTCTTCATTAAACGAAGTCTCGAATTGGGGCCGGCTAAATCTAGTCCATTTCAACCCCAAAAAGACGCAAGTTTGCGCGTTAACCGCTAAAAAAACACCATTTGTCGTATCTCCACGATTTGAGAACATTCCGATAGCCGCTACAGGTAGTATCGGAATACTTGGCGTTGATATTTCAAGCCTCGTTCAGTTCCGCGGTCAATTGGAAGGCAAAGCCAAATTGGCTTCAAAAAAGCTGGGCGTGCTCAGCAAGGCGAGGCAGTATTTCACGTCGGCCCATCGCTTTAAACTTTACAAGGCGCAAATTCGGCCTCGCATGGAGTACTGCTCTCACCTCTGGGCGGGTGCTCCCCAGTACCAGCTCCTTCCATTTGACCGCATCCAACGTAGAGCGGCTCGAGTTATCGACGATCAAGCTCTTTCCGATCTCCTTGATCCTTTGGCTTTGCGTAGAGATGTCGGATCACTCTGCATCTTCTACCGAATTTTCCACGGGGAATGTTCCGAGGAATTGTTCGGATTAATCCCGGCTGCTGAATTTCACCTTCGGACATCTCGCCAAAATTCTAAGTTTCACCCGCACCACCTTGATGTCCGAAAATCCACAACAGCGCGATTTCTCAGACATTTTCTGCCTCGCACAACCACTTTGTGGAACCAGCTTTCGCCGGCGGTTTTTCCGAACCGATACGACATGGGAACCTTCAAGAAAAGAGCGTACTCCTTTTTGAAAGGCCGGCAACGCACCTGCAAGTCCCCTGGTGTTGCAGGTGTCCATGGGCGGTGGTAGTCACTTTCCATCAGGTGAGCCTCCTGCTCGTTTGCCACCTATGCCATAAAAAAAAAAAAAAAAAAAAAAATACAAATGCGATTGCTACAAAATCTCAATCGTGACGTATATTTCTGAATATAAATTGTACATTTGCCAATTCCGTTCTTGGTCGAATATATATTATTAAATTTGTATGTATTTGTTTTTTATTAACTAATTGGAAGTCAAAAAAGGTATACGTAAATCGAATTATTAATTTGTCCAAACGAACTTGGTACATGGAGTGGGCGAGTTCAAAAATCCCGAATCATAAATCCTTTTTCATGCCCTTAATTTGTTTTAATAACTTATGTTATTCTCAGCGGTGTTAAACCTTGTCACAATATTTGCTATTTGAATGAATGTTATGTACGTATCTGTGTGAAATTATCTTCCTCAACAAGAGAGTCCATATAAATATCCCGGGATAGATCCTATCCCTGTTTCCAACAATGTACAATTATGTATAATGGCCCACTAGAGTTTATACAATACCATTATTTGTTACGACTTCGTAATAAAAAAGGGTTAAAACTATAAATAACAGTGGGTCACGAAATACAAATTAATTTAAGGATTTTGTAAAGTTTCGGGATATTGTTCGAAGTTATTCGTTTGGAAAATACATCTGAACGTGATAAATATTCTTATGCTATTATATGTATCTGGGTATTTATTTTTAAATTTTCATGAACCTAATAATTTTTTTGACACTCCTTATTACTTCTTGAAAAAACGCATTTATGTGATTTCCCTGGTCTTCTCCGGCGGAGTGAGTCAGCGGCACTTTTTCTCACGCACTCTATCCTCGGTTTCCTTCTGCGTGATAACGTTTCGTAGAAGGAGCTAATCTTCTCCTTCATATTCCATACAATGCCATGGAATTCATCACACCGGTGTAAAAATGCCGGCATGTTGATTCCGGCCCTCCCATGTTGGGTAGGACGTATACTTATAGCTACACTATTGTATATGGTTAGAACACAGGAAGACAATTAAGACATGGAGATGGGCTAATAAGGCCAATGTCAAGTTACTATGAAAAAACTGGTGGTAGAACTTTATAAAACTTTTTATAAAAGTATAAAAATACTAGTTATGTTAGTTAGTTGCATTTCTATGCAATTTATATTAGAACTGTACTATATATTTATTATTTTAAATCAAAACATAACAGTTATAATACAAAATCAACTCCCATAAAAATGTCTTTTTATTTAAATTCATTCGTAATAATGTCGTAGAAGCATTTGCATATGAAGGGAAAGAATTTCTTCCATCCGTATTTTCCCAAGAGCCTCGCGACACTTTATTTTCCTCACAACTTAAAGGTAATGAGATATTTTAAACAAGCATTGAGGAGGCGGATGGAGTGATCGCCCGCCCGGAACGCGGACCTGACGATGAACTGCCAGATATATACTAGAGTTTAATTAACTTTGAAGTTGATGTATATTTTAATTAAATTGTTTCACTTAAATCGTCTTTCTTTAAGAAGATTGATTTTTGACTGGTACGAAAAAAGTTGGCTTTATAAATACTTTTATTTTTAATGAGATATTTACTTTGCGTTATATTGTTATTTGTTGAAGTAATACAAAAAATATTTTTGCTATAATGACAAATGTTTTTTTTAATTGTGAATACGTTTACTATGCCAACAGCTAAGGCCTTCTCTAATCTTTAAGGCGAATGCTTGAATCTTACTTCACCAGTTAGGTTGTTACCACCCATCAATAAATACTCTGATTTGAAAAGACGAAACTTCTAAAATTATCTGAATTATTTTACTAAATTCTCAATGTATTATATACAAAAACCTTCCTCTCGAATCAATGCCGGCGTTAGAGGGACTGATATCCTGGGCAAGAATATTTTGACGCCCACTCGGCCCACTTAAGGAAATCAAAATCAGGTGTTAAGTTTTTTTTTATGACCCTTAAACCAATGTGAGCTTGTATTAAGAATTCTATCTTTCCTTTAGCGTGACCCAGAGCTAACGACGTGGACATAGAAAGTTATATAGCTCTTATTTTTTTTTTAATTTAATATTTTTTATTGTTTGGACGAAGTATTACACCAGCCCCATCGCGCCTCTCCCTAACGGCGACACTGTCATCTATAAAAAAACCGCAACAAAATCCGTTACAAAATTTTAAAGGTCAAACATACATAGGGACAGAACAAGCGACTTCGTTTTATACTATGTAGTGAAATATAACAGCAAAATAAAACCTTGATGGATTGACTCGCTTTTCTCAGAACATTCGACGACCAATCTGCGTGACAGGTACAGTTTTAAGTCTCGCATGGCACATGCAAGCGATTCTTGATTAAAAATTGTGTATAATCGAAGTCTGTAACCTTTTCTGTGCCATGTCGCCGATCCTATCAGGCTTACGAGAACTAACAGTTCAACAATAATTTAACTATATCTTACTAAATTAATGTTGCTATATTAAAATTAATTTTGAATATTTTATTTTTATAAGAATAAATATATATCGTAAGATTGGTATTTTGATAATTAATATTATCAAAAAAAAATTATTTTAATAATATTAAGTATTCCTTTATTTTTTAAATTAATATGCAGATTAAAAATAAAAAGTCACAGATTAAATACGATTATATTAACAATTTTCAACACGATTTTCTTCAAGTAATCTTATAGAATAATATACTTAAATAATAACTTTAATAATATCGACTTAAAATTCATGTTTTATATATAGAGACAAATATTATGTTTCAATGCGTATTTATATTGTAATATATTTTACATTTAAATTATATGTTACAATTATATGAATACAGATCGAATAATACAAATCCATGTTGGCTGTACAGATTATACAGCGCGTTGTAATAATTTAAAATTCGAACAGCAAAAGTATGTGTGCGTTTCCCGCGTCCAAATATTAGACTCTCCGTTGCGTGAGCTCAATACGGCTTAAACATATCATTATTATGTAAACGAGTAAATAATATAGGGTTAGGTTTTTTATTCGTAAATTTTTGTTTCCTTCTACGTTAATATATCACGCGAAATGTTAGCACCAAATATATAATCTTTTTTTTTCAGCTCAGCATTTTATCTACCTGATTGGAAGTGGTCACCACTCACCACCGCCCATAGACATTCTCGGTAAAGCATAAACAGGCGATTTTGGATAGCTACATTTTTAATCAGTGCATCTGTGCTATCTATTGCTACCAAGTTACGTATTTTTTAATCGGCCCTCTTAACAGTTTCTTAAAAAAAATCAAACCAAATCAAATCATTTTTTTTTTCAAGTAAACTTGACAATGAAGCGTTTTTTAATTGTCGATAATTAAATACTACCATCGTTTCAGAAAGCAACCTCTAGCGTGAAGAAACGGTAAGAAACTCGCACAGTTGCTGTTTTTAAATAAACAGATTGAAAAAGTTATTATTTACAATGATTAGTGTCCTGTGATGGCACTCGAACCTAAAGAAATTGTATTGAACAATTAATTAAAATTTAGTAAATCTATACATATAACGGAATAAGATATACAATTAAAATAAAATACAGTATGAGAAAAAGAAGTAGTTTTGAAGAAAACTGAGCTCCTGGTGAGCCCTAATACCTCTCCTGGCTATACTGCTGACATTGCAGAACCTCTTCTTAGGTACTTTCTAAGAAAAGATATAACTACACAATGATAAAGGCGGAGTACTAAACGTTTCATATTAAACAACGTATATCAGTTAGTTTGCAAGAATTTTAAATTTCAAGTAAAAATGATTTTAAGGTTAATTATTAACTAACTTAAAAACTCTGTTTTAATATGATATAAAAATAAGTAACTTTACCTCGTTGAAGTTTAACTTGAAATTCATAATTCGAATTTTTCACATGTTGAAAATATTTTAAGTAAGCTCAAGTATGCTGTAAAAATTCACTTTACGCCGCTTAAAATAATAAAGAGCTTCGGAATTATGAATTGGCGGCTTTGAAAAGGATTTAAATAAAAAATTCAGCATCTATGTTATAAAAATGAAGATTGAATTTCAAAAATAATTTGAAATTCAGCGCGCGTTCTTTCAGACTAACTGTTAGTTACTTGATTTAAATAGAGAAGTAATAATTTGTTAGTACATTAAATCATTGTATATATTTACGATTAGTTACAAGTTGCATAATAAATGGTCGTATGATTTATGTATATAAATTAATACATAAATATCGATAGTAATAACATGAATGGGATGACTGTGAAGCTTTCACCTCTAAACCACTAAACCGATCGTGAAATTTGATTTGAGAGCTTTTATTGCAATTAATTTGAAGTATATAGAACACGTGATGAGAGGATGGTCTCCATACGTGCTGGTACATAACCATAGTCCGTTTATTTGTTGAATTTGTTACGTATGTTATTTATATATGCAGATACCAATACCTGGCGGATGTCCTGTGCCACAGCGCCATCTAGCTGTAAGTTATACTGATGTGTTTGGTTAAATAACCTTTCCATATATTTATATTTTATTATTCACCTTTACATAAAACGCAGTTTTATTTCTGTATAATGCATGTTTAATAATTAATACAGACAATACTTTTATTGTAATTACTTTCTAGGCTGCCAGTTCACAGACCTTCATTAACGTAAATTCAATTATAATAAAAAAAGAAAAAACTGACCTTTTGTTCTTATTAAAGGTAACTCAATTAATATATCAATTCGAAGGTAATTTATTCGTACTAAATTATAAGACGCCTAAAATAACAGCAAAACCTTCGTAAAATATTGTTTTTTGCTAATTGCTGATAAAAGGGTATTATTTTATTATACAGCTAAAATGGTTGGTTAGTAAAGGCTATAAATATAGGCATAAAATATGTAGTCTAATTAATCTGTCGCGTTAAGTTAGTCCCTACGGCTTTTTGGACAAAATGTATCAAATTATAAAATTAGACTAGATTTATGTATTATTTTCTCATAATATTTGATACATATGTTACACATTTGTAACTTACACTTTATTTTTTTCTTTGTGGCTTTTATTTGTGCCAAAAAGACACAGATTATTTCGCTAATGTCACGTGCGAACGTAACTTACACGTATAATACCTCATTTATTAGAATGACAATAACCCACTGCGTGATTAAGTTTTATAGGTCAGTTGAGAGAAGTCAATGGTAGAAAATATGTCAGTGTTACTTTGTTGATCAGGTCTCTTGGTCTTGGGACAACTGCAGAACCAGACGTGCGTACTGACTGAATTAGTAAAATCAATATATCGGACGACAATAGTGATCATTTAGATGTGCTATCTATGTCATTCTACGACATATGTACACCAAATCGCAGTTTAAAATTCTGATATTATATGTTATAACTAATACCTTAAACTGAGGTGAGTTTATATAAAAACATAGCTATGTGTATAGTAATATTTGGAAGGATTGATCACTTTTATTATTAGATAATTATATCAATCAAAAATATCATAAAATAACATGCGTGTTTTATATACGAGTGTCACCTAAGTCTTACGATACGGTCATCGACTGTCGACGGCTTTGCTGAATATGTTTGAAAGCATCAATACTTGGGCTATCCAAGCCATAAAGTCGTTGGCAGCACGTCTAACTGCCACTTGGTCTACTGGAGCTAAAAGCGATACAAGTCCAGGTCAACAGCGAAATGGCGACTCACTTTGAACTCAAAACGATGCCGATGTCATATTTTTCCCTACAGCTGACGATTGTTTAAATGCAGAGATGATTCAATACCACTATACATAAATTTGATATATTTTATTAAGAAATAATATTGTTTAGATAATTTTGTGTGGATATGTTTGTTGATTTTTACGAAGGAAATAAAAAGTAATAATTTTGGTGTCACTAATAAACACCTAAGCAAAATAATTGTATACAAATAGTATCAAATGTTGTTACATTTTAAGATCTACATTCTAAGATTTTTTTAACTTCTTTTTGTTTAATAAATTGTAAGTATACATATACATACGCTGACACACAGATGCTGTAAAATATATACTAATCATTCCTCATATCAAAAAATCTCCACTAAACCACGGCGCTATTATATTCCTTTTCGCTATACTTCCACTGGCATACTCACCATTTTAATCGAAAAATAATATTAAATATTATTATGTGTAGGGACGTAACTTTTTGCTGAACGTATTACCCTTTTTTAAATTATATTAACAATGCATGTATTTCTTGCTATTTAAATTCCATTATTCATTGTTATATTAAAAGCAAAATAAAGACGATAAATCTATATCCAAACCATACATAGAATGAAGCGTAGGAGCGTAAGTTTTTAATTATTCTTCGCAACACAAATAGTAGCTTCTCGTACTTGAAAACTTTTAACGAAACACTATCGTTCGAAATTAACCTAATTAGACTTTCAATGATCAGAATAATTAAACAATGCAATGAAGAACAAATGAGAAACTTCAAAACATTCCTTATTAGTATTATCTTAAATTCATTTGTTCACTTCTCGACGAACAGAATAACGCGGTTTTGTTTTCGGGCCAACAACGTTACCTTGTTTGAGTTGAATTTTCAATTTCAATTTTATCAACATTTCATTTTCACCAATTTTTACATTATGATTTTATGTTTCATATAATTTTTTTTTTAGACAACATCACATACTCTGATCCCAATGTAAGTAGCTAAAGCACTTGTGTTATGGAAAATCAGAAGTAACAACGGTACCACAAACACCTAGACCCAAGGCAACATAGAAAACTAATGACAATCTACATCGACTTGGCCGGGAATCGAACCCGGGACCTCGGAGTGGCGTACCATTGAAAACCAGTGTACACACCACTCGACCACGGAGGTCATCAGTCGTCGTATTATGACAGACATATTTATGATCCAGCAATATACTTATATGTTGCTTGATGTTAAGCATCTATGAGAAACTAGATTGCCCTGTCGTTAGAACGTATCTTAATTGTTTAAGATTGCCAGTTCTAATCCTGGTAAGCACCATTGAGTTTCCATATGATTAATTTGTTTTTATTAATTCTTGTGTTCGACGGTCAAAGCATCGTAAGGGGACGTGCTTGGCTCCAATTTCTGAAATAATGCTACACGTGTATCTTTCAACTCGAGTAGGATGTTGCAATTCTCTACAAGCAGCTTTCTCTTAAATACAGCAGTGGTTCATTGTCGGATTGTTTTTAAAAGTTGTAAGGTTATTTTGAGAGAAAAGTATTGTAATGAATCATATTGCTTTAATTACTTTGGAATCAAAATCTACACGTCTTACAGCGTGTTACGTTCTATGCCAGCTGTTTAGTGTCAATACCTTACAAAAAATAAATACTCTAGTAAGGATAACTTGGTGGTAGGGCTTCTGGGTAGTTACCACCCACTCACCAGTTATTCTACCGCCAAATAACAGTACTCAGTTGTGCTCCGGTTCACAAGGGACATAACATCTTAGTTCTCAAGGTTGGTGGCACATTGACGATCTAAGGAATAGTTAATATTTCTTACAGCGTCATTGTCTATGGGTGATGGTGACCACTTATAATCAGGTGGCCCATATGCTCGTCCGCCAACCTATACCATAAAAAGGAGGTGTACATACAAAAATTAACCTAGATATCATAATATAACCTCAGGGGTAAGACCGACTCATGCATCAAGAAGACAAACGCCATGTCGCTTTCATTTACCATCATGGCCCCTATGTTTGCTTGATACGTATCGTGTACTGACCATTCCATAGCTGTATATTATTATATGAATAAACAAATATATATTATTTACTTAATTAACACAACTGTAATATACGTTTTTTTTTGCTGCTTTATTTACAAACTAGCTAGAACCTGCGGCATTACCTGAACGAAATTTATAAAACAAATACCACAAAACCCGCCACTATTTTTGCGCACTCGAGGCGTGAATCAAATAAAGTAACCAACATCCCTCAGGTTGAAACGACCTCCGTACGTAATTTTATCTAAATAGGTTTAGTAGTTTAAGCGTGAAGAGATAACATACAGAGTTACTTTCTTCTCTCTTTTGTAATATTAGCATGGACTAATACAATATATCTTTATATATTTATAAGCGTAGTCATCACGAAATGCCTTTGCATTTCGTGATGACTACGCTTTTTCAATGACTTAGTAATTTGAAACATTATTCCCTACATTCCGTTTTACGATATTTTATTTATGATCCGAGCCTTATCGACGGCACTCGAAGGAGCGAACACGTAAAATATTTACGCACAACTTATACTGTATAAAAAAATTATCTCACTGGTATATACAATGAAACAAATAATAATGTATAGTAGTTACTGTACATAATAACTTAAAAAAACCGGATATTTCCATAAAAAATAGGATAAAAATCGTTTAATACATAAATTTTAATGTATATACAAAACATGTTCACGTAAAATCAGGGCTGAATTAAGGAGAGGGTAAACGTCCTGGGGCCTCCACATGAGGGGGCCCCGCAATAGTGATTGTGACATGTTAAAAATTTTGATGTAATTTGTGTATGCATATTTTTATGTGTTACATATATTGTATCTAGGTATAGTCAAATTATAAGAATATTACTAATAATTGTTTCAAAAGTTATCGATACCACAACAAATTATAACTTCTGTCAGAAATTAAGATATTCAAATTAATTAATAATATAATTATAAGGATCTGCATGCCTTTGTTGCTCTAGGGCTTTTATCCTTTTTGGCCTCAGGGCCTATAGACCTTTAAATACGACTCTGCAAGAATATATAATTTCCAAAATGAATTCCATTTTTAATTTTCTGAACTAAATAATAATCTTTCGATTTTCCAAATGCTAGAAGTCAAGACATCGGAGTTTTATAATTCCTCTTAATATAATATTTTATAAATTTTTTGTCGAAAGGAACATGTTAATTTTTTGTCCAAGGAGTTTTCATTTATCGCCATATACGCTGCCAGCATTATATATATATACTGTAATTATGTTCAAATCTTGATACGTGAAATGTATTTACCGTAAAAAAACTTTATATTTTCAAAAGATCAGAGAACACAAATATATATTCTAAAAATTCGTTTATTAATGTAGTTCATCTTTCTTCATTTTTACGAAAGGACCGGCACATTTTTCGACTAAATAATCGTAATTTATTCGGCTGGAAGGCTTTCTGCCAAAACGTATACGTAATATACGCATAATGGCTATCGTTAGATCAACAGAAAAAATATATTATGCGAATGAAATTATAGGTTATTTTATATAAAGCAGTCCTGGCAGCACATTTGCTTAACGGGGCTCATCAGCTAAAAATGCTGGTGTCATTTTGGAGTGAGATTGGTAAGCAAAATTAACCAAATATATTACGACGTATCTTAAATAAATATCGACGAAAGCAACCTTGACCTATTTATTATATTAATTTATCGATTTTAATTGAGTCATATTATTTTACATAAACAAAAATAATATCCTGTCAATTTCCCACTGCTGGACTAAGGCCTTATTTCGTTTTGTGGAGTCGGTTTGGAGGATATTCCACTACGCTGCTCCAAAATGGGTAGGTGGATCATATTATTTTAATAAATTTATATGCTAACAAGAGCTGAGATAGCCCAGTGGTTAGAACGTGTGCTTCTTAACCGATGATTGCGGGTTCAAACTCAAGCAAGCACTACTATATATATGTGCTTAACTTGTGTTTATAATTCGTCTCGTGAAATTCTGCCACATCTGCATTCCACCAACCCGCATTGGAACAGCGTGGTGGAATATGTTCCAAACTCTCTCCTTAATGAGTCCAGCAGTGTGAAATGTACAGGCTGTTACTTTTATTTTTTTTTTTGTTATATGCTAAATACTAATTTTCTTTTGCTTTAGCTTTGAAAACGCAATTTACGGTTCACATTCTCGAGTTTAAACTTAAAACAAGTAGCCTATGTCCTTTCCTGGAGTTCAAGTTTGCTTCGTACCAAATTTTATCAAATTCGGTTCAGCGGTTTTGTTTGTAAAAGAGCGACATACAGACAGGCAGGCAGACAGAGTTACTTTCACATTTATAATATTGATAATAGAGATATTTTCCCGCACCACCTTGATGTCCGAAAATCCACAACAGCGCGATTTCTTAGACATTTTCTGCCTCGCACAACCACTTTGTGGAACCAGCTTTGGCCGGCGGTTTTTCCGAACCGATACGAGATGGGAACCTTCAAGAAAAGAGCGTACTCCTTCCTTGTTGATGTCCATGGGCGGTTGTAGTCACTTTCCATCAGGTGAGCCTCCTGCTAGTTTGCCACCTATGTCGTAAAAAAACCTACGTATATATAAACATGGGAGCTATTGTTATTGTAACTTAATTAAATACGAACAATTTAATTTGACGTTATCAATTTCAGCAGAAATGCAAATTAAAGTAAACTGAGGAAGTTATAGGATCTACGGAATAACCCGACCCTTTGTATGTTTGTGGCAACACTATAATTAAGAGGGACTCATTTGAAATGTAAATAGAGGCGAATGTCGCTTTGGCCTTTTGTGGTGGAAATGGAATCACATAAATAACTTACAGATTGTATATGTTCCTCTAAATTTATATAATTTCGAAGCAAATTTTAATAGATGATGTTTCATTTTGTTAATGTTTTGTTAATTACAGCTCGTGTAATTCCCACTGCTTGGCTAAGGCTTCTCCAATGGAATTTGGTTTGAGTTTATTTCACCAGGCTGCTCCAATGCAGGTCGCTGGATACACGTGTGGCCGAATTTCGTTGAAATTAGACACATGCAGGTTTCCGTACGATATTTTCCTTCACCGCCGAGTATGAGATGAATTATAAACACAAATTAAGCACATGTAATACAGTAGGTTTGAGCCCGCAACCATCGCTTAAGATGTTCGCGTTCTAACCACTGGGCCATGTCGTTTCTGTATTTGACTCACCGTGTAAATTGCACAATATAAATTAAAAATAATCAATGAATAAAGATCAATGCAGTTTACACTATATCACTTCGCCTTCAAAGCAGAACACTTAACTCAGTATAGCTCTCGGTAATGTATGTGTGATGTGTGGTTACCTACCCAGAGAGGCTTGCCCAAAGTTCCTAAAATACTACTATACTACTACTATTACTTAGTGTTATACTAAGTAAAAAATATATATATATATATAGAAGGATTTAACGAAGAAAAGGGCACTCGGTTTATATAGCACAATAATCATTTTAATATACATGTGTTATATTTATAATGATTTGTAGCAGAAAATAAAAATGTAATTCAATCTGAATTCCACTGAATTAACTTGATATTACTACAGACATATTTTGTTTACGTTTGAATTTGTAATCTTTTTTATCGAAGTACACAAAAGTTGTTACAATCCGAGATTCTTAATTTGAATGTTATGTAACATCTAAATTCCACTTCACACCGAAAATCTTTTTCTTCTCGACTATGGTGACATTGAAATTTCAGCTTTATTAAAGTACCTATACAGTTCTTTTTTAAGTGCAATTTATTTCACTTGACTAATCTATTCCAACACACGACTGTTTTCTCAATATTAAACAGTACGCGTGAAACAGTTTCAGGATCCACATTTGAGATTTTTGGTTTTAAATTTGATTATCTATTTCTTTGAGCGTTGATGTTGTAATACAGATTGTTATATGATATTAATATGATTTTAATACTTATAGAATCGTCCGACTTTTAGGATTTATTGTTGGGTTAGTTATAAAAAAAGCTATATAAAGTAAGTAAAGTAAAGTAACAGCCTTCCCACTGCTAGGATAAGGCCTCCTCTTCCATTAAGGAGAGGGTTTGGAACATATCCCACCACGCTGTTACAATGCGGCTTGGTGGAATGCACATGTGGCAGAATTTCGATAAAATTAGAAACATGCAGGTTTCCTCACGATGTCTTCTTTTACCGCCGAGCACGAGATGAATTAGAAACACAAATTAACCACATACATATATATAGTGGTGCTTGCCTGGTTTGAACCCTCAATCATCGGTTAAGATGAACGTGTTCTAACCACTGGGCCATCTCAGCTCAAAAGAGAAAAAAACAAAAAAAAACAAAGGCTATATACTTTCTTCAAATTTCATCAAATTCAGTTCACCCGTTCGTTGATAGCATAAAATACGGCCAGTTACTTTTGCATATATAATAATACTATGCGAAAGTAATAGCAAAATGCATTTCCATATAGATATAGAAACGTTTAGAGTGGAACTAGTAATAATTAGGAATCGCTTGCATCCTAATGACCGAACACTTTAAATATGCATTTGCAGAGAAACTTCTCGAATGTTGGCAAAGTTTGGGTTAGTATTATCACAGATAATATCCCTCAGTTAGATATTTGAGTAAAACTTTCTCAAGGTAAGTTAGGTGAATATAACGATTTGTTATTATATAAATGTTCCCTGATTCAATCTGACTGATCAAAGTTAATATTTCCATCTTTTCTCTAGATATAAATTTATCAATAGATCTTGCTTATAGCGTTAATATTTTGAATAAGGCTTTAATACAATACTCTATGTTTTTATTATTAAAAGTTATTTATTTCGGAATATTTACCATGTTTTTTTTTTTTTTTTTTGACGACCTAACGCATTGACGAGAAAATAAACTTCAGTCTCGTGAACAAGACATTCGTAGATAATATCGAAATATCGAGCTCCTCCGAACAAAAATAAAAAACATGGTAAATATCCCGAAATTAATAACTTTAATTATAAAAATAACCATGTTAATTTAAAATATCTATGTTTTTTATCAGTAAATGAGCAGAGAATAATGACGATATACTAATGTGCCTCAAACATGGGATCTATACGTTAACTTATAATCGATTCAATAAGTGGAACGATTCCAAAACCTTAGTCTTTTACACCAATAGAAGAAGGAATAAAGAAACCTTAGATTTACGTATGTATTTTTATTTAATTTGTTTATAATTCTTCAAATAGTATTCTTAATGTATTATGCAATACTAATCCATTAAACAAATTACATCAAATTCAATTTACTTCCGTAATCCGATAACATCTTCATAGGCGTTCATAACGCAACTTTTTCGAAAATCGATAATTAATGACATATATAATATTAAAGTTTTCGACCAATAATATCGCGTCATGACTTTTTCCTCTTATGGCTGGAATAACCTATAAGTTCTTAAGTACTTTTTAAATAATAATATTAAATTTAAAATACTTTGGTTCAAAATTTAAATTCTGACTGAAGATTTTTTCACCACTTAAAGATAGGTATTGTACGACACAACTATGATGTAGCATCAGCAAAATTCGTAAAACCGATCACATCCGAATTAAGTACGGTATCTTAAATTATCCACTTCGTCTTATGTACATGCACTTGCTTTCTCGGGTTGAACTGACGCGAGAATCTATAGCGACGAATTAGTGTCGAATGCCGCGATAAGGATAGCGATATTTCTATTGGTTGTATAAATCTTCAGTAATCGGTTTTATTGAATTTGCCGATGCTACATCTAAGTTGTGTCGTACTATACGTTCATAATGCGACAGTTTTCACATTTGTCTCAAATTCCATTTAAACAATATCGTTAAACGTCTTCAGACAATCCAGCCCAAATTAGCTCATCTGATTATCGCTAAGTACTCTTGAGTGTGTAAGGATTTGTTTAGTAAACATAACTAAGAAGATTACGGACTGTGATGAAATCACAAATATAACTCCTGTTTCGCGCCCGGATATTCAAATTAAGTTTTAAAATTTGCATATTTCTGGATTGCAGCTATTATTTTAAATTGTACCCTTGTGCGAGTTCCTTAACAAAATTGGATTCTGTAGGCTATGGAATTCTCGGAAATTTTGAACGAAATAATTTATTGTTATAGGGTGTAGTACTGTTATATTATTTAATATAATTTAATTTGAAGAGAGAATAAATAGCTTGTTAATCGTAATTTGTTTCTTTGAAAAGTTTTTTTTTTTTTTTTTTTGATATAACCAAAAATCTAAAATCTGTTTTCTAGAGATGCTGTAGATTTCTGATGTAAAACAAATATATAAATTTTTGTCAAAGTAAAAACTACAAAAAAATTGGAGAAGATAAAAAAAAGGTGTATTCTGTAATTTCTCAACATTTTTAATAATAAAAACAATTAGGCAATCATTAGAATTTCGAATCAAAACGTGTATCAATGTATTGAAAATCTGTTCAACCTCAAACATTGAATGGTCTAAAATTTAATTCAGTTTTCGGCTGACGGTTTTACCACGAGGCTTGTTCGTAGTGTACGATTACAAGGTTATGTAACATTGTTCCGCCTTGCATAAACTGGGCAGATCTGGTTACGTAAATCGTGCAGGTGTACCATAGCTTTTGCATCGATGCAGATACCTAGATCACTAATGTCATTCACTCGACACAGTCACTCAATTTTGGCCTTTGTTGTCAAACATAGACGAACAAACTTTGAAAGATTTTTGTATGCAAGAGCAACTCATTCATCAACATACACTGATATTACGAACATTTTGCGTGATCGTTATTCAGGTCCAGGATTTACCCTTAAATCACACTCTGCTGCACAGGATTTAAATACCTTCATAACTCAAAGCTGTATATTGACAGGTTTTTGTCAATATATAAAGATAAATATTGAAGAACATCACATATGGTACATTACTCTGACCCCAATGTATGTAGCTAAATCAATCGTGTTATGGAAAATCAGAAGTAACGACGGTATCATATACACCCAGACCCAAGTAATAGCAATGAACTTTTTCTACATCGACTTGGCGGGAATTAAGCCTAAGACTTTGGAGTGGCGTACCCTTAAAAACCGGTTAACACACTACTTGAGCACAGATTACTTGAGCACAGAGCGTCAAATTATCACGATCAACGAGTTATTTATATAGTTCCTATATTATTGACTGCCTAGTTCTAATAACTGTATATATTAAAAGGCCACAGAACCCGAGGCTTACAGTTCCAACCCGAGGATGGTAGGATCAAAAGTTTTTTTTTTATTTATCAAAATATTTTCAGTAGCAACCCGGTGTCGAAGATTGAATTGAGACTTCCGTGACTCTGAAAGAACGAAAACTCTTTTAGGTCGTGTCGGATTATACCACCTGATTATTCGTGAGGAAACAAGTATGTTTGCGTACATAGTTGTACACTATAATAAGTACCTAGTAGTTTACTAGGTACTTATTATAGTGCACACTTGTGGCTTGAGAGTGAGTGCCACGGCCAACAGTCAAGACGACAACGCGAAAATTATGAGATCTTGGCATTTTTTACGATTATAATTCATAAATTCAATGGTATATACTTTATAACTTATATCATGGCGCAGATGTATTATTTTACACGATTCACATATGATTACGTTTATCAAAAGCCGTGAAATTTTACATGACATGAATAATTTACACGAGGGCGAATTTATCGCGGTCATAAATCTTGTGAATATCGTCAAAGTTTCAAACGGAAGGGTCGATCACAAGAGTTTCATATTGAACTACATTGTTACCGAATATCGTAGCTAATGACTTTATGATAGCAGATCCTGTTTAAAATGCTTTGGAGCACACGCTGTATCTCATACACGTTTAATTATTTAATAGACTTTGTAACTAACAATGTATTTTATATCAATGGAGTTTGTCATGAAGTGGGTTTTCGAAGAATTCAATACTTGTTAGTTTGGTAGTAGGATATCGAAATAGCTTTGCTTATATTTGAGAAATGTCAATAATTATAATACATATATTTGTATATTCAACGTATTGTGGTATATTCTCTTTGTACAACCTTTGATAGAAACATGAGTACATAACAAAATCTAAACAATGTTATATCCAGTAATTGTTCAGTGTATATATTGTTTACGTCTCACAAACCTGAAGCTAAATCAATCTAAATAAATCATGTTACTTTATTCATTAAAGACGCATTACATTTACTTAGGTAACAGTCAGTAAAATTCCCACTGCTGGAAAAATGGGCTAAGGCCTACTCTTCCATTAAGAAGAGGGTTTGAAATTTATTCCACCACGCTGGTCCAATGCGGGTTGATGGAATGCACATGTTGCACAATTTCGATGAAATAGCAGATGTTGACACATGCAGGTTTTCTCACGATGTTTTCCTTCACCGCTGAGCACGAAATTAATTAGAAACACAAATTAAGCACATATATATAGTGGTGCTTGCCTGGATTTGAACCCGCAATCATCAGTTAAGATGCACTCATTCTAACCACTGGGCCATCTCAGCTCTAACACTTACTTAATAATGATGATGAATGATAGTGAATAGTAAGAACTGGCGAAACAAACTGGTGTGTGTGAGTTATACACTGTGATCACTAACCATCAACTGTTATTTTTTATCTTCTAATTCTGATGATAAGTAGCTACTGCATGTTTCACAGTGCCATACCATTGGCACTGTGAAACATTTTAAATCTTCCCTACACCAGACCATAGCATCGTTGTCCTTGAAAACTAAGATGTCATCACACTGGCTCACTTATACTTCAAACTGGAACACAACAATACTACGAGTAAGTATAGCTGTTTTTACTGAATATATTATAAATTTGGGCATGCACAAATTTCCGTTGACCTCCCCATTATTATGTAACAATAAAAAGAATTCTAATTATGTTTACGACAGTTAAGATAAACTAAAAAATCACTATAAGTCAAATGATAAATGAAAAGAATAATGCCATCACAAATGATAAATATTTATATGAAAATGTCCAAACATTCGTCCTGAATGACAATTCAAAGAGAATCAACGTTGAAAACAAAACAACATCAATTGCATTTTATATTTGGTCGAGAACATATGAATAAATTTCGACGAAATGTTAATTATAAATACGTTTTAATTTCGTAATAATGTACGTCCACGGGAATCTCATTATATTTATAACGAACTACAAAGTGAACAATAGTGATGACGATGTATACGAGTATGACTCAGCTTATTGGACATGTTAATTTAAACCGATTATCGCCTTTTAAAAACATGGTAACACTGGCGAGCTTTAATGAGCTCGACTTGTGTTTATAATTAATCTTGCTTAGTAAAGGAAATGATTATTATGAGATAACCTACATGGATTGAATTAGCTCATATTTATATAATAATGCTTTGGCTGGTTTCACATAATAGGTTTTGGGTATCACCCACCTCTCATATATCTGATAGTCTCTATAACAGAACACAGTACACATAGCATGTTCTACAGTTAATAATGCAGAATTCTATTATTACTATTATCCTCACGAAGAAGTCCCTAAAGGGAAAGTTGCATTTTTGACAAAAATGGTTCACTTTTGGATATGGGGGTTAAAATTATTGCAAATAGTCACATCTTTCACCTCCTAACGGATATACGTCGAACTACCAATAACCCTGTATAACGAACCACTACCATTTCCCATCAGGTGTCCTGTCCAAACCAAAATAAATCAATGGTAAAATGGATCAGTGGTAAAAAAAAATTAAAACCGTCCCCCATACTTAATAACTTTATATTGGAGAATATTAAGACATGTGCGTTACAGACACATGTTACCACATTGTATGTGTTAACTGTATTGCTTCTCTGTGACTCAAAGCGCCGATAGTTAATTCAATGCTACATGCAAATTAAGGAATAAATTTGTTTATATTTGATGCTGATCAGGCAGCAAGAGGCACGTTGACGATTACTGCCAAAAATCTTGTTTATATCTAGGCGATCATAATAGTATTTGGTAACTTCTGAGTACTGATATTGAGAATACATGAGGTTAAACTCACACTGTGTTAAATGTTTCCTTCCCCAGAATTCAAAGTATTTTCATCCTCCTGCCCTCGTTCCAGACTTCTCTGTCTGACGTCATCTCACAAGTAACATTCTTTCAAGCCCTGTCGTTTTAACACAACCCAACCATTGTTTCTTTCCTCTATATCAATATATATATATATATATATATATATATATATATATATAAAACTCTTCCGTTACTGAGTGACTGACAGACAACGCACAGCCTAAACCACTGGACCTAGAGACTTGAAATTTGGCACACGTCCCAGGGGTGCACTAAGAACGAATTTTTCAAAATTCCCGCGGGATAGCGAATAAATGGGATTTATATTTTCGAACCAAAGTAGCTCTATCTCCATAAAGGGATTTTGGAAATTAATGTAATATTTTAAATCAGTCTATTAAGTTATTTATAGCCATATTTGACGCGAGCAAAGCCGCTGGCAACTAGTTTACATATAATCTGATTAATATGTAAATGTAATTTTTTTTCTGTATATATTTGTTATTTAATATTTCAAATTTTTTATAAGAAATACTATAGTGTACAATAATAAAGATTCGACGCTAAACTTACAACGTTAATGCAAGAGATTCCAACCGAATTAACGTTATAGCTGTTGAACGGGTTAAATTAAATGTTTTTACTCATAGCCTCGCTCCGAGACATTTGTTTACACAAACATTCGTAATGTAATCGGAATTGCAATTTGCGTTGATGATACTATCAGTTGAAATTGTGTAAACACTGTCGTTTATTTAAATTAAGATATACATTTGATAATGATGTTCGAACCATTTCAGTCATGGCTACTAATCCCAAACAAGACCAGCCAACTACGCATGCCATGTTATAATGATACAGTCGTCAGAGTAAGAAAACCTTCGTCAATTTTCAAATTAATTCCTTTATCAAGTCTTAAACTCTTAGTACCTTTTGAATCTAAGCATCGAATCATTGCGACGCAATATGTCATTTTCAATCTGTAAAGCAGATTATCGCTCATACTGAGCACACGAAAATAGATCTTAAGACGAACCCTTTCTTACCCCGAATGTGCATAAAAGTCTAATCTTGCTGACTTCCAGGCAGGATTTATTACATACATATATAATTGTATTTAACTAACATGACTTATATTTTTAAATGTTAAAAAAGAGTAACCTACAGACGGTTTTTATTCGGTACTTTTAAGTTGTATTTGCATTCTCAACCGGTGGTAGCTTCACTTAATATAGTTTGTTAAATGACTATTCATAAGTCCTTGAACAAAGTACAGTGTAGATTTAGAATTGCGAAGGACAAAAAGGTGGGAAATTAATGATATTAAATCGATGTATAATTTATGGCATTTTTTATTATCGAATTTACTGAATTTACTTCTAATTTTTATTCGAGATTTCGTTTACTTCGAATTTTTCTGTCTACATAAATAAATAGAACAGAGGCACAAGAAACAGAAAAGTAGCTTTCGTTCGAAGTACCTAAGTCGTAAACCCACACTGACAGAATTATCCTCAAGTAAATGCCCTCTCCAATTGGACCCATTAATTCCTAGAATAGAGAAGTTCTTTATCTTACCCAAACTCATTGTTTAAACATGTTAGACTAATAATGTCTATTTTTCAATCCTTTGTTACTTTGCCATCGGTTCAAATGAATAGTTTTCTAGGGAGACTTGGAACTCTGTCTCCGGTATCAAATGGATGGTTTAAATTGAAGTCATTTTTGAAAATAGATATTAAATTTAGTGGTTATTTTGCTTTCCGTCGTGTTTATTTCTTTGAAGCTAAATTGTGCTTAATTTTTAACGCATTAAGGAAGTAAATTACTTAAACATTTATTTCATATGCGCTCTTTTGTCTTCAAATTTTACAACTATATGTTAGGTGTAATTAATTTTTTTAATTTCAATGAATTTCCAATATTTTAAAAATATGTTACTTTGTGTTATATAATCAGCTCAGCTCTACATAATTTTTTAACATTGGGTTGACTTGGACCTCCGTTGCCTAATGGTCTAAAATTCAATTTATTTCTCTAACAAAAAAAAAAATGTTTCAAGCAAAAATGACGCGTTACCAAAAGATGTTAATGAAGGAATAAAAATTCAGAGGCTTTTATTAATTCCATACTTTTTACTTTTAAGGATAAAAGCAACTTTAAATGAAACGAATAAATTAATTTATTTAAAGACACCCAACGGACGAAATTAATTTATTCCGAAACACTTTTAACACCATTCCGAATAAAACAATTAAATAATCCTTTAATCCTTAGCCTGCCATGAGATCATTTTCATTTCACTGTAAAAATAACATTTTCGGAACTGAAAAGTGTAAAAAAATATTACAGCTCTATTATTTTTAAAGAATAAAATGCTGAACCAATGTAATATCTATTCCGTGGAACATATATGGGAATAATTTACTTATTTCAAAAATAAATCACATAAAATATCGTTCAAATCCACACGTACATGTTGTCCGTATCTTATCTTTAATTTTATTTTTTCTTCTTTCTTGCATTTTTTGTTATTAATAGTCAGGACATTATCCCTACTAAATTGTTAGGCTTTACGTACTTTCTTAGGTACGCGTATGTACACACTTCTAACTTTCAGACTTCGGTTTGTGAAAAACTGTTTATTGGTCTGACCTTGGTATTCGAACCGAGAACATCAGGATCTGTGGTCTTATATCAAGCCAATGTTTGAACAAAATACTACATCAAAAGTTATGAAAGGTGTCCTTCTTAACCACTCGAATAAAAAATGATTGTCTGATTCATTAATATATAAATATATAATAATTAATAATTATATATAATAATTAATTTAACATGAAAACGTTTTACATTCAGAGCATTTCAAATATATAAAAATTTAAAAATCGAAGTTTTCTAAATAAACGCTTTTTTCCATCCTCTAATATTTGTGTTATCAGATAAAGCCTACTTTCTTTTTAATATAATCTTTTTAAAATTTATTAAATACTAAAGGCTCGTCCTGACTTCGCTTAGGTATATTGCAGATTCTGCCACAAATTGCAAAACTTTAACCGCTATTCGCGGCGCATGTAACGGAAGCTCTCCAAAGGAGGAATGTTCACCGTTTTGCAACATTTTTTATTGATACTCTGCTCCTATTGGTCGTAGCGCGACATAAAGCCTAGAATTTTTCAAATTGGACCAGTAGATCCTGAGAATGGCGCAGTCTACCAAATATCAAACGGTTCAGCTTTAAAATACTAGTATGGATATACATATGTACATAGGTACATATAAAGCAGTAACATATCTGTAGGTCTAATCGAAATACACCCGAGGTTGTCTATAATAGATAACTACTAGTGATAAGATTGCCTTAGCATGTAATTTATTCGTAGTAAATCTTGTTAACTTGAGCAACCTACCTACCTATCTTCAATATTACGTTTGTGAGTTTCAAATCTTTTTAAATTGACATAAAAAATTCCATTTACAGGTAATCTTACCAAGATATATAGACGAGCTACTCTGAATATCTATGCGTTCCTGGTACTAAATTATAATAAATCTCGGAAAGGTGATAAATCATACAAATGCTCAATGTATATGATACATCCCGAAATTGGATTTCGCGATCCCAACGATCCCCTGGATAATTCAGTGAGGGACTCGAATTTGACATTTATCAAAAGGTATATATGCCTATGAGATTAAATTCGTAAATATTCGAAATCTAATGAATTCATCTATATTCAATGACTTCTAACCGAAGTGTTTGTATTGTACGATTATACTTAGTAGCTTTTGACGACCTCAGTGGTCGAGTAGTGTGTACCAAGGTACGGTAAGTTTATGGCTACGCTATTCCGAGGTTCCCGGCCAGCTCGATGTAGAAAAGGTTCATTAGTTTTCTATATTATGCTGGGTCTGGGTGTTTATGGTACCATCCTTACTTCTGATTTACCATAACACAAATGTTTTAGCTACTTACATTGGGATCAGAGTAAGCGATGTTCTCCGATATAAAAAAGAACATAATTCCTAATTCCTTGACCGTCTTATTTATTTGTTCTAAATTATTTGTTTAAGTATTTCCTGTATTTAATATACTAACACTTGTAGTTATTTTACTAACGAAATCTAAAACATAAACATACATACATTATGTATACATACATTCAAGTTTTATGTAAACAGACAAAGATCTAATATCTAATCCAATTTATTGTTAAGTGAAATTCGAACTTGATTCTCGTCGATGGCATTTCTATAGTTCATTAAAGAAGTTTTATTACAAATTGGAAAGCGAATCTAAATCAGGATGTTCCAAAACAATTGGATTACCGAATTCCAGTACGTAATTACTGGAATTGTTCCCGCAAGTACCAGATTAGGTTAATTGAACCGGTTCGTTGACTCACGATTTATGTTTAACTAGAAATTTACATATATTGAAATTAAATTGAACGTTCACCTCGCGAAAAGATGGAATGCTGAATAAAAATGGATTCGGACCAACATATATATAAAATTGACGTAAGAACTATTCGAATACCTAAATGTTTGAAGATTTGAATTGACTTTGTGTAGCAAATGTCACCAACTAAGTATCAGGTTGGTATTTAGCTGTTCCGTTTGTTTCGAAGATTAGGCTTATGCTTAGACATTGAACAAATTTTCAAGAATTATACGAACAATAACGGACAAAACAAGGTATTTATAATTACAATGTATAATACCCATAATATAATATTTTATAGTTCCAAGCATGTAGGTACTACTTCGTTTCTTGATATTTATTCAGAGGACACAGAATCAATAGCTTTAAGTGTTTTAGAAGACGTTGTATACACTGTTTGCTACTGAACTCTAAACTATAACAATAATACTATATTACCCTGGCCCAGTATTTTTTAATGCAATTAATAAATTTTCATGGAATCTCCTAAGTAATTGGAACTTGTTTTGATTTTCATTGCTCACGACTATTTAAGAAAAGGTAACAATGAGAAAACGTATCTTTCATGCTACAAGAATTAAAGATACGTATTCTATACGAACCGTGGCTTAGGAACTACGATTGTAAGCTAGACCAATACTTTATCAGTATAAATGGTATCTTTGGGAATTGAGGTTTAATTCTTAACTTCAAGCCTCATTTCTTAAAAGCAACGTTTTGGTGCTTAAGCCCTTCTTCCAACGACGAAGTAATTATTCTGAACGATTCGATTTTGTTTTTTTTTTTGTTCGAGAAAGCTCTGGAAGATATCCAAGAGTTTTTTTTAACGAAAATAAATTAAACAAATCTGCTAGAATAATATAATTCTAGTTAAAAAGGAGACTAATACTATTAAAGTGTTGAATAACGAAGCATAATTGTTCCCACGCAAACATGGATGAGCTAAGGCTGCTTTTAAACATACGTGTGCAAACATTTCAACGTTCAAACAGACTGTTAAACAATTTACTTATTTTCAGCTTACTGAACAAAACAAATGCCTATTATATAACCCTGAGGTTATAACACGTGAATCTTAAAACAAGATTATCACAGAATTTTCATTTGGTGTATTGCTGTTTATAAATCATTTTATGCTCGCCGTTAAAGGAAAATATTGTGAAGAATCCTGTATACGTTTGCTGTACATCTACTTATGTCTACCAACTCATATTGGAGAAGCATACTCTTGATACTAAATCTATCTCCTCAAATCAGAAAAGAGGTCTTAGTCCAGCAGGAAAATTTACATTTAGCTGACATAACTATGAAGGATATATAATGTTATAGATACCTTAGGAGGATGTATCTATGGAATTCATTTTCAAACGTTTCTTGTTGCTTCTTCTTCATATAATCTACGTTCAAAACTGGTAGATATTTAAATTTAATATTACGATTAAAAAGTCTTCGTAAGAATCTACAAAATAATAGTTACATTTCAGTTTAAAAGATTAAATTTGAAGAAGTGTTTCTTTTGTTATAAACTATGTATAATAAAATTGATGTTTGATGTTCTTAAGACAGATTTATGTTACGGTAGCCTTTCTTACGAGAAGCTAAGTAATTGCTTAGGATGTGATAGTTCAAGAGCGTGTACCGCAAACAAAGATGCACTCTCTATTTAATTACTCTCCTAATCCCATGGGAAGACACTTTGACGTGATCGTTAAGAGCCCTTCTTGTGAGTTTTTAGACAAATAAATTTTCGTCTATGTTTGATATCCTTTTCTTCAGACATTTTTAACTTTACCGTTTGGTAAATTCAAATCGTTTATAAAAAATACATTAGTAGAAAAGGGATATTTGATACAAGATTTTGTAGATAATAAAAAAGCTTGGAATTAATACCTGTTGACTTCCAGGCAGGATAGATTACATACATATATAATTGTATTTAACTAATATGATTGTATTTTTGTGAAAATGTTGAAAAAGAGTAACTACTGCGTTTCTTGCCGGTTTTTCTCGGTAGAATCTTCTTTCCGAACCGGTAGTAGATTCATTTAATTGTTCAATGACGATTCAAAAGTGCTTGTAAAAGCCCGCTTGAATAAAGTTTATTTTGATTTATTTGGTTTTATAAAACACGAAAATTGTCTATTATTTTTTGACAAATGTTTAATACTTACATTAATAAAAAATGTCACGATTCGTTTATTTCTATTTATAATATATTTTATTTACATAACGTTGTGTAATTTTATAAAGGAAAAAGAATAACTACTCAATAACTACTTAATTTGTAGGTAAGTCTCGGTAAAGTCCACATTCCAAATCATTAGTAGGTTTCCGTTCATTTTAATCCTGGTCACATGGTTCTAAATTGCTTAAAATAATATTTTGATTTTAATACTAAACCATTACGCTTATCGTTTTGGCGATGGCTTATGTCGTACTCACGCCGTTATATTTGCCAATTCTGAAGTTGGCAAGCGTTTCCAAAACTTGTTTGTGAATGTTATCTTTAAAATATCCTGAAGTTCAGTACGTAAAAGTAAAGTATGCACTTTGAGATAATTCAGTGGGAGCTCGGCTCCAGAAACAGGGTTCTAAGTGAAACTGCTAACGACGCAAACTTTATTTTCTTTGAGCGAGCTTTGATGTACTGTGGTTCAGATTTTTCAACTACATTTTAATGCTCTGCAAGAAATATTTTGATGTATACAGGGATGGATCCAAGACTGTCGTTTTGGTGAGGCTTCACCTAGTGGAGGAACAGTTTTAGCAAAGGAAACCTTAAGAAAGCAGGCACTTTATTATATTTTAGGTATTATGATGCTTCATATATAGAGCCAAGCCTTTTGGAAAACCTAGAATAAGCTGATATTTTTGATTAATGCTAAAAAGTTTCATTGGAATAGATAGTTATAAATTTCACTTAAAGGTTTATCACAGAAAACCTCCGATGCCCTTGGAAGTCTTATGTAGGGAACATAACACCTTACTTGTTTGGTGGGTGGTTTAATGGTGATTTGAAGTATAATTACTATTTCTAAGAGTATAAATTATCATATTATATATTATAATCTACGGCTTGTGACCCCTTATCATCAGGTATCATTTGTCAGTCCACCTAACTAAATAAGACATAAAAATATACAAATTATATATATTTTCATTCTAAATAAGCTTTATATATAATTTTATACATTAAAATATTACAGTCGAACTTATCCTTTACTTATCATATATATGTATATATAATTGTTCCTTCTCCTTTTATTATAAAAAAGGAGAAGGAACTACAAAAAAACTAAGTACATTTTTTCATTATCATTCAAAATTTAATAAATAAAAAACCTCAAAGAGATCGTGTATTTCCAAGGCGTATCGTCTTTAAACTCACTATTATTGTAATAGCCTTTACATAATTTAAAAATAATGAAATATAAATAGAAAAATCCGGCGAATCCCTTGAAACAATAGCATATTTCAGATCTAATATAGTAATCAAGAAGTAATAAATTTAGTTAACACATTAAAGCAATTAAAAAGCTGTTTATACAGGGCATATTAAAAATTAATCTTGATAATTAAGCGCCTTTAATTTTTACTGATAGATTTAAGTCTTTAGTTTTCTATTCGAAATTTAAATCAAAAAATCTTTTTTAACACTTTAGGTCACACTTAAAAAATAAAGTACTGGTCTAATAAAAAAAAAAAAAACTTGTAATCCTTTATCGGTGAGAGACACAGTTGACATTTGTAATATTTTTGGTTTTTACATTAGGATGTACACTCGAAGAAAATGAGTCTGGAACGTCTACATTGGTCTGTGGAGATCGATTTATCCAATAAGTCTCATAACTATAAAAACGTGCCCAGAAAACAAAATTGGTCTGAAGATTTTTGATATATCGGTGGAACATCTTTTAGCCAAAAGCGACGATAGGCGTTGCTTTTGCACGGCGAATACTTTGCGCAATATCGACCAGACTCGGTTACGAGAAAGTTTTTCTTAATAAAACTTGTAAGGAAGTATTACAATCTTAGTATTACATAAATGTAACAGATTGGGTTATTTAAGAATGTTATTATACTAATGTTTTAACGTTACGGTAAAGGAATTTGTGCAAACATAAATAACAGGTTTCACTAATTTTTGGCTGACATATTATCGGGCTTTGATCATACGAAAAAAAAAACATTTGTCAATTTCAACGTGTGTTTATAAAAATGTTTTACTTCTATATAAATAAATAAATATTGGACAACATGACATACATTACTCTGATCCCAATGTAACTAGTTGAAGCACTTGTGTTATGAAAAATCAGAAGTAACGACGGTACCACAAACACCCAGGCCCAAGACAACTTAGAAAACTAATGAATTTTCTATATTTTCGACTCGGCCGGGAATCAAATCCTCGAAAGTGTATACACTACTCGAAAGTCGTATATATCTGTATTGTAACTTTTATATCGATATGGTATGACATATTATAGCAAGCTAAAGTGAAAATGTATAAGAATTCGAGAAACAATTTCGCAGAATCGGTAATTCAACCGCTCTATTTCGTGAAATCGTGGTAAGAATGTAATGTGAGGTAAATGCTTGCTTCGATAAAATGTTGCCTTCATTTCTTTGTGTTTGATTAAATTTTAAATCGTTTTCGACGTTGAAAAATATTTTATTAAATGTCAAGATAAATAATAACCAATTTATTTTTGTCTAAACTTTTTCCTTTTTAAAATAATGTGTCAAAAATTCACGCAGTAAATTTTCTTAAGAAGTTTTAATTTATCACAAGTAATGAAATTAATTACATAGGGACGAGGCTGAGAATTCATTACGGGTTTTCGTTTGAATAAGGCTCAAACAATTTATATAAGAAAATATCAATGCTGTGGAGGCATTCTGCAAGAAGAAAATCGAACTCACCGCAGAAAACAAACGTCAACTGTTACAATTTTATATGCGATATTGACTATGCCTAATTATTATATAATGTATACGATACCACGAACAGCGTGATGGAATATGTTCCAAATCTAAAAAAGGAGATGAGACCGTAGCCCAACAGTGGGAAGTTTACAGTCTGTTGTTGTTGTTGTTGTATACGACACATGAATCTAAATCGTGTATCATCTTGCGTCAAAATGTGTCGGTTGAATTTTTTTTACAGAATCACTCTGCTGGACTCTTGACATTATTGCTATTACAGTACGTGTGTTTGTGTGTTTACAAGCATAGGTATGCATGTATGGGTGTATGTGGCGTATGACTTAACTGTATTGGTGTATGTGTATTGCATATGTGTTAAGCCATTAATTTTTTATTACCATTCTTTATTTTTTTATCGTCCTTTTATTACTCACAAACGATGTTCATTTATTTCATCGTGCCTATTATGTAACATATAATATATATTAATAGGGAAAGAAACTTCGTTTCAATATAATTCTTAAAACTTTTATTTTATATTATGAGATTAATTGTTATTGGTATATACCTATATTTACCTGCAAAGCCGTACTAATTCTATCTAAACAACAGAAATCTTTAAAAAAAACATATCTATATATTTTTGGTCTATGTTTAATCTTATGTTACGCACGGTAAATATAATAAATAAATGATAAATTTAACCTTCGTAATAGATAAATAGTTTCTTTGAAAAAGTATTTTATATCTAGAGAGCTGAAAAATATTAAATAAGAAAGAAATAAAATTAATACATACATATAATTAATAATACTTATGAATTTATCATTTAATTATTTCATGACGACTTAGTTACGATATAATAATGAATAGATAAGGTATTTTTTTTTCATCGAATCATGTATGGGTTGTGTGTGTATGTTTATAAAAAATCTCATTAGTTGTGAGATGCTATAATTGCATTTTTCTGTATAAGATGTGCTTGTAAAGTCTAATTCGTTCGTTAATTAAGTACCGGATAAAGTTGTTAAATAAAAATATTTCAAGACTTATCATACTAACCAAAGCTATGTTAATATATTTAAATGTGTGGGTCTTTTATAGTTCACTAGTTTTCGGAAATTGTCTATGTGTGAGTGAGGAGAGAAGACGTATATTAGATACATTTTTCAGAGACAAAATGTTGTACTGTTCCAGACAGAATTTCGTTTCAATTAGTCACATGCAGGTTTCCTCATAATGTTTCTTTCACCGGCGCGCTCGTGATGAATTACAAGCACATGAAAATTTAGTGGTGTTTGCCTAGGTTGAACCCGTAATCATCGGTTAAGATACACGCGTTCTAACAACTGGGCCATCTCGGCTCTAATTGCATTTATATTTACTAAATTATAAACTAACCCAAAAAAATGTCAATTTAAATTAAATATTCTGTTAAATGTCCACGTCAGAATTGATTCTTATCTTACATCAAGAAATGTTGAAGTCCGCCGAGGGAAAGCTAAACTCTAAGTGCCTTCAAAACTTAACCAGACGTCTGATGTTTCCAACTTCTATCGTTGATTAAACATTTGTGTTTATAAATCTGCGTCTTAACTTTTCCGGTCTTGAAGATTTTACGTCCATTGGATTACAAGAGGAACTTTTGGATTGGACGGCTCCGTCGTATTATGAGAGAGGAAATTGAGAGTGCATTACTTGTTGGATATAGTACTTGTAGAATTACTTTCCGCCGTATCACCCGTGTTTGAGTAGAGATTAGGGAGGGGGACAAGATGTGATCCATCTCTGAATTCTTTCTAATTTCAGGGACACAATAGAAATTTGCAACACTTAGGAAGAATTGATGATATTGTTTTGGTGCTTTCGGTCACAGCACACACTTCTCTCCACAGGAAACCGCACAAGGATTATATTACAAATGTGTTTGTTTTGTTTCAGCACACGTCGATTTCCATAGTGTGCTGGGACAACAATCCAACGTGAACGAAAAAAGAACAGGCATAGAATCAACTTATTTACTTACTATCCAAAACAGAGGAGATATCTTGAAGATTCGAATACAGGAACACCAAAAAATAAATTGATATACAATCTGTAACTTTTTGAACCAAGTCAGATCAAATTTGGAACGACAAATCCTCAGCCTGATAAACTTGTCATTGATACGAGACTGTCAAATATTAATGGCATATTTGACTAGGACTTATTGACTAGTAATATTATAGTTTATGTTTGTACAGAATACTATTCAATCGAACTATCAGCGAAGCTTAGTATTCGGACAAAGCAAAACACTCTAATTGGAGAAGCAAATAGCAGTGATTTCTAAACAAGTCTATAGTGGGCAAACTTCAATCAGGCTTAAGCTGGATACCGTCCAATTCTCTGTAGGTATAGCTTTTGAACGGAGAATTCGTGGACATTTCTGATAAAGCAAATATAAATATATGCTTCGTAAATGTTTAAAGGTAGTTTCTCTTTAACTACGAAGATACAATTAAGCTCTTTGGTAATTGTATAATTTCGAAAGTAGATTGTTGCATTCGGCTGGTTTATTGAAACTGTCAACTCCCTTTTCCCGTTCGCTTGGCGTAAATGAAATTGAAGTAGTATTTTTAAATTCAATTTTACCATACAAGCTGTATGTTAGCTAGTATTACATTGTTCATGGCTTATAAATATTAACACAGCTTTAAATATTTAGAAGTAAATAGTAATTATAACTGGCAACAAGTAGTTGTGATCGTTGAAAAAATGAGTATCATAAGAAACTTTGAAAATTTTCCTTGGTCCTTTGAAAATACTAAACTTAAGAAAAAAAATACACCAGAGACGAAACATTGATCATTTTTATAGTAATATAATAATGATTATTACTGTGCTCACCAATCGATGTTTTTAAACATTTATGCACAAATAAAGGAAATTTAGTATTGATACTTAAACATATATTTGTTTAATTCTCAGTAAATGCTAAAATAATTTGAGAGATAGCTCTCTTACCAATTAAATCGCCTTCGTATTTCTTACTTTTTTCTACTTTATACTTTCTTGTACACTACAAAGAGAAAATAAATAAATAAAACATGGATACAGCCTAAATAAAAGAAGCGTAAAATTTTCTTACCTCATTACAATGTTATTTAAAAAAAAGAAATATTTTTATTTTTTACTGTCACTTATCTACAGATGTTATCATTATTTTTTTTCTAATTTCCCTTTGGTTTTACTAAAATGATGTTAACAATACTGTTATCTTCTTTTAAGTGTGAAATCATGGAAGAGAGAAAGAGATAAATCATTGTTTATAAGTTAAGTTAACCGTTTGCGATTTCGAGAACATTGTAATGGCTTCTTTTTAATATTGTTTTATTTGAATCTTCACAAAAATGCTTTCCATTCAATCTATGTACATTATGTAAATTTTTCTTTGTTATTTATTGCACATACGTATTTTTTTACCAGACAGCGTCACATTTTAAGTTATAGGACCTTTTTTGCATTTACTGCCAATGTATTAATTAAGTATTCCATATTTAAATATGGTATGTAGTAATATAATCGTACAAAGTTAAATATAATAGAAAATAAATCTTTTGAAGTAGAATATAATAATTCTAGACTTACTTGATTTGCGACGACTTGCTCGAAGGAAACCTGCAATCAAAAAATCATAACATTAATAACTAGAATTTAATCGCGGCTTTGCTTGTATTTTATCAGTCGGCAGTTGTTAAAAATAAAATTATAAGTATATTCTTGTAGTTCAAGATTGCCTTGCCTTGCTTGCTTGTAGAATTATATAGTAACAGCCTGTAAATTTCCCACTGCTGGACTAAGACTCACTACGTTGCACCAATGCGTGTTGGACACACATGGCAATTGACAAAAAAATCTTTGAAATTAAACGCATACAGGTTTTTTCACGATGTTTTTCTTCATCACCGAAGTCGAGATGAATTATTAACACATATTAAGCACATTAAAATTCAGTCGTGCTTGTCTAGGTTGAACCAGCAATCATCGGTTAACCACTTAACAATTGGGCCATTTCGGCATTTATAGTGTTAGTATACAATAAAACGTCCGTGAGACGAATGAAAAAAATCATAAATTTAATTACAACTGTAACCTACATGAAGCACTCCCCAGCGGTCACAGTTATCCTGTTTTTTATTTATTATAGTTATTTCCCCAAAATACGTTAAATGAATACAGAATAAAACATTAGAAATTTAAATATGTATATAGCGTTCCCTAATACTGCGTCCACAGCATTGTTACATTATAGTAATACTCGTTATTTTTATATTTTATTTTATTTATTTTATGGAATAGGTTGGAGGATGAGCATATGAGCCACCTGATGGTAAGTGGTCATCATCACCCATAGACAATGACGCTGTAAGAAATATTAACTATTCCTTACATCGTCAATGCGCCACCAACCTTGGGAACTAAGATGCTACGTCCCTTGTGCCTGTAGTTACACTGGCTCACTCACCATTCAAACCGTAACACAAGAATACTGCGTATTTTTGTTTAGCGGTAGAATGACTGATGAGTGGGTGGTACCTACCCAGGCGGGCTTGCACAAAGCCCTACCACCAAGTGAGTATTAGTATAATACTAATAGTCGCCCGCGGCTCCGCTCGCATTTTAGGGCAATGTATCATATGTACATGTATCAGGCAAAAAGAGTATCCTATGTCCTTTCTTGGAATTCGATTTTGTTTCATACCAGATTTCATCTTTTTCGGTTCAGCGGTTTGGTCGTGAAAGAGCGACAGATAGACAAAGTTACTTTCACATTTCTGATATTAATAAAGATTAATTATAAAAAAAATATTGTTTACATAATTTAATTGTGACTGTGCAGGATTATGGGCAATATCCTCTATATGAAGCACTCACACAAGCCACGGCCCCCAGTTCCCGGCAGCCCCGCTATTCCTCGTCATGGTGGCGATGATGGTAACGGCGGGACGGGGGGTGCTAAGAATCACCGGGCTACGGGAGGCCACCACAACCGACTGACCCTTGCGACGTACAACGGACGCACGCTACGGCTTGACTCGCATCTGGCGCAACTTGAGGTAGAACTTGGGAAAATTAGGTGGCACATATTAGGGTTATGTGAAGTCCGGAGAGAGGGAGAGGACACCGTAACCCTCGATTCGGGCCACCTAATGTACTTCCGAGAGGGAGACCAACAATCCCAAGGTGGCGTTGGGTTTCTGGTAAATAAGTCCCTAGCTGACAACGTTGTGGAAATCTCCAGTGTGTCGAACAGGGTTGCGTACCTCATAATAAAGCTCACCGAGAGGTACAGCCTCAAGGTAGTGCAAGCGTACGCACCGACCTCGACACACTCGGACGATGAAGTGGAAGAATTGTTCGATGATATATCGAGGGCCCTCCACTTCACCACGAAAACCCACTACAACGTTGTCATGGGGGACTTTAACGCTAAAGTGGGAGTACAGAATTGCAGCGAATCGGTAGTAGGACCCCATGGATTTGGAAGTAGGAATCATAGGGGGCAAATGCTTGTCAACTTCCTCGAACGGGAGGGGCTCTTCTTGATGAACTCCTTCTTCAAGAAACAGCCCCAAAGGAAGTGGACGTGGCAAAGCCCCGACACTATGACCAAAAATGAGATAGACTTCATCATGACAGACAAGAGGCACATATTCAGAGACGTCTCTGTGATCAACAGGTTCAATACCGGTAGTGATCACCGACTTGTCCGAGGCTCTCTGAATATCGATTTTAGGGCCGAGCGCGTCCGTCTGATGAAGTCCACGCTCCGACCAAAGCTGCTCCAACCCATTGCGGGATCTGAAACGTTCCAGTCAAACCTGGAGAACCGATTCGCTACCGTGAAAACCACAACAGACGTAAACCAGACCCTAGAAAATGTAGTTCGAATTCTCAGGGAAGAAGGTACAAGATTTTGTGGCATGCAGCGTAAGGGCAGGAAGTCCAAACTTTCAGAAGAGACCTTAGGCCTAATGAAGAAACGACGTGAAAACCCACCTGTCACTTCGTCAGAGAAGCGGCAACTAAACCGAGAGATCAGCAAGCGCGTACGACACGACCTCCGGTGCTCCAATACTCTTACGATTGAAAGAGCAATCGAGCAGAATCGGGGGTCTAAGGTGTTCGTACAATCTCTTGGAAGGAGCCACCTGACGAAGTTGACCACATCAAGTGGAGAAGTCGTTTCTTCCAAGACGGCAGTTCTTTCGGAAGTAGAGGACTTCTACGGCCAATTATACGCATCGCATGCACCTCGACCTGATCCCGAAAATGAGGATTCTAGAGCTACATTAACACGCCATTTCTCAGAAGACCTGCCTGAAGTCAGTATTGGCGAAATCGAGATTGCTCTTAAACAGCTTAAAAATGGAAAAGCCCCTGGAGAGGACGGTATTACTATAGAGTTATTAAAAGCAGGAGGTAATCCGGTACTCAAGGAACTCCAAAAGCTTTTTAACTCTGTCCTCTTCGAAGGGAGAACTCCGGAGGCGTGGAGTAGGAGTGTGGTCGTCCTGTTCTTCAAAAAGGGAGACAAAACCCTGCTGAAGAACTATCGTCCCATATCCCTACTGAGTCACGTCTATAAGCTGTTTTCAAGAGTGATCACGAACCGTCTTGCACGAAGATTCGACGAATTCCAACCCCCAGAACAGGCCGGGTTTCGGACCGGATACGCCACCATAGACCACATCCACACAGTGCGGCAGATTATACAGAAGTCCCAAGAGTATAATCGGCCCCTGTGTCTTGCATTCGTGGACTATGAGAAGGCCTTTGACTCGGTTGAAATCTGGGCTGTTCTGGAGTCCCTGCAGCGTTGCCAAGTGGATTGGCGATATATCCAAGTGATGAGATGTCTCTACGAAGCCGCCACCATGTCCGTCCGAGTACAGAATCAGCAAACAAATCCCATACCATTGCATCGAGGAGTGAGACAAGGGGACGTTATTTCCCCCAAATTGTTCACTAATGCAATGGAGGATATGTTCAAGACGCTGAACTGGAAAGGACGTGGCATCAACATCAATGGCGAATACATCTCTCACTTGAGATTCGCGGACGACATCGTCATCGTAGCAGAAACGCTGCAGGACCTACAACAAATGCTGAACGATCTGGCTGATTCTTCTATGCGTATCGGCCTACGGATGAACTTGGATAAAACCAAGGTCATGTTCAATGAACATGTTCTACCGGAACCGATTGCGATACACGGTACTGTCCTCGAAGTTGTTCAAAAATATGTCTACCTTGGGCAGACTCTGCGATTTGGTAGAAACAACCTTGAGGACGAGGTGAATAGAAGAATTCGGCTAGGTTGGGCAGCGTTTGGAAAATTACGTCGAATCTTTACATCGTCGATCCCACAGTGCCTTAAGACGAAAGTCTTCAACCAGTGCGTCCTACCCGTCATGACATACGGAGCCGAAACGTGGACACTCACGGCAAGGCTGGTCCACCAGTTTAAAGTCGCTCAGCGTGCTATGGAAAGGGCTATGCTCGGCGTTTCTCTGCGGGATCGCATCAGAAATGAGGCGATCCGCCAGAGAACCAAAGTCATCGACATAGCCCACCGGATTAGTAAGCTGAAGTGGCAGTGGGCTGGCCATATTTGCCGCAGAACCGATAACCGTTGGGGGAAACGTGTTCTAGAGTGGAGACCGCGTCTCGGCAAACGTAGTGTAGGACGTCCTCGGGCACGGTGGAGTGACGACTTACGCAAGACGGCTGGCAGGAGCTGGATGCGAGTAGCCCAAGAACGATCTCAGTGGCGTGCAATTGGAGAGGCCTATGTCCAGCAGTGGACGGAAATGGGCTGATGGTGCAGGATAACGACGACGTTGCTATATAATTGCTCAGTTGATTTGAAAAATAAAAGTAATAATTTTAAATATTATTTATCTACACACAGTTATATAAATATAGAATATTCTAGAAAGATATATTTGATGTACAGAAAAAGCGCGTTTGAATAGTATGATAAAAATAGATTGTACGAAACATTTTACATTTTTTCTCAGAGAAACGGCTTATCTTGGCAGCCGAAAATATTTGCATAAAATATAAGTTTCCCTGCGGGCCTCCTTTTTGATATTCCTATTAAAAGGACAAAGTGAAAGCGGGAAGGTGATACAATTTGAATTATTATTATAATTTATCACGTGAAAGATTTTTTTTCATCGTACGGAGTAATAACAGGAAAAATCCGACGTAATGAGGACGATAGAACACATATCATAATCATATCATCCTCATAATTTTAATTTTAATCGTATATTTTAATGTATGTTTTTATTTTCTATTATATAAATTAAGTTTTAATAATGTTTAATTTATATTTTCAATAATATGCACGTTGAGACTACCTGTAAATGGTAGAACTTTTACTATGATAATTTTAAAGTGTTATTAATTTTTCATGTGATATTGTATCTACTGTTGGTTGTCCTAATAAAAATAAAATAAAATAAAACACGGAACAAATCAAATTATACTCTTTGGCGGTAGATAACATGATGGTATAGTACCGATTCAGTATTTAGAGAGGCTTGCACAAAGACCTACCCTCATGTGACGTAATATAACCTCTAGAATACGCTACATTTAACGGAACAAAGCTTCTTGATTGTAAAGTAAAGTCGGAAACAATGCCATTTATAACGACAATTGCCGAATGAGAACATTTATATTTTTATAATAATTTCGAATTTCGAATGTACCATTTAAGCCTGTTTCGTAAAATTAAGGAAAATATTAAAAAAATAAACATTTCCTAACTCCCATGAACATACTCGTAGTAACGAATTGACGAGAGTCTGCGAAGTTTGAATGAGTTTTGTAATAAATTTTGTTTCTTTTTTTTTAATCCGAATCTCGTTTGAAAAAAAATCAAGAAAAGAAATAAAAACAAAAGCTGTGGTCATATAATTTTAAGGACGTATAAGTTTTTATTTTTTAAAACATTTGGATGTGGTTTTTATTGTAATTATTTTTGCACATATAACTGTATTCCCTGAAGGCACTTACAACGTTTTTAACAGCAAGATATATAATTCTACATATAGAAAATGCTTGTAGGTTATTTTATCTTAATTGTAACCAATTATAAACAGTATAAGTATCGTGAAAAGTGAGTTTTCCTTTAAATTATTTGCATTTATTGCGTTCTGTTGGCAGCAAAGCAAAATATTGTGAGGTAGCCTACATCTATATGATGAAATTCCATCAAATATTATTCACCAACCCGCTTTGGAGCAACGTGGAACCTTATAAATGCAATTATATTAAAGAGTGTTTTTTAAATAGTTTTATTTTGAAATTAACCTATTTCAATTTCATAATAGTAGCGGAGATGGCCCACTGGTTCGAACACGTGCATCTTAAACGATGATTTCGGGTTCAAACCCAGGCAAGCACCATATGTGCTTAATTTGTGTTTATAATTCATCTCGTGCTCATCCGTAAAGGAAAACATCGAGAGGAAACCTGCATGTGTCTAATTTCGTTGAAATTCTGCCACATGTGCATTCCACTAACCCACATTGGAACAGCGTGGTGGAATATTTTCCAAGCACTCTCCTTAATGGGAGAGGCTTTAGCCCAGCAGTGGGAAATTTATAGGTTGTTAATTTTTTTTTAATTTCATAAAGAGCGTATATACCAACAAATCAACCGAGTTTGTTAGTATATTTTTGCTATAAGCTGTTGAAGTGTTTCTCATGTTGTTCTAGTCTATTTATTTTATTATTAAATTTACTTCTGCAATCTTGTAATCGTTTTGATAAATTGTTTGAAGTTTAATGCTAGAGAAAAGGAAAAAGAAATCCGTAATTTACCAAAGTTACCTTTCTCTCAGTGTTTTAAACTTACGAAAAAAAAATAAGCAATAATTACTGCTGTATTTATGTACTGAAAATGTTCGTTACATTGATGAAACTACACTTTGAGTTTAATTAATACAACCTATCTGACTACAGAAATACATCTACTAAAATACTTCGAATCTGAAGTGTTGTATTTACATTTAATTTGATTTTGTAACGATCTACAGTCTACTTGAATTTTGATTTTATTTTATAAAGTATTTAAGGAAGTCTAACGAACAAATAGGCATGATGGGAATTATTTAATATTGTCATTTAATTGCCTCTTATTGTCAAGGAGTCGCCAATTTATTTGGTAGCTTCACTTAATATACATAGTTGTTAAAACACGATTCAAGAGTACTTGAAAGAGCCAAGTCGAATAGAGTACACTTTGATTTCTGATTTTGAATCATGGGACTTAAAATAGCAATAGTTGATGCTGATTTATTTGACATACTGGCATATAGTAGTACTGATTTATATAATATAGTTGTCGTCTATTTTCTATAACAGTACATAACTACTTAAGTGACATATTATTAGTCAGCCGTTCTTTATTTTATTAAAATACCAAATTCTGAGTCTGAATTTTAATGGTATAGATACAATTTGAATTAAATACGTTAAGATTTGAAACTAAGTATTTATAGATTAAGCTTCGTTTTAATATTTTTGCTATTTTTTTTAAAACTATTTTTGTATTTTATAATAGGACCTATTTTGGATATATAGTTTATATTTTTATACTTATTAAATACATTTTTGTCTTTATATGAACAAAGGATCACAAAATAAAAAAATAATATAGAATACGTTCGATTAACAATTGTTCGGAGCTAATAATACATTGTTTTAATTAAAATGGCTGTATGTGATAGCGCGAAATACTACTACTCTACAATTCTCAAGAACTAAAGTCGCTTCAATACTTGAAACGTTTCCGTTAGCCGACATGTGCTTACGGAGAAAGGATTTTTAAAATGGATGTCAATTTCCACGAACAATCAATAACGGAAATTTGAACGGAACTTCGACAAAGCGCTAAATATACCATATTTAATATCAAAGACTAATGATAATGGATGCATCAAAATGTTTATGTTATATTAAACAGAAAAAAAGGAGAATAAACGATTTATTCAAATATTTTGTAACTACAGGCACCAGGGGCATAACATCTTAGTTCCCAAGGTTGGTAGCACATTTACGATGTAAGGAATAGTTAATATTTCTCACAGCTTCATTGTCTATGGGTGATGGTGACCACATACCATCAGGTGGCACATATGCTCGTCCGCCAACCGATACATTAAAAAAACAAATAAATTATTTTCAATCTAAGTCTAAAACAACATTCTCAATATTTTTACTTCGTTTTAGGGCTTTATGCAATTCCGTCTAGCTAGGTAACCTGACTAGGTAATCTGGCTGGGTTATCTATCAGTTATTTTGCCTTCAAGTAGCAAGACTTGATATTATTGTGTTTTGATTAGAAGGGTGCTTGAGCCAGTCTAACTACAGACACAAGGGACATGACATCTGAGTTCAAAAGGTTGGTGCATTGGTTAAGTAAGGGATGGTTAATATTTCTAACAGCGCCAATGTATATAGGCTTTGATGACTTATCACCGAATGGCCCATTTGCCAATACAATCTTTCATTTAATTTTAAGCAATTTGGATTTCGGTTCGGAATGCTGATGCCACCGAGAAGAACTACATAAGAACTAAGCTACGTATTTTCCAACGATTAAATATTATACATAGATATTTTAATAAAATACAATGAAGTTTATACATTATTATATGAACAGATACTAACTCCATTTTACGGTTGTTATCTTGTATTGAACAATACGCTTGATATATTAATTATTAATTAATGTTAATAAAAAATGTTGTTCTATCACTAATAAGTAACTAGCAAAACGTCCTGGCTTCGTAGGGTTACATTAAGGATCTACACACGTTTCATTGAAGGATAAGCTTACAAATAAAAAATGTATTTTTGCTTCGCCGCCGTAGAGAGAACGCTTAACAAAGTTTCATCTCAATCGGATGAATTGTTTCATCACCATCCACCGTTAATTTTATTTTATTAAATAAATGAAAAATTTGAATATTTTTATTTTATTATATATTCACAATACAATCTTATGCATTAAACTCTACAATATACATTGCGCGGATATTACATATCTTTACTAATTATATATGAATTACTGTATATGTACTTTGAAAAGGGCGGAGTAGTGATTAGTATATATAAACATTTAAAATGAATGTTATTTAGAATATTTATGTATTTTAATAAAATAACGATAGCACCTACTTATTCTCATTACATAAAAGCATAACAGAAGTTATTTAAAAAAAGGTTTTTATCGTCGGTAGTGTGACGTAACCATCCAAGTGTGTTGTTTGACCCATGGGGTCTCATGGGATTTATTACGTTTTTTGTTTAATCTATATTTATTTTTAATAAAACCCACACGCCACATGTAGACGTAAATAGTTGGCGTATTTTTTTTTTTATTTCTTTAAATTTTTTTTTGTAATTATTTTATGCCTGATCTAAGACGAAAGTTATTTATTTCATTATTTAAAATGCTATGTTTTGAATATAGATTTTTTTCTAATATAAGTTTGTTTGAAATATTTTCAAACAAAATCTTTTCTAAACATTAAAGAAAATCCGCATCGAACTTCTCGACGATATAAACGCGGAAAACTTCAAAAGGAGTTATTTATTACTTCGGAAATTTTAAATCGAAACGTTTACGGCGAATATCGCGTTGATTTCGAAAGTTTTACAACGTACCGAACTTCAAGAGCGTCAGTTAAAATTATACGAAACGTATTTCAAGAAAAGTTTCAACATTACATAGATCAGTTACGAATTTTACATAAAAACTTTTTTATTTGATGCGGGCTTTGTGAAAAAAAAAGAAATCCTACGCCTACATAAAATATCGCTTTATTCGAATTCGAAAAAAAAAATTAAATTTCGAATTTCGAAGACTGAAATTATTGGTGGCACTTACCTTTCGGGTAGGTATTAGTAGGCGTTCGGCAGCGAGCGCGGCACAACGTGGAATGCCGTGCGGCGGAGTGAGCCGATCCACTATGTCTCGTCTACATACTGCAGTTCAGAAGGAACCGAAGATTGATCGTTCGTATTCCGAGCCCGAGGGATGTTAAGCCTGTTTATAACTTTCAATTTACAACGAAAATCGACTTTTTATACAAGTCGAATCGATTAACAACAAAGTCTCGCTAATATCACAATACAACTAAACATTTATGAAAAATATTTGTCATATTTATAGATTAGAGAACGAGTTTAATACATTTAAACTTCGACATTGTCATGTATGGCTCCTAGAATTAACAATATTTTAAGCACTTTATTTAAAGAATTTTATTAAAATATCTTGCGTTAAAATATTTTGATCTCTAGTTTTATAAAATATATACTTTTTTATCAGATTAAGTCTGTTCTATTTACTAAATATTGGTAAAATGTAGCTGCTATTACCAGTAGCTCGTTTCAAAGCTAATATTCATTTCATTATATTTCTCATTCCGTACAAGAAACAAAATGAAATACCCATCAAAAAGTATTTCATTCTACAGAAAGTAAATTAAATTCTAATAAAGACCGGCCCATACCAAGTTCAGCATTATAAAACATAAAATTAATGGACGCTAAGAAATTATTTTAAATATAATTTTTAGCTCTTCTAAAAGCAATACACGGCTTGGGGAAACTTAAAACTTTTTGCAAGAAAACTGGATTTCTTTGAAAGCATAAATCTCACCAGAATAAACAGTGAGGAAAATATTTTCAGTCTTTAGTTGAGCATTTAAACCCTCTTAAATGGCCATAAATCCAGTTAAACTTTACTCCAAAATACTGAAGCATTTAATAGACCTTAAAAATATATAATCGTGCAATACATTTTGTTTCCTAGCAAAGGTTATTTAATATATTACAATGATAGTACATAGGAAGTTTAAAAATGTCACCGGTAACCGAGAAGCTATGTGAAAACTGGAAAAAAATGATATGGACATATTATGCGGAGAAATAAAGACCAGGTTGTAACAGAGGTCTTAAACATGGATGTGGAAGGATATAGAGGTAGGGGACGATCAAAGAAACGATGGATAAATTGTGTGAATGACGATATACATAGACGTTTAAGGCGTCAAAATGACCTTGGAAATTAAGCTTGTACGTGTAGTACTGGTTTACTAAACCTACCAACCGGAACACAACAATTAAAACTATTGTTGATGCTCCTCATAAAAGCAAAACTGTGATATCACGATACAATAAAAAAACTCAATAAATGAAGACAATAATTTACACTCGTAATATGGTACCTAGTGTCTTTAATGGAAATAACTATTATTTATTGCATCTAGTGTATTATTATTTTTATTAGAATAAGTTTCATAAGTATGTATTATTTGTTTTTATCTGTTTCAATGAACAGCGTTTACAATCGTGGTCAAGCTACATACAATATTTATACCGGGATACGAAACGGCCCCCTCGGGTCAACCCAAAACTTTAAATACACATTTGACATACACGGGAAACAGTCGTGGGAATCGAGTAGTGTGCTGTAGAGCCTTAAATACAATGTAACTGCGTATTGTAAAAGTAAGTCGTAGCGCTACCTTGATAAACCACGCCCTTAATATTTTAACGTTGATATTTTCTATATATTTATTTATATATTTATAAATAGTTCCTGTAAAGCCTTTACTTATACACATATGTATAGACGAGTGTAATTTATTAATAAGGGTAATGAATCAAAATATATTCTTTATTCAATTTGGCTTTTACAAGCACTTTTGAATCGTCATTTTACAAATTATTTTATGTGAAGCTACCGCCGGTTAGGAGTGTAGATTCTATCGAGAAAAACCGAAAAGAGACTCAATAGTTACTCTGTTTAAAATACAAATTTATGTTTGGTAAATACAATTATTATACAAGTATATGAATCGGCAAAGTTATAAATAATTGCGGGATTTTATTAAAGGAACGGATACCTTGCCCCAAGAAGGATTTATTGTCTTCGCGGAGTCGGAAACCTGGCGTCATGAGCTTGTGTCTCGTGTACACACCATGATTATCACTGATTCTATCAGAATGATCAATGTTACTGTGAATGTACCTAATATTGTTGTAAATATATTGTAACGCAATAGTGAGTTCAAAAATTGTCAAAAGAATCCCGAAGGGCGTAAATTTTGCGTATGTGTATTTAATAACATTCATTTATTAGTTTTTAATTTAGGTGGGATACGTCATAAATGAAAAATATGAAGACTAAAAATTGACTAGATTCGTGATTTTACTATGAAATAAATCAGAAATTTTCAACGGCTTAATATTTCTAATTTGCTTCATTTTATTCTCAAGGTCAGAACTTTATTATAACCGCTACCCGACCGCCCATTTCGCAGCGAGCGATTTATTGGTTGCTCATAATTTGGAATCGATAATGTCTAATAGAGTCATTATGAAAGAAGGTGTAATATAACATGAACATATTGATATGACATACTGTTCGGGTCTTGTAAGGAGATCTAAAATTGACAAACTTTATCTTAAGCGTCAATAGCGCAGCGGTGTTGTGTATGGAATAACATCGCCGGCGCCGTGAGTCTCGGGTTCAATCCTCAAGCGAACCAGAAATGCTTATCTTTTCTGATTTTATTTTAAGATTGTTTTAAAATTATTGTGAATTTCTAATTATTCAAATATGTACCGACATTAGGTCATTTGAGGTCGTGCACTTTCTTTGTTCGGTTGTGTGTCTCTTGAACTATAAGAAACATCAATGTACCGACAATAATGTAATTGTGTAATGCATTAAAAGAGTTTAAATTGTTAAAAATAGTGTTAAGTGGTAGCGGATTATTGCATGGGGTGAGTTTTTTATTGTATAAACTTACATTAAGTCGGTTTTGAACGCTGTTAGGCACATAGTTAAACATTATTTTTTTCTTTTGTTGACTAGCCTAACGACACGCCTTTTTGGTCACCAAGCATATCAGTATATAACCGAAATCCATCTCCGATGACTAGCCGTGCAAGGTGTGGTAGGGTGCCTGCTTAAGATCTGAATGCAAAACCCTCCTGGCGCTCAACAATTCTTTGACTGATTGAATGCAATAAAAGGATGTGTGAACAAGTACTGTAATTTAATTGACGACCCGTAACAAATAGCGCCCAACGGAAAATAAATTAGGAAGCAGCAGCATAACATAAAGAACATCGTAATCGCCAATACTGTAATTGCATCAGCATCGGAAGATAATAGTCACTGTCTTACGGCAACGGTGTTATACGCGACGCGTCGTATTTTAAATGTGGATGATGTTATACAGTAATGTAGAAGTTAATTTGTAAATGAACGGTTTTATGCAGTAAAGTGACAGCTGGTATTGAATTGTATTAGATTTAGTGTATCTTATTTATCATTAATTTTGGCGAGAAATTAATTATTTAGTATTGTTTTAAAAATTTAACGGAGAAGGATGACGGTTAAAATTAAACATTAATCATTGGTAATTAATATAATTTTACATAAATAATATTATGCAATATTGAAATTCTAATTAATATAATCAATAATATTAATCAATATTTTAATTCTAACTAATATAATAAATAAAGTTAAAATTTAAAATAATTAATGTATTTGTAAATAATTTGTAACATACTGGCAAATTTTTACACATACCTACATTTTGTTATAATATAAATGTTATGAATTTATTTGAGAAATAATTATATTTGTATGAAATTGATAAATTGCATTAATAAAATCAGTTAGAATAGCAAAGAGGAACTCTTAAAGATAAAGTAGATTATTATTGTTTTTTTTTACATATAAAATGGATGTAAACTTTCTGTTAAAGGATGAACTTGAGTTTGAACTCGCGACTCGTGGCGTACATATTAAAAGTTTCGTTCCTGTTATGAAAAAATTACTTAAGGAACTCATAGATTCCGAGCAGACTGGTCAGTACTCGCATCAAGTGAAACCTCCTAAGCAATGTCTAGATAATCCTTCGCAGGAATTAATATTATGTTCTAAGAAAGTTAATATTTTGTCGAATTATATTTCAGAAATAACTGAAAAGCCAGATAAAAACTTGTTTAGACGATTAGTGTCCCGTCTGTATCACGTAAAGTCTAGGTTAGATTTTATAGCGGCCATGAACGAAAATGACAATGAACTTAAGGAGACCTTAAAGAATAAAGTGGAGAATTTACTATCACAGCTCGAAGAACAAGATGACAAAATAGAAGAAGAAAATCTTACGATCGATGACAGACGAATTATACAAGAAACGTTAGGTGAAGTAGGTGAAAAAATTATAAGAAAATTAGAGGGTCTGGAAAATGAAAATTACAAAAACGTTAACTTTGCACAAAATTTTGAAAATTCAAATTTCAACGCAAGAAATAAGTTTTCAAGGATGTTTCATACATCGACGTTCGAAGAGGATATACCTGTACGTAAGCTTGTACCAATTAACCAGTGGGGTATAAAATTTTCAGGAAATAATGAAGTTAGCATTAACGCCTTCCTTGAACGGGTTGAAGAGTTGAAAGATGCTAGGAACGCTTCTGATAAAGACTTATGGCGTTACGCAATCGATTTCTTTGAAGGAGATGCGTTAATTTGGTATAGAGCTAATAGGGAAAATATTTGTAGTTGGGAAGAATTAACATTGCTTTTGAAAAGAACATTTCAGCCTCCATGTTATCAGGAGGAATTGTTAGATGAAATTATGGCAAGAACTCAGGGTAAGAATGAATCGGTCATCATATATGTATCCATAATGCAGAATATGTTCAAAAGACTACCAGAGAGCATTTCAGAGCAGAAGAAAGTCATGATCGTTTTAAAAAACCTTCAACCTTACTTTCAAAGAGCCGTTTGTAGAGATCACTTTTCTTCCATTAATGATTTGATGAATGTTTTGCGGGTCATAGAAAGAACTAAAATACATTGTGAAAATTTTCGGGAACCTATGTGTAATAGAAATAAATTAGAACCGGATTTAGCTTATAAAAATAAAAATGTAGTCGAAGGAAATCGTGAGATAGGGGAAATTAAAAATTCTATAGAAGTTAATCAAAGACGTTGTTGGAATTGTAGGGAATCAGGTCACCTGTTTCGTTCATGTAGATTACCGAAACAACGATTATTCTGTTACAAATGCGGTCGTTTTGGCATAATATCGAAAGAATGCTCATGTAAGGGAAACGAGGCCGGGGGAAGCAGCGCTCCTGCCAAGTAGGCTTTCCCCTGGATAGGAGTAGTAAAGAATGGCAGGACTGGTTAAAAGTTGTAAGCGATATGTGCTGTGGTCGCGAATTAAGTCCTTTAGTAGTAACAAAACGAAACGATAACAGATCCTACGTGGAAATTAACATTTTGGAGTATACATGTGTGGGTCTTTTGGACTCAGGAGCCAATCGTACCGTCATGAATATGGAATTAGCTCAAACATTTAAATATTTAGGATTAAAGTCATATCGAAGTAGTAAATTAGGCTTGTCAACGGCTGATGGGACTAATCATAATATAACTGAAGCAATTGATGTACCTGTAGAGTTTGATGGTCAGTTTCATGTTATCTCGATGTTGATTATGCCTGAACTGGTTCAAAAGTTGTTATTAGGTAAAGATTTCTTTGATATATTTGGGATTGCATTTCAATTTAAAGGGGACAAGGTGTTAAATCATGGTGAAATCAATACAGTGTGCAATAATGACTTATCAATAATATCACAAAATGAATTAGATAAGTTTCAAAGGAATGAACTAGCTGATGTAATCGAAGAAATGAAAAATACTATTGGGAAAGGATTAGGTCGAACAAAGTTGTTAAAACATAATATAGATACAGGTGATAGTAAAGCAATATATCAAAAACAATACCAATTTTCTCCGGTTATAAAAAAACAAATAGAAAAAGAGCTAGACGAGATGCTTGAAAAAGATGTAGTGGAGCCTTCAACAAGTTCCTGGTGCTCCCCGATTGTTATTGTCAAAAAGGCTAACGGAACAAACAGGCTATGTTTAGATAGCAGACAACTTAATAAGGTTACAAAGAGAGACACCTATCCATTACCTAGAGTGTCATCCATACTAGACAGTTTAAGAAATGCTAAGTTTTTAAGTACGATTGACTTAAAATCAGCGTTCTGGCAAATACCCTTAGATGATACTAGTAAAGAAAAGACAGCCTTTGCAGTTCCAGGTAGAGGCCTTTTTCAATTTAAAGTTATGCCATTCGGGTTGGTTAATGCCTCACAATCCCAACAGAGACTAATGGACAAGCTGTTTCAAGCTAAAAGCGAGAAAGTATGGGCATACTTAGATGACATTGTAGTGTGCTCTTCAAGCTTTGATGAACATGTAAGCCTATTGAAATGGGTTGCCTCGGTCCTTAGAGAGGCTAACTTAACTGTTAACATGGAAAAATGTCAATTTGCTAGGCCATCTTTACGTTATTTAGGATATATTATAGATAAGGATGGACTGAGAACTGATCCTGATAAGGTTTGTGCAATCTTAAACTTCTCCAAACCAAAAAATATTACAGAACTCAAGAGGTTTATCGGATTAGCTAGTTGGTATCGTAGATTCATCAAAGATTTTTCATTAGTAGCGGCACCATTGCATGACCTTACGAGAACAAAAGGGCAAAAACGATTCTGTTGGACAGAAGGTGCAGACAAGGCGTTTTTGGAATTAAAAACCTTGCTGACTACAACTCCAGTTCTTAAGTGTCCGGATTATAATAAGCCATTTTATATACAGTGCGACGCATCAAAGACTGGAATTGGAGCCGTCCTCTGCCAAAAATGTGAAGACTCAGATCAAGCCATTGCATATTTGAGTAGAAAATTAAATGATCATGAAAAGAAATATTCTACTTCAGAAAGAGAGTTATTGAGTGTAGTGTATGCGGTAGAAAAGTTTAGACCGTACATAGACGGTACACACTTCACAGTGATAACGGATCATAGTGCATTGCAATGGCTTCATAAAATGAAAGATCCTCATGGTAGATTGGCGCGTTGGGCAATGCGATTGCAACAGTTTGATTTTGACGTTATGCATAGACCAGGTTCATGTAACGTGGTCCCAGACGCATTGTCTCGTTCCTTGGAAATAAATAATATCAAAATATCCGAAAAACATAAAGATAAATGGTACAGGTCTAAAGTAGCGAGTATATTGAATGGTAAAGAAACCGATCTGACATGGACAGTTGAGAACGGCATTCTTTTTAAATCGATCGCTTTAAAGCAGTTTCCTAGTGTACATCCGTGGAAAATATATATCCCGGAATGTTTGAGGAAGGATGTATTAAAGGAATGTCACGATAACTTGACTGCGGGACACTTTGGTATTCGCAAAACGCTTTACAGGGTGAAACAGAAATATTATTGGCCTAATCTATTAAGGGAGGTCAAGGAATATGTAAAAACATGTGAAACGTGCGCTAAAGTGAAGGTGTCCCAGAAACCAGCTTTTGGCAAAATGGGTGACCATAGAGAGGTCTCTGGTCCGTGGCAGATTGTTTCATTAGATTTGATGGGACCATTTCCGAGAAGTCGCCGTGGTAATACAATGTTACTGGTCATTAGTTGTTGGTTCAGTAAGTTCACGCTCTTATTCCCATTACGTTCAGGCAAGGCGGACAAAATATGCGAGTTAGTGAAGAGACAATTTTTAATTTTTGGTGCGCCAAAAGCAATAATATGTGACAACGGTAAACAATTTGTTTCACAGACCTTTAGAGATACTCTTGATAAATTCAATGTTAAAATTTGGTATACACCTAATTATCATCCTCAAAGTAATCCAACAGAACGCGTTAATAGGGTTATAGGAACAATGATTGCATCATACGTGAAATCTGGAAAACATTATGATTGGGACATTTGCCTGGACGAAATCAGCCATGCAATTCAAACAGCGGTACATGAAAGTACAGGGTACACGCCTGCTTATTTATTTTTTGGAAGGGAAACGACTACTTCACCTATCAACGGCCTGAATGATTTAGAAGATTTTAAGGACATGTCTTTGGAAATAAATAAAACACCCTACATAAAATTAAAGGACTGTCATGACCTAAGTCGAAAAGCTTATGATACTAAAAGAGTACTAGCAGATTTTCAAGAAGGAGATGTAGTATGGAAAAGGACAAAGTATTTGTCTAACGCAAATAAAAAGTTCATGGCAAAACTAGCTCCTAAATTTGAAAAAGCGGTAATCAAAAACAAGTTAACAAATAATATTTATCGTTTAAATAATGCTTTCGGTAAAGATATTGGAATATGGCATGCTAAAGATTTAAAACATGTCCAGAACTATAACTAAAAAAAAAAAAAAAAAATTTTTTTTTTTTGTTAGGTTGGAGGCATTTGATATGACATACTGTTCGGGTCTTGTAAGGAGATCTAAAATTGACAAACTTTATCTTAAGCGTCAATAGCGCAGCGGTGTTGTGTATGGAATAACATCGCCGGCGCCGTGAGTGTCGGGTTCAATCCTCAAGCGAACCAGAAATGCTTATCTTTTCTGATTTTATTTTAAGATTGTTTTAAAATTATTGTGAATTTCTAATTATTCAAATATGTACCGACATTAGGTCATTTGAGGTCGTGCACTTTCTTTGTTCGGTTGTGTGTCTCTTGAACTATAAGAAACATCAATGTACCGACAATAATGTAATTGTGTAATGCATTAAAAGAGTTTAAATTGTTAAAAATAGTGTTAAGTGGTAGCGGATTATTGCATGGGGTGAGTTTTTTATTGTATAAACTTACATTAAGTCGGTTTTGAACGCTGTTAGGCACATAGTTAAACATTATTTTTTTCTTTTGTTGACTAGCCTAACGACACGCCTTTTTGGTCACCAAGCATATCAGTATATAACCGAAATCCATCTCCGATGACTAGCCGTGCAAGGTGTGGTAGGGTGCCTGCTTAAGATCTGAATGCAAAACCCTCCTGGCGCTCAACAATTCTTTGACTGATTGAATGCAATAAAAGGATGTGTGAACAAGTACTGTAATTTAATTGACGACCCGTAACAATATGAACATTTAAGAATAATGTAGCTTATCAAAAGTTAAAAAGATAATCCGAAATAAGGCCTTATTTTTTTATGGTAAAGCTTGGCGGACGAGTATATGGGCCAACTAATGTTAAGTTGTCACCATCACCCATAGACAATGACGCTGTAAGAAATATTACCTATTCCTTACATCGTCAATGTGCCAATAACCTTGGGAACTAAAATGTTATGTCCCTTGTGCCTGTATTTACACTGGCTCACTCACCCTTCAAACCGGAACACAACAATACTGAGTACTGTTATTTGGCGGTAGAATAACTGATGAGTGGGTGGTACCTACCCAGACGGGCTTGCACAAAGCCCTACCACCAAGAAAATAGAGAGTATTACAAATACACTTATAAAATGAGTTTAACGTCATTAGACAAGAAGACAGTTTCCGTGGGAGGAATGATTTTATCATACAATGTTAAATCAATAAAATGTTAATATAATTTGATTTTATATATTTCTTTTTTTATGACATTTAAATTAAAATATTAACAATGTTTTGTAGATCATTAAACGAAACCGCCATTGGTTTTCATCGTCGACCGAGAGTTTGTTTGGATTTCCGAACCGAATTTTAATATGTAATTTTTATGATTAAATGAAAATAACAATATAAGATTTTAAATTAACATGGTTATTTTTATTATTAAAGTAATTAATTTCGGGATATTTACCATGTTTTTTATTCATGTTAAATATCCCGAAATTAATTACTTTAATAATAAAAATAACAAGTTTGGAACCTTTCCATAGTATTTATTTTTATAGATTTGAAGTCAAAATCTATTAACATACGATACTGGTGCTATACATATCAAATGCTTTTAACATATACGAGTATATATAATATTGAGCATATTAATAGCATTGTTATGTAGGCTTGGTTCCGGACATATATGTAGATACATACAAAGGTGGGAAAATGCTTTCCTTATAGTACCCATGAAAATTGATACGATATGCGATGGCAACCACAGTACAATATAAGATAAGAAATAAGACAGAAAACATAAATGTGTAGATAGGTAAATAGATAGATATAGAGACATATGAAATAATCTCTAGCGAATTGTCAAATTGGCAGAGCTTACACTTACCCAAAGAATGCCCCAAAACCGGGTCCCTAGTTACCCGCAGAGGCCGCAGTACATTTAAAAAAAACACTCACCACACTTATCAAAAAGTTGGAAAGACTATATGTAAAACCCTCTATTTTACAACTTTGCGGTCTTGTCAAAGTGTCTAAGAGAACAGCTTGCGTACGTGTGTTTACTAATCCTTCCTAGCTAACTTTATCGAGGATGACTGCAATGCCATAAAGGGCCAACATGACATCATGATACCATCAATATTCGAATATTCTTTTTCCTTACATTAAATATTTTGTCAAATTAAGTCAATTATATGGCATTAAAAACAGTCCTGGCAGTATAGAAACTATATGAAATTAATGACACTAATATTTGGTAAAGAAGACACTTTAATGATTGTTTTAATCTTGCTTGTAGAAAACATTACAATTTTACGTAACACAGCTCTTAAATAGTGTTATTCATTCGTTCGGTTAAATTTTTTTATGGTAAAGGTTGGCGGACGAGCATATGGGCCACCCGATGGTAAGTGGTCACCATCACCCATAGACATGCGCAGTAATAAATATGAACTATTGCTTACAACGTCAATGTACCACCAAACTTGGGAACTAAGATGTTATGTTTCTTGTGCATGTAGTTACACTGGCTCACTCACCCTTCAAACCGGAATACAACAACACTGACTACTGTTATTTGGCGGTAGAATAACTGATGAGTGGGTGGTACCTACCCAGACGGGCTTGCACAAAGCCCTACAACCAAGTGAATATGTCGAAATACAATTACTTTTTCAAATTTCATACGTCTAAGAGCCTTTATTGAATTTGAGAATATTTTCAGAGCAATCAACGCACGATCCGAGCCTTGTTATTCTAAAATATTAATTTTCTCGTACAACGTGATTTCGTTCCGATAATTTTGCGCCTTACACCACAGACGTATGAGGTACAATTACGTTATTAAATGGGGCACTTTTATAACTTTGCCTGCATCACCATTAAATAGTGATGTCACATAATACATCGATAAGCCATTGAACTATTATATTTCACATCAAAATGTCGATAACGGCTTACTATTATAATGCTCGTTCGATGTCACATTTAGAAAACAAATAACTCAATTTATTGAACGCTATTGAACGCGCTGTAAAGCAATGTTTATGGATAATTTCCTACGTCTCTATTGGCCATTTCAAATACAACGACTATTTTTATTTTCAATAATAATAATGAAAATAGTTACAGCACTCATATTTGCACGGAAATATATTGTAGTATTATATAGCGGGATTCGAAGCTTTCTCTTCGCTTCATTACTTTTATTTAGCGAATAATAACAGACCAGCTTAATAATGTAGTTTCCTTTTCAACATCTTCCTTTCGTATTTACTCTTAAAGAATGAAATTCATCACCCCGCATTGAAAGAGTGGGAAATTAATACATATTATTTTACTTTTTTCGTGTGAAATAATATTATAACTTCAGCTATCCATGTTTTATAACAACTGAATAATGGTATAATCCGCGTTTTATAACAGTTTAATAATGTAATTTCCTTTTGACATCTTCCACTTGTATTTACTCTTAAAGGATGAAATTCATCACCCTGCACTGAAAGAGTGAGAAATTAATACATATTACTGTTTTACTTTTTTCAAGAGAAATAGTACACGTACTAGTAGTGTAGTACGTAATAATAGTCTACTTCACGTTTTATATTCTCAAAATCTAATATAGTGGAGCGGTAGATCAGTACTTGCGTAACAAACTATACATTATAGTAAGCCCATAAGTCCTGGCCGAATTTAATATATGTCATAGCGAAGGCGGTATACGGGTTTAAGCACTGCAGAGGTACCTATCGGAGAGTTACTAAATGTACAGACACATACTCCATAGAGAAAATTTTTAATGTAAAACTTTTACGGTCAAACATTTCCAAAGATATCATTATGTTATTTTCAACTAACGACCCGACCCGGTTTCAGCAATGCTGATACTAAATATACTAAAGCATTTGTTTATTAATATTAATTTATCAATTTTTTTTTTTAATATATTGACCAAGTATTTTATACAACTTAGGGGGGGTCTCAGTACCCCGGGAATCCCTCCTAGGTATTAGAGGGCCGACCGTCAGGGCGTCACGGTAGCATGCGTAAGCGATCCCGTGGCGTCCACCGAAAGATGGAGAGGGTACCGCTGGTTTTTTAGTGGGTAACCCGGCGTGCCTGGGCGCACTCGGCGTCCTGGGTTCCGGGGAGTCCCACACCCCCCCCCACTTTCCATCACGTGGGGGAAGCGCGTAATGCGTTTTTCCAGCGAGAAAAAAAAAGTGTTATATACAACATTCCACTTGAATCACGGATATTACGCGTAATTTTAAAGATCTACTCGTAAGCATACATAGAAACTGACAGCGGTAAGCGAATTGGTCTTGTACTATGTTATGATAATGAAGAAAAGATATACCAAGGTATACATTTACATGTTTTTCTTTTTTTTTATTTAACTTTATCCTTGAGTGTATTTATATATATATATATATATATATATATATATATATATATATATATATATATATATATATATATATTATTTGCCGTTTCGTAAATTCGAATCGTTTATAAAAAATACATTGGTAAAATAGGCATATAGGCGATACAAGATTTTGTAGTTGATAAAAAAAGCGTGGAATTAATACCAGTTGACTTCCAGGCAGGATTATTAATTTAAATAATTGTATTACCTAACATGACTTTTTATTTTTTTTAAATGTTGAAAAAGAGTAACTACTGAGTTTCTTGCCGGTTCTTCTTGGTAGAATCTACTTTCCGTGCCGATGGTAGCTTCACTCAATTGTTAAATGACGATTTAAAAGTGCTTGTAAAAGCCCACTTGAATAAAGTTTATTTTGATTTTGGATATGGGTCCAAAATGTTGGGCTAGTTCTACTCAAGTTATTGAGATAAATTTTTACACATATTTTCATTCAGCGATAGTAAAATCTATTACATTTTTAGTGCTAAAGATAAACAAGGAGAAAATAAAACTGGTTAGTTTGGTCTGTTATACATATACAAATAATAAAAAATACGCGTCATCAAAAAGATTGTCTTGGGGCAATGTACCCAAGATGGCGCTATTACGCCGCAGTATTAAGATTTATTTTACTGTTAGTTCCATACTTTTATTATATTTGTATTGTATTACTATATATGTTTATATAGGTACATAGCAAAATGAAAAAAAAAACTTATTTCATTTTAAATATGGAAATATATTTTGAATATAATTTCTTTAGTGAAATGCCTAAACAAATTTCCGTCTAACCTGTAGTTTGAAACGCGCTGTGACACTTCAATTTGGTGGCAAGTGTTGAAGTAATCCTATTTTAAAGAAAATGTCGGAGTACAAGTCCTGTTTTATAAAACAGCAATACGCGTTTGTAAAGTTATATTAAGTTTTATGGTATCTTGTAGGAATTTAAACTAATTTACTTTTAAAGAAATAAATAAATATGGGACAACATCACATACATTACTCTGATCCCAATGTAAGTAACTAAAGCAATTGTGTTATGGAAAATTAGAAGTAATGATGATACCACAAACACCCATACACAAGACGACATAGAAAACTAATGGTAATCTACATCGACTCATCAACGAACCCCGGGACCTCGGAGTGGCGTACCCATAAAATGCGGTATACAACCTCTCGACCACGGAGTTCGTCATTATTTAAATTTATCATCAAACATAAATTATATAATAAGTATTATTCCTAATACTATAAATGAGGGATTGACTCGGTATTTCTGTATGTCTGTTTGTTACGCTTTATAGATCAAACTACTGAACCAAATTGATTAAATATAGTATAAAGTAGGCTACAACTCCACGGATGGATATAGAATTGTTTTATATTTAACATCTAATTTTTAATTCCTAAAGCGTGAAATAATGCCACGGTACCTTAAGTCAAGTAAATTTTATACTAAATAGAATTCGCCGTAATCGATAAATTTACTACAATATGTATTAAACGTACATGTGTGTTACAACACTAACGTATCGGTACGTGCAACGTCGATAAAAAGTTCATTTATGCTGTCAAAAATGCTTTTAACTCCAAACGTTACCTAATGATATGAATTTCTCACTCAAACTCAAACACAAACTCAAATAACTTTATTCAGTACAAAAGTATTACACTTTATTATTGATGGTCAATTGAAACGTACCACCTGCACCGGTTCGGAAAAGAAAATACCCTGACCAGAGAAGAACCGGCGGAAGAAACTCAGCGGGTTTATTTTTGTCTCATTTTTAAATAAACAATTTAATATGAAATGAAATAACCAGGAGGCGATCGTTTCATTCCCAAGGTGTGCTATCAATTATAAACTAATTAATTGTATAATAACCTTTTGCACACAAGCGTTCTTCAAGCAACTACTGGAAAAACCATATAGCGCCACGGTTTCACTGAAGAAATTCAGCATTTTCACTTACAATGAGATATGTATAATCAATACTCTATACTAGGATGTGACAATATTTATACCTCTGGAACGTTTAATGTAAATATTTTTAAACAGGTTGTATACACATATTTTTTAATTTTGATTTAAAAACATCTATTCTGTCCGCACCTTTAAAATGATTAGGTAAGTTATTACATAGCTGCACTCAAGCAGTATGGATTTTTACCCGACTTTGTCCGTACATTTACGATGGGTTACGTAACTTGTTTTATTTAAGTCATTCTTAGTAGTTAGAGTAGGAAGGTAGGTAGGTAGGGTTGGAGTAAAATTATGAACACCACAAAGAAATAAAAAAAAAAAGAAACGACTACTTTTATGAATTGCCAAAGAGCAAAAAGTTTTGCTTTTGCCGAAGTATATCTTCTGGTACTTCATATACAGTTTTGTGTGTACAGTTAGTGTGAAGAAGAAAATCGTTTTTGGAGTTGCATTTCTGTTAACGATCTTAAAAACAATGTCATAGGTTGACATCCAATTAACGTACACGCTACAGTTGTCATCAACGAACCGCTAAGATGGAGCGATTCCTTGAGTTTGTATGTATAATTTTGGTTTCTTCGAGGGGAAAGTAAATATGTACTTTCTAGGTATACTTCAGCCTATCCTGCCACATCCTGCCTTGCAGCAAGTTGGAGTTTCAGTAAAGAATAAAACAATGAAGTTCTTTTGACACCAAAATTATTAATAATTCAAAATTAAATAAGACCAATAAATATTTTTTTTTTTTTAGGAAAAACGTTTACAACTTTAAGGAAACCTTTATCAGTTTGTATAAAAATATTATTTTTAAAATAACACACTTAATTTACACGAATAAAATAAAAACTATATCACAAAATATGCTGTTTAGAGTATTACTCAAAAGTTAAGTTATTTAATGAGTATATACAAAATAATTTTCATTAATTATACTAAGATACAAAACTTTTCGTCACGAATATTGTTTTTGTGACCACGATTCCCATTTTATTAATTAAACAGGGCTTGTAGCTTCGGCTACATAAATACAAGCACTTTAAACTTTTAATAGGAAATTTTGGATGGATTCACGAAAGTAATACTAGAATTTATTCGTGTGTCCGTAATAAAGGCAGTATGGCGCCATGTCGTGGAATGAGAAGGACGTAACTTTAATATATTTACGCAGATAATAAAACTTAATACTCAGATAAGAAATAATAATTACTAGCTTTTCAATCTATACATATAATAAAATTGGAGTGTTTGTATTATTAAAATAGCCCTTTTTTACTCAATATGTAGGTATGTATGTATACACGGTGCATCCACAATTTTTGTCTATTTGTCTGTTTGTCTGTTTGTTCCACATAATCTTTGGAATGGTTGGACCGATTTTGACGGGACTTTCACTGACAGGTAACTGATATAATAAGGAGTAACTTAGACTACAATAAAATTATTTTTGTTAAATTCAAAAAGCGTACGAGGTCGCGGGCACTGCTAGTAATGAATAATCGTAAGCGCCATTGTACGGAATTGTTAACATTACTATTTAACCATAATGTTTGAAGCTTGTGTTGGAAGCAGGGACGACAACAGCCTTGGGGTTGCCATCGTTCCTGCCTTCCTTTCAGTGGACCACTCCTAAACGATGTTTTTTTTTATGGAATAGGTTGGCGGACGAGCATATGGGCCACCTAATGGTAAGTGGTCACCGTCACCCATAGACAATGACGCTTTAAGAAATATTAACTATTCCTTACATCGTCAATGCGCCACCAACCTTAGGAACTAAGATGCTATGTCCATTGTGTCTGTAGTTACACTGGCTCACTCGACCTTCAAACCGGAACACATAATACTGCGTACTACCCAGGCCGGTGGGTGGTACCTGCCCAGGAAGGCTTGCACAAAGCCCTACCGCCAAGAATGTAATATGAATTTTAATTTTAAACATGTAATATGTTATTAAGTATTAAAGATATAATTCGAAACTATTCGCATTAAATGTAATTTCCTTCCGCGTTTTGATATTTAAGAAATATTAATAATACTTTTAATGAATTTATTTATAACAAGCCTTGTTACTCTTTGATATATTTAATCAATTTCTTAAACGATAACCACTGCTAAATCTATTACTTAAAAGTAAATTATTCATATACATGATATAAATGTTATATACAGGGACTAATTATAGTAAAAGTGTTTCGTATTAAACCACACTTGTTTTAGAGTGTATCTTACAACCGGTTCCATGGTGTAATGGTTAGCACTCTGGACTCTGAATCCAGCGATCCGAGTTCAAATCTTGGTGGAACCTGATTTTTGCTTACAGACTACCTACATAATCTTTACATGGTATAAAACAAAGTCGCTTTTTCTGTCCCTATGTCCCTTTGTATGCTTAAATCTTTAAAACGACGTAACAGATTTTGATGCGGTTTTTTTAATAAATAGTGTGATTCGAGGGGAAGGTTTGTGTATATAACACATGAACAATATAGTAAAGAAACACTGATGATTTTAGAAGTTTGCAATGTGATGTCGTAAAATAACAAATTCTCTAATATATTTAGTATCAGTATTACATGTGTGCGAAGACGGTGCGGGTTGCTAGTTACACTATAAAATTATTGACGCTTCAGAAAGCAATACTTAAAGTTAATATATTTTATTAACACAAGAATAAAAAATAATGAATGCTCAAATATATACAAATATGAATTAAAAATAGTTACTCTAATCTTGACCGCGTGGAAAGAATGAAGTGGTGGCAAGAATGCTAGCAGTATTGCCCCGTTAATAATCGCAATTCTGATCCTCTGAGCAAAAAACGAACCAGCACTCCTGTCACCAGTGTAGGCAATAAGGCGAGTTGTTATACTATTGATAAAACTTTTTACACCACTAATCTAAGATCCACGTTCTTTTTTATAGAATAGGTTGGTGAACGAGCATATAGGCCACCTGATGGTAAGTGGTCACCATCACCCATAGACAATGACGCTGTAAGAAATATTAACTATTCCTTACATCGTCAATGCGCCACCATACTTGGGAACTAAGATGCTATGTCCCTTGCGCCTGTAGTTACACTGGCTCACTCACCCTTCAAACTGGAACACAACAATACTATGTACCTACTTTTGTTTAGTGATAGAATATCTGATGAGTGGGTGGTACCTATCCAGGCGGGCTTGCACAAAGCCCTACCACCAAGTGAACACCTTCGACAGCAATACTTAATATACATATAATATATAATGTCGTAGTGCTTTAGTTGGCCACATATTAAAGACTATACACTACAAACATTAGTGACTATAGTAAATAAAGTCTTTATTGCACACAAGAAAGTAAAGTTAATTACATATTAATTGATTAAACTTACTATAAGCCGGCATTATTGCTTTAAGCGATCTCTCAGAAAAAACCTTTAACATATGAAAACATCCGTAATATAAACATATGTAGTGTTATACACAATCAGGACCTAAAAGTTAATACACTCGTAAAAACTGCAACCACGGACTAGAAAAAAAAACACAAAATATGCACCTATATATAATATGAATATACATATGTATGTACACAAATATATATAATATTACATAAAATGAATTTTAAAATAGATAGAATATAAATATTAGTCACTGTACAAAGAAAAACCTTATTGGACAATTTACAAAATTAAAAAGTTATTCAATATATATACTCGTATAAAAACATATATAAATTTATTGGCACACAAACACACATATTTAATATTAGAATGAGTTTCACTAAAGAGAGACCTATCTTTGGTACTTACACTAGATAAAATTTAAGCAATACATTTTTTTTATTCTTGATATAATTATTTAGAAAATTTTCAACATACATGCAACGATGGTGTAATGTTGGTATTATAAGTATTTATGAAGGTGTGGTTTACTTGCAGTACTAAACGTCAGCTTAGAATAAAGAGCATTATTAATAACATAGCATAGTTTCATTAGCTGGTGGGAAATGAGAAATGTTCAGGAAATTCTTTATCGCAAACTACCTTTGTTAGTTCAAAGCGACGTGTCTAATTTGATCCTGAACACAGGCACAGATGCGAAATGTACAATGCGGACTGAAACCTTTGTTAACCGTTATAGCAATTCTTAGACGTTCTATTTTTTAAAAAAAATGATTTATGAATTACTTTTACTTTTTCTTTAATTTCTTGAATCACACTTGTCTATACTAATACTCATGCCATTAAACCTATGTTCAGCAGTGGACAGCGATAGGCTGAAGATGATGATGATGATGATGATACTATAAATTTGAAAGTAATTCTGTCTGTCTATTAGTCGCTCTTTCACGACCAAACCGCTGAACTGAATTTGATGAAATTTGGTATGAAGCAAACTTGAAATATAAGAAAGGACGTAATCATCAAATATGGCAAATAAACAATATTTTTCATTACTATACTATACGCGCACAGAAGCTGAGCTGTTAATTAAAAGAACAAAATATTTTTTTCATTATAATTATTATTTTAATGTATTAATTTCCAATGAAAAACAATTTTTTATTTACTACTGAAAGAAACAATCATCAAACCCTTGCAAATCTTCTGTAAGAATTCTTCTAAGAATACTTTCTAGAAGATATAATAGTACAAGATTACTTCAAAATATTCAGGGAAGAGTTTCATACCGAAACATCAACACGAGGTCACCATAATCTAGCGGTAAAGGAGCGAATCACGTTCAAGCAATATTTATTTACGACAAAGATATAAAACGGTACAAGAAGAAGATTAAGAATAAAAAATAAAATATACTTTAATCGAGTACACTACACTCGTACACTCGAGTAAAATACTTTATATTTTTGATACCAAACTAGAATTTGCTTGGGTATCCACTCATCAGAGCTACCGCCATGTAACATTTAGTATGTTATGTATGTAATATTTAGTATGTTTTTGTTTTGGTATGAAGGGCGAATGAACTTTGCCACACTGCACAGTTACACTAATGTCAATCAGTAATTCAGACACAACGGATATAATACATTAGCTCCCAAGTTTGGTTCCAAGGTTTGATGTTTGTGATAGCAGGAATGATTAATATTCGTAATATTAATAATTCCTGATATAATTAAATATGTGTGTTTGTGTGTTAATACATACATGCATGAGTGTACACGAGTGCCCACATGTATAGGATTACTTTTTAATTTTGCAAGTTTTTGGGTAAACTTTTTCCTTTGTCACTGTACTTATAGCATTTATTTATAGTTTATATTTTGGTAGGATGTTAAAGGTTTTCTATAAGAAATCGGTGATGGCCAGTAAAAGTAAGAAGTAAATTAACAACCTGTAAATTTCCCACTGCAGGGATAAGGCCTCCTCTAGCATTAAGGAGAGGGTTTGAAACATATTCAACCACGCTGTTCCAATGCGGGTTGGTGGAATGCACATGTGGCAGAATTTCGATGAAATTAGACACATGCAAGTATCCTCACGATGTTTTCCTTCACTGCCGAGCTCGAAATGAAAAATAAAAATGATGAATGAAGTATAATATAGAAATAAATATCACATCCAGCATTTATTTATCTTTGTATGATGACACCACGAACAATAATGAATAGACCACGTATATAGACATATATACCTCCGGATAAATTAATCTCACATGATACACAGTTCTGACCGCTATCACCTTGTAATTAAGATGTTTTTTCCTAACATTTATTACAAGATTAATGATGTGAAAATGTTGAATCGTACTAATGATGATTTTATTATTATATTAGTAAAGTTCTTCCTTATACGTATATAATGGGTAGATAAAAGCATTAAAATGACGTCATCAAAGATAAAGTGGCGATTTTTTGTCTATTTAACAATTTATAGAGCGTTTGATCTTTGGGTCCGTAGTCTCGCATCTCGAGTCAAACTAATCTAAGTCAAGTATTGAGTTTTGTGTACCCAGAAATACTAAGTTTCGACCCATTAAAGTAAGTAAAAGGCCTAAATCAATATTGAAGCAACTTTAGTAACAACTTTAAGAGATTAACAATTGTCCTCAGTATTAAGTTTTTTTTTTAATATGATGGTAAGTGGTCATCAATATAGGCAATGGCGCTGTAAGAAAACCTTGGGAACTAAGATGTTATCCCTTGTGCCTGTAGTTACACTGGCTTATTCACGTTTCAAAATGGAACACAAGAATATTAAGTACTGCTGTTTGGCGGTATAATATCTGATGAGTGGGTGGTACCTACCCATAATAGCTCGTACAAAGCCTTACCACCAATTAAACTACTATAGTTTCATTTTTAATTAATGAAGGAATCATCGTTCGTTTTGTACAACGGTCTCTGTCACTGGAGCTGTTTTTATTTATGTGTGTGTGAAGGATACTTATTGTGCTGATATTCTTTCCTACGGCTTAATTGATTTTCAGATAAATTTCCTTCTGCTTCACACAAACACACACACACACACACATACACATTGGATTTTTTTTTGCGAAAATAGGATTTTGTTCATTGTGAACAAACGTTGATCTAAGTCATTAGAATTTCTGTTAGTTATTTTTAACATAAGAGGTGAGGTCCCTTTTTTACGCCGTAGAAACCTTAAGACTAATATTTGGGGCCCCCGGGGGTAGGGTGTAACAGGTTATGTGACATTCCTAACTGCTAAAAATACGGCGATGGCCCCCTTCGGCACGATTCGGAGTATCTATGGGATCGTGTCGATATGGCAATACGAGGCTATCAAACCTGCCATCCCCTTTAAGAAAGAGGTGATTTTCCTTTTGTATCGCTATCTCGTGAAAGAAACCGTGTATTGGATACAGATTATTAATGCTAGGTTAGTTGAAACTCAACTAATTTCCATAAATTACAGTTGGATGAAATAACTGCCCAATTGAATCTATAGTCTGTACAAATGTTTGTGAAGATATTTAATTAAAATATTAGTATAGTACTCGCGCAAGACAGCGTCCGGCTGGGACAACGGCCTTTTCAGATGACGCCGTACTAAAGAAGTATCTTACATTGTACTTATGTCAGTAGGCTACTAAAATCTGAGAGCTTTATTTTTTTATAAATATTTATACTGAACTCAGTAAAACTCGGCAAAGGCTCAAAATAAAATGATCACATAAAAAATAATTATTATTAATTTCAACCGTTCGCCTTGTTAACTGTTCTAACCAAAAAAAATGTTTATTAACAATATTGACACATTCATTTTTAGTTTTTCATCCACGCATAGTTATTAAACCGATATGTTATGGTCCTTAATTTCAATGCACGTGAAAAACCGGTTAAAGGTGATGCTTTTATAATAAACAATGTAGCATATAACTTTCGAGATGATTTTCGAGTTTGTGCTTCAAAAAAAAGTTGATTTACAATATCGATACATTAGTGTATCCCAAATTTATATCGTAATGGTATATGACTCTTCTTTTCTTTCACAAAGATTTTCCTGCACCTTCTAAAATTATTCTTTTACGACATTCATAAAACAGGCTCCTTGTGCAAAATTCGAAAAAAAAACTCAGTAATAACATTTAATGTCGAATCGCAAGTCGCTCTAATGAAGCAATTTTGTTCTTCGGGAAAATGACCAGGAAATATCTTTTCTTTACAGCGGACTATTTGAAAAGAGTTTTTAATATAAGCTTATTTCGAAGTATTTTTTATTTTAACTATTGTCTTAAAGATACTTTGTACTAAAAGGATTAAATAATACTACATTTAGTTTTATTATACTAAGCAACTAAATAGCAAAAAAAAAAAATTAAAAACATTCATTTTATTTGACAAAAAATAATTTTGTGTCAAAATAAAATAAACTACAATGTTAACATGTAAAAAGAAATCACTCGCTCGAGTTACAGACATATTTTTACAAGAGATGGTTGCTATGTACTTCCAAGTGTATTATTATAAATGTATTCAAAATATGAATCATAAAAATCGATTTGTCTAACTCACGTCTGATTTACATAAATAGGTTTTATTTTATTGTGTGTCCAATGTTCTCGCTAAATTTGATTCGTGTCAGACTCAGAATACAAATGGAAGCAAACCGCATTTTTCAATTTCATACAATTGCCTGTGTAGATTTCAGTTTGAAATGTCAAAAGTCATTTTCATTGCATACAATTGTATAATACGACAAAATGTAGATGAAGCATCGGCAAATTCAATAAAAACCGATTACTGTCGATTAATACAAGCAACAGAAATAGCTCCCTATCGCGCCATTGATCCTGCGTCCTTTTCGTCGCTATAGATTCTCGCGTCGGTTCAAGCCGAGAAAGCAAGTGCATGTAAATCCACTTATCCAATTGGCAAATATATTAAGTCGTATGATATTAAAAGTTATTAATTTCGTGTTAAGATCATATTCACATAAGAAATAAATATTGATAATTTTGGATAGAGTATTCAATTCGAATGTGATCTGTTTTATGAATATTGCCGATGCTACATCTAAGTTGTGTCGTACTACACCTATATTTGTCTCGAATAAAAGCACTTACAAGGAGATTTTTATTTAAATTTACATGCTAATAGGGTAAAATAAATACAACCATAATTTTAAGAGTTACACTTTTACGACGTAACATCTTAAAGTCCACGGTTTGCAGAGAGTAATAGCTTTTATTTCTGTTTTGTACAGTGACTAACTGTTAGGCAATTATAGTAGAGTGGTGACCGTCATTCTTACAATTTTCATGATCAATCATTATTTATAAACTTGTAATCCCTACTTTCTTTTTGCATACGGTGCATACTACTCCCCGAAACCGTGATAGTGTTTAAAGAACGATTTTAAAAATCAAATAATTAGAATTTTTAATATGTGGCTACACATTCTCCGGACTGAAGTAAATATTTACAGACAATATAAATAGTTGGTAGGTACGGGTTTGACAAACTATTTATTTGTCCAACCCCGGGTTGTGGTTCTGCCTTGTATATACTAGACTAACAAGGCGGTGATGTATACATAATACACTAATTGCTAATGATATTAGACACATTCTTTTATTATGAGGTTTATAGTTATTATCTGCTGATTACAATTTTTTCAAAAATGGAAACATACTTTTTTAAAAAATTTCAAATAAACATTCATAGAACTCAGCCAGACGACCTCCATGGTCGAATGGCGTGTACACCGGTTTTCATGGGTACGCCACTCTGAGGTACCGGGTTCGATTCCCGGCCGAGTCGATGTAGATTACTATTAGTTGTCTTGGGTCTGGGTGTTTGTGGTGCCGTCGTTACTTCTGATTTCCATAACACAAGTGCTTCAGCTACTTACATTGGGATCAGAGTAATGTATGTGATGTTGTCTCATTTATTATTATTATTATTAGCCAGAAATTAAAAAAAAAAGCTATTTAACTACAGATCTGAATCTATAATACATTGAATGTACGGAACCTTAAGAATGTTACCTAACAAAGTAAAATTTCCTGCTCTCCGTCCGCAGAACCTTCCGTAAAGTGAATTGGAAAAGTTGGCAACTCTTTTACCTGTTTCATAAAGACATTTTTACATTTAAATTTTAAAAAGAATATTCTTAGTTCCGAACTGTCTCTTAGCATCTTTTAAACTTAGCAATCACTTAAAACTATTATCGTAATTAAATATATATTGATTGTACATATTTTACTAGAGATCTAGAAGATCTAGCTTAAACCAAGAATATGAAACGATCAGTTTTCTTAATTGTTTTTTCACAACCCTTCTAAGCACAATTGGACAAAACTCTTTGTTGATCTGTCCACCCATCGTAAGTGAATGTAATTCTATTCTAGTCGCATTAAATCTTATTCAATAGCATTGATACTTTCTCGTGTTATTTCTGAAAAATGATCCAAAGTAAGAAAAATGTAAAATTTTATATTGCGAATTACTTCTATATAATTGAAAATAACAATGAAGAATCGGCCGTTATCGTATACATATGAGTATATTTATACTGAACACAATGATCTGTAACACTTAACAATGAAAATATTTTTTTTTTGTCAAAAAAGAAAGTATTTTTAAAGACGAAATGAAACCCGTGAATATACGATTTAAAATCTTTATTTTTTTTTATAAAAAGATGCAGACGATAAACATAGTTAATAAGAATATTAAACCTCTTTTTCATAAGTGTATTTCGAAGCACTATTCTTATATATTAATTGAAAAAATATTTAAAAATTACATATTGATGGGAATGTTTATTTTGCATAACAAAAAGTTAATCTTAAAGATATGAATTTGAATTAAACAATCCATTTGAAATTAAATTCTTGTAAACAAATATTCACGGCTGGACGAGATGTTTGTTTCTCAGCGAAATGTTGGCCGTTGCCCGTAGAATGGCATTTAAAATTAAAATTCTTCCGCCATAATATAACAGTTTGTGTTCGAAATTTAAATTTAATAAAGTACTATAATAACAGTCAGATTGGTACTAGTTATTACCGAATTCAAAAACGAATTCCAAATTTGAAAATTTACCACAACCTAATATGACCTAGCAGCCTAGTCAGTCTTAGAAAATCCGTTACTGGCATTGCTGTGTTCTGGTTAGAAGCTTCAGTGTAACCACAGATACAACCATTGTAACTTAGTGCCAAAGGCTAGTGTCGCAGTGAGATTTGAGGGTTAATATAATTGTTATTATTTCTTAAAATACCACCATAGACGGTGGTTACTACTTACCATCAGGTGGTCCATTCGTGACTGTGCTTTCATCTTAAACGTATTTTATTAGGTATTTAAGTTTAATGAACCCAAAGTTCCGCCAATTACGTCGCCATCAAATTTCCCTTAATGGCTCTTGAAATTCATTTTTATTACGTATCCTTTTACGTCATTCTTTTCTTAAATCGAGGATTTTTTACTACGAAAAATAAACCATCAAATATAAAATATATCCATTAAAAATAGTTATATCACATAATATAATGTTGGCATAACTATTCTCTCTTTAAATCAATTGAAAATGTTTTATTCGAACTCAAACTCATGTAAATTAAAAAAAAAAAACCAGCCATGTGCGAGTCGGACTCGCGCACCGAGGGTTCCGTACAAACCTGCAAGGTTTACAAAGTTCGTTCATTACGACAATCGAGTCATAACTATGGTATTTTTATTGCAAAAAAAAATATATATTTTGTAATGTAACTAAAAATTTAAGGTTTTCGGAATTTTTCCTTTATGTGTGCTATAAAACGTTGCTTCATGCCAAATTTCATGATTCTAGGTCGACTGGAAGTACCCTTTAGGTTTTGATTTCCTTGCGAGTACTTGCGAGTTTCAAAATATGCAGCTTAAATTGCTGTTTCTTTTGATTTCGTTGACATAGAAGTTTGATTTTGTTACAGCTTAAAGGCATTATAGACCTGAGTATTTGGTATGAATTTCAATTTAATACCTCTACGCGTTTATGAGGAAATGGGTAAGTAAGTTTAAAATTATTAAAAAAATATATATTATGTGATGTAACTAAAAATTTATGGTTTTCGTAATTTTTCCTTTATCTATGCTATAAGACGTTGCTTCGTACCAAATTTCAAGATTCTGAGTTCACGGGAAGCACCCTGTAGGTTTTGATTCCCTTGCAAGTGTCGAAAATTTGTGGCATACCTAAATGGTTGTATCTTTTGATTGCGTTGGCTTAGAAGTTTGATTTTTTTACAGCTTCAAGGGACAGTAGACTTGAGTAATTGATATAAATTTCAGCTTCATACCTCCACGCGTCCCTGAGAAAAAGGGTCTTGACAGACGGATGAACGGACGGACAGACGGACAACAAAGTGATCCTATAAGGGTTCCGTTTTTTTCCTTTTGAGGTACGGAACCCTAAAAATTGGACCAAGGTATTAAATGTTCTGACAGTGAAGCTATTTATATGATAAAATATTAATTTGACAAGTTAATTGTGATTTATGTTAACGTATGGATTTATAATTACCTTTCAATGGTTATCTATAAAAGAGTCAATTATTTTTTCAAATGTAACATGAATATGGAACCATTTCGTAACGTACATGTTGTTTACATATATTCTGATTAGTTACGTTACGATCTAGTTTAGCAAATATAACCAGTATTGCATCCTAATTTATTTGCAAATCAAACAGTAATAGTAATCAACATTGTACAAACCTGAGTGACTAAACTAACTCGTGAAACGAAATATATTCATTGGTTAATAAAAAAACATTCTCACAGACATTTCGAGATTCTAAAGATGGCTCATTTTTTATTATTATTTATTAGTGACCCACCCCGGTTTCGCACGGGTGCAATGCTGATACTAAGTATAGTACAGATTTTTTCTTGTTTCTTTATTTGTTACTTTATTGTCCCTGTATTATATATACAAAAACTTACCCTCGAATCACTCTATCTATTAAAAGACCCGCAACAAAATCCGGTAAGCGACTTTGTTTTATACTATGTAATGACGACTGATAAATGTAGTTATAAAAAATACAAGTACCTCATAAGGTTACAATAAATATTATCAATATTATAATAAACTAATGAGTCATCTTAGCACGTATGCAATTTATTAATAAATAAAATTATGTGATATTTTATTATACGCCCTATGGTACATAGGAATAAAGTAGCTTTTCACCAATGTGTTTTTTTAGGTTTCGATTATTAGGTCCCGAAATTAAGGAATAATTTATGTAAATTATGTATGTACATAAAAACAAGTAAACTTTACCTCTTTATTAGTCAGATAGATTATGTAATCATGAGTATATAATATAGATGTACTAAAATAAATATGATGAAATCATAATTAATATATTACTATATTGAGCTGAGATGGCCCAGTGGTTAGAACGCGTGCATCTTAACCGGTAATTGCGGATTCAAACCCAGGCAAGCACCACTATATATATATATATATATATATATATATATATATATATATATATATATATATGTGCTTTATTTGTGTTTATAATTCATGAAAGGTTTCCTGCAGGTTTCCAGGTTGCCAGAATTTCATAGAAATTCTACCACATGTGTATTCCACCACCGTGCATTGAAACAGCGTTGTGGAATATGTTCCAAACATTCTCCTTAAAGGGAGAGGAGGCTTTACCAGGAGTGGGAAATTACCGGCTGCTGTTGTTGTTATTTATGCAAAAATGGCATTGTATGGAGATGTATATTAAACATGTCACTGGATAAGCAAATTAATTAGTCTACAAACAATATATTTAGCTGAGACAAATGCAAATGCAAAATGTAATAATAAAAGAAAATAGCTTAAATAAAAGATCTTATTTCCTTTCCTCTGTAAGACGAAACATGGCATAAATTTATGATTCGCAAGTGTCTTTTGTAACAGCTCAGCACATTACTTGTAACAATACAATCATTTCTTATTTCTGTTAGAGCAGATCTGAAGTAATGTAAGGAGACTCGACAAGTTGGAGTTAATTAAAAAGTTGTACGGAACCACGCGAACTACAAAAGTGACGTGAATTGTTAAAGTTTAATTAATTATTTTCTTGAATATTGAAACTAAAAACTACAATCAACTGTTTTTGTAATCTGTTTAACTAAGAAAATACATTTTAGTATAAAAATCATTCAAATATAGGTAGTATAGTATAAATAGAAGTACAACAACAGCCTGTAAATTCCCACGGCTGGGCTAAAGGCCTCCTCTCCCTTTTAGGAGAAGGTTTGGAACATATTCCACCACGCTGTTCCAATGCGGGTTGGTGGAATACACTTGTGGCAGAATTTCTATAAAATTTGTCACATGCAGGTTTCCATCATCATTCAGGGTTTGAACCCGCAATCATTGGTTAAGATGCACGCGTTCTAGCCACTGGTACATCTCTCTCGACTCGACTCAATAAATAGAAGAACCTAATATTATAAAAAAAAACTATGCACTTGTTTTATCAAAGTAGGAGAATAAATTAAAGCTAACCCATAAAATCTTATTATAATGCAGAAATTTGTGTGTTTTGATATTGGTTTCTGAATTTGAATGGAGGATTTTGACGAAAATTTTCATGTGGAAATTAATAATATAAATTAGGGCATGGGATACACTTTGTAGGTCAGTTGTCTGTCTCTCTGGAAATGTTTGACCGCACGTCGTCTAAAAACTACAAATAATATGTTAAAATAATTTCCACTCATGTTTTCTTGGAGATTCTTCATCTATGATATTGTGTTTGACGACCTCCGTAGTCGAGTGGTGTATACACCGGTTGTCATGGGTATGCCACTCCAAGGTCCCGGGTTCGATTCCCGGCTGAGTCGATGTAGACATTTCATTAGTTTTCTATGTTTTCTTGGGTCTGGATGTTTGTGTTACCGTCGTTACTTCTAATTTTCCATAACACAAGTGCTTTAGCTACTTACATTGGTATCAGAGTAATGTATGTGATGTTGTCTCATATTTATTTATTAGATATTATACAGTCTCTGTGTTTTTTTATTGTTCGACGATGTCTTTGATATTTGAATAGTTCAATTAAATCAGATTGATTAACTTTTTTTTTTAATCTAGATTGTCACGCAATTATAATTTTTTTAAACTGTTTGCTCACAAATTTGTAATGTTATTAGTATTTTGTTTAGTATAAAATTTTCAAATACAGAAGACGAAATTTTAGGTCTTAGTAAAACGTCCAGTTGTCACTCGTTGGCCAAATGAAAGTCCTACAAATTTCGTTAAGGAACGCTTAAAATACATTATTTTTGTAACCAGCGCAGACTTTAGACAGACAGACATAACAAAAACTAATTATAAGAAATCGATATTACCCAAAACGAAGAGAAAATTGTTACACTTTGATTGGAATATCAAGGTCAAATTTGTTTAAATATATTTTTACACACATATTGTACGTATTAAAATAAATATGCATTTTTATGTTTCATTCATAAAGTTTAATTGATCATTTTTTTACACCAAAAATATAATAATCAAACAAAACCATTGCACGCGGTCAAGATTTATAGAGCAACTAGTTTTAGTTCATATTTGTATATATTTAAATATTCAATGTTATTAATTCTTATGTTAATAAATCTATATATAAAATAAAATAATTTATCCGTAAAAAAAACAAAACGAAATGAATTAGTATATCGTTTGCTATATAACTATATAACATGACAGCTTATTGAGAAATACAGTATTATTCACATTTTTACGCCAGTTACGTTATATTTTGTCGCAGGAATAGTCGTGTGTCTGCGCTAACCTTCAAACACTCCGGCACGTACAAGTACTGGCGTATCGCCAGATGCGCTGTTATTCGCCTACCCCCTTCTACTCCCGTCATCGCTTAATTATAATATGACTTGAAATATTTTGACAAAGTAGGTAGTTTAAATTATATTAACTTATAATATGTACGAACAGCGTGGCTTTAAATAATATAAGTCCTTCGTATGTCACTGATAAGATGAGAACTGACTTATGAAGAGGTGCTTTTATAACGCGTATATTTTACAAGGGTGTTTTTTCTTATATGTGTCAGTTTTGTGGTATATCGATTTGAAAAGTGAAATAGTATAACTAAAGACATGTAAGATAACACCTTAGTTCCAAAGGTTTATGGCCCATTGATATTCGAAGGAATGGTTACCATATATTGGCCCATTTGCCTATACGAATTATTTGATTAAAAAAATAAATTATAAAAATAACGAACCGGATTGACAATCAGAAATAGCTAGGAAATAAAAAATAACAAAATATATTTATGAAACTACTCGACCGATTTTGATAAAACAAATACTTTTCTCTAAGTTAAGTGTAACTTAAATTAAAAATTTTCATTTCATTTTAGTTTTCGAGAAATTCGTGGATAAACATGCAAAAATATATACAAACGTACACTTTCGAATTTAAGCCCACATGCTTGAAAGCCTAAATGAATCATCATAGTCAAATATAATTAAATTCTAACATGTTACATTCATACACGTCCATTGATAACCTTCTTTTCTAAAAGTCGTTTAAAAAGAGGTATATTGAAACAGCCCATTTATCCGAAGCGATATTCAGAGGCACATACCACGACATACGCATAGACCAATGTAACGATTATGGAAAACGTATTTTCATTTAGCAGAATCATAGAAATAACCCAGGTTCTTACTATTTACAGATAGTAAATACGCCGCTGTCCATCTTGTCAAAACCCTCCTCTCCTTTCTAGACAGATTTGAGCTTTCGAGTTTAGCAAGCTTCAATAAAAGTCGGTAGGAACAGGCGGATTTAAATTTCTGTTGTGCTCTGTTAGGTGAATAACTTTGACGGATCCTAAGTAGTAACATTGAGGCTTTAACCATAAATACATAAAAGTTAAAAATGGTTGCCATACAAATATATATGACGCGTAAAATGATGGCAACACTGCTAACAGACATTGAATCGCAATTAATACTCTAGGCATAAAATGTCCTCAGACAGGAGTACTCCTGTCACTAGTGGTGTCCATACTACGAAGTGTCCCGCTTTTAATAATGCACTTTAACTCTAAGGCTCGATCGGTCGATCGTTTCGTATCTCAACTGCAAATGGGACAAAGATTTGGAATAAGAGACAAATATTTTAATCGTTTTATTGATTCTGATTTGAGACGGGGCCAGCACGTAGCGTCCTTGTTCCCTGGGAATTGATGTCAGTCCAAGAGCTCTCTCGTCATCCTCACGAAATAATAATAATAAGCAACTTATCGTGATATATCATTAATTCGGATCATTGTAAACCTAATACAAAAATGTACCCAAGTCGTTACACATTGGTACCCTAGGGAGGACCAATTCAAGGAAATCATCATATTCTAAAAGATTATATTTAACTTTGTAATTTATTAAAATATTAATTAGTTTTCCTAAGAAGAGTTGGGTTTAAATAAATACTTTCTTGCGGACATGGAAACTTAATGGTACAAGTTTGTCTTTACTTTTCGTGCTTCTAATATAATTAATATTATTGATTTTTTTACTCATATTGTATTCGTAATATTGTACTAAAAATACAATGAATACTGAAGTATTACTATTTCATTATATTAAGTATATTATTTTTTACTAACATCCCAGAGGTAATTTCAAAGGGAATATCTGAGATATTAGAGCTCTAAATCAGAAAAGCTCCATTTTTACAAACCCATATTTAACTTTCAACGTTATAAATCATACTTATTTATGTGTGTATAATTTTTAGCCTTGCGGTATTCCAAGAGATGCCACTCTACAAGCTACGTAGCAGTTCGCTACGTTGCTACGCGCGTAGTGGATTTCGTAGTAGATGTAAAGTATTTAGTTTAACGTCTAATGTGTAGATGGCGCTTTTTCCAACAATGATATATAGTGCTTCTCTTGGGATAGCAGTATTCACTAATAACAATAGAAGGCGTTAGGAGTAATTTTAATGTCTTCAGAAATCATCAACATTGAAAATAAAATTTATAAGTAGCCTACCTGGTGACTTCGAAGCAGAATATATTTATTTAAATAATTGTATTAACTAACATGACTTCGTATTTTTTAAAAGTTGAAAAAGAGTAACTACTGAGTTTCTTGCCGATTCATCTCGATAGAATCTACTTTACGAACCGGTGGTAGCTTCACTTAAATGTAAAATTACCATTAAAAAGTGCATGTAAAAGCCTACTTGAATAAAGTTTATTTTAATTTTGATTAATCTCTAATTAAACAAATATATTATTATTGTTTAACAAGTCATGCTAACTTGACATTGGCACTGTAAGAAATATAAATCATTTCTTACAGTGCCAATTTGTCGCCAAACCAACCTTGGCAGCTAAGATGTGCTTTCTGCCTTTAGCTGACAGTCTCACCAGGAACCCAATAATACCCAATTATGCTTAGGTGGTATAATTTCTAAAGAGTGTGTGAAATAGACCCAGATTGGCTTGCACAAACTTTAAGTAAAACTTCTCTTGTTTATTCTAAATATTTCTACGCTTATTACTATTTAAATGCAGTGAAAGCATTGTTATGTACCGGTTTTAAGGGTGAGCCAGTGTAACTACGGACCTGGTTCTATTTGGAATGGTCTATATTTCTTACAGACCTATTGGAACTTAGACGGCTCAGTGGTTAGAACGCGTGCATCTTAACCGATGATTGCGGGTTCAAACCCAGGCAAGCACCACTATATATATGTGCTTAATTTGTGTTTATAATTCATCTCGTGCTCGGCGGTGAAGGAAAACATCATACTTTTTCTTTTTTTTTTTACCGACCTCTTGTCGACGGTGTTGGCTATTATGTGGTCAATTTGTTCTTATATCATAAAAAAGTTCAAGATATATTTATAAGTAGTTTGTTATAGCATTTATTTCCATTCAAGTAGTAATAAAGTACAATAACAGCCCGCAAATGCCTCATGACTGAACTATGGAATCCTCATAGTGTTAATAATCTACGGAACTTATACTAAATACTTTTGTCATATATATACAACCCCTTAAAGGGAGTTTGCGCTTTGGATATTTATATAGATTGTCAATATGTATCACTTTGAATGTTATCCATATATATATTAATAAATCTAGAATCCAAATTATAAAAAAAACAATATTCATGTGACTCGCGGCTTTGAACCCGTTAATGTTTAGGTATTATAATTACTGAGCCACCTATGTTCTTGTAGTAATAAATAGTCTTAATTTGATATAAGTTAAACATTAATACTTCAACGATGTGTAAAATACCGTTTCACGCCCTTCACACGTAGAGAGGTCGCGTCGTAAAATCGCCAATGTATGCCCAATAAATTGGTTTTCATTAAACCATTGTGAGTGTTTAATCTGACATTTTATAGCGTTGGGACCGTGAGTGGGATGACGTTTAGGGATCAGCGAAAATTCTTTTCTAGTATAGAAATACTTAAATAAGTTACGAGTTAGTCTGTCAATATTATTTCATTGCAGACATGATAGTTAAATATTTATAAGTAATAAAATATGACATTATTTTTGTGCTCTATATAGTTATAAATTAGGGATACAATTTTTAATTAGTATCTATATTATTCCATGACCTTGAAGTAATATTGCAAAACCTTTAATTAAAAGTCATCATCAACATCTAGTCTTATTACCTATTACTTAGAGTTGATAAAATTTTACGCCCAGTCGGAAATTGGGATTCAACAGAGAAATTGGGTAAGAATGGGGGGTCCCATCTTTTCCCCATTTGAGATTTATACAATAGCTATTTTTATAATTTATTTGTATATAGAGGTCTTAACACGTCGGCTGCGGCAACTTTTTTTATTTTTTTATTGGTTGCGATACGGGGCGTTTAAGAACTCGTACGAAAACTATCATAATACAAGTACGGCGTTTATTAGACCCCTTTTGACGTTTAAAAAACTAAAACTCGATGTGAATTAATGATATGATCGAATTTTATTTCTTTAGTGCGATACGTTATCAAAGACTCCCCGGAATAAAGTAGGTACCCCGTAGCATTCGGTTTTCAATAGGCATCATGTAAATACATTTATTGCATTCCTTATATATCAAATAGATGTTACCGCCCCCGTATAACAAAGCAATCTATATTTTTCTTAGCCGGATCGCTAGGGAGACACATACGAGGCACATAAGACCTAGGCTCCACATTGAACGTGTTAATATAAATATTAGTATGCCTTGTAATAAATTTTAAGTAAGTGTGCGTTTTAGCAGTGACAGTAACGGCAATTAATTATTGAATTGCTTTACTCGTTTCAAAACGCAGACTCAAACGATTCCTATGTCAACCCGTTTCAGTTCAATAGCTGATTATTATTATTAATTGATATTGTTGACTTAAGATATTTGTCCAGCACTAATATTTTAGTGTCGCCTTTACGATACTCGCAAATAGCGTATCTGAATGCCTGCACTCAAAAATAGGATGGACATGTCCCACTTGACGTTAAAATAGTTATATATTCTTCAATTAGGGTAGAAGGTAAGGAATATATTCTGATAAATTTTTCGTTAAACTTAACTGAACTAACTTCAAACATATGATTTAGACCAAAAAATTTAGCGAGTTTTGAAAAAAAAAAACAATATTATATGATAAGAAGTACGTAGATGAATCGCAGTTTCACTTTTTCAGTTAATGCGTAACAAGTATATTAACGCTCATGTAACTTTATACTCTTGTTTATCTATATCACTAAATAGTAAAAAACTCGCTTTCAGCCCCTGTTTGTATTTCCGCTTCTTTCTTTACTTTTGATGCGATTTTCACGAATTTAAAAGCGATAAGGAGGATATTAATAAGAATTATAGCTATACTATTAAAAGTATTATCTAATATTCCCATTAATTAAGCTTAAAACTTGTTTTAAGAGTGGATGATGACAATAGTCTTAGGGGTCAAAATCAATCCTGTGACTCTTTGCATATAAATAACAACGATAAAATACACTCCAAGAACTAACTTTCAGATAAAATCCACAGTACATCTATTTTTTTAAGGTTGATGTTAAGTAAAAATGTCAATGTCCAATCACTTCTAATTACGAGTTGTTAGTTGAACAGAAGTTCACAGAACGCTACAGAAACGTCAAAAGTTATTGGCGAAGATCTCCACAACTAACAGTGTTTTTTTTTGTAAAACTTGTATGAATTTATTTTGTCACTTTTATTTTTTCAAATCGATGTAGCGTAATCAAGTCTATCATATATTCCAAGTTTTTTTATGTAATAGGTTGGCGGACGAGCATATGGGCCACCTGATGGTAAGTGGTCCCTATCACCCATAGACAATGACGCTGTAAGAAATATAAACTATTCCTTACATCGTCAATGCGCTACGAACCTTGAGAACTAAGATTCTATGTCCCTTGTGCCTGTAGTTACACTGGCTCACTCACCCAGCAATACTGCGTACTGTTGTTTAGCGTTAGAATATATGATGAGTGGGTGGTACCTACCCAGGCGGGCTTGCACAAAGCCCTACCACCAAATTTATCGAAAGTTAGACAAAAATATATAATTTTACATAAATCCTTCATTTTCAATTATATTACATCTCGGTGACCTAAAATTTATTTCTTAATATTTCAATATCACTTTTTTTCATTTATTTCAATTGAAATTAAAATACTTTTGTTCAAGTAGGCAATGAAAATTCGGCAAGAAAATTTGTAGTGTTTCCACAAATTAGATACATATTCAACTATGTTTGTATGTATATATTTCGGAGTGCCACGTATTGTTTTGGGAAAGAAAATAACTTTTTACTATTTTAAGGTTGGCATAGTCTAAAACAAAGCAAGTTACATTGTCTTCCAGGCACAAAAGGCTGAAAATATTTTGCATTTAAGAAGCATATATACACTATTATAATTTAAGAACCACTAATTATTATAACGTATATAACTCGCTTTAATTTTACTTTAATTACACTATTTTAAGAGCAAAAAGAATACTTAATCATCACAAATATAACACATATTATCAATTTGTCAATCAAGGAAAATGAGATGAAAACACGTTTTTTGCAATGTCTCGGAAACTATTAATCTTACAAAAAAATTATAAAAATATTCTTGCCTTCAATAATATTGATGTAACTTTCTTTTTAATTAGAAATTGAATAAGTGACGAGCAAAACAGTTAAAAAAAATCATCAAAAATTTCCTCTTTAGCGTAATATGTTTTTCCAAGATGATGGTCGGGGGAAAAAGGTAACCCCACAAACTTGAGGTTAAGCTATTATTGACCCCCCTATATGATCCATAAATAAATGTCTTCCAAGCAATGTGCACCCTTTGTAACATTTCAATGGACTTAATTGAAAATATTTAATTAGATTATCTAAACAAGTTCCAGATCACACCGATACATCAACTGCTAGATCACGGTAACCATGCTATGGTTACCGTGATCGATGAGAGTCGTGATTGAGATCGTGACGAAAAGAGTTGAAAAACAAAAGAGGTCTGTGGTTATTGGCTGGCTTTCTTCGACAACAACAATAACAACAACAACAGCCTGTAAATTCCCACTGCTGGGCTAAAGGCCTCCTCTCCCTTTGAGGAGAAGGTTTGGAACATATTCCACCACGCTGTTCCAATGCAACCCGCATTGGTGGAATACACATGTGGCAGAATTTCTATGAAATTTGTCATATGCAGGTCACGATGTTTTCCTTCACCGCTGAGCACGAGATGAATTATAAAGACAAATTAAGCACATGAATCAGCGGTGCTTGCCTGGGTTTGAACCCGCAATCATCGATTAAGATGCACGCGTTCTTCCTACTAGGACATCTCGACTCACTCTTCGACATCTTACTTTATACATATATACTTTATTATTTTTTTAGTACTACAATGATAGAACCAGTCACAGACCGCTTAGAACGTCCACGCATTTTCCACAAGTGGAACCTTGTGTAAGAATTATTTATTTAGGACTTAGGACTTATTTTTCTTTGCTGAATTATCCTGGTGATCGTTACATACTGTATAATTAAACTTCATACGTCATTATTTATCTGATAAGTCTGTTATCAAAGTGTCTCTCTACATTCTTTAGCATTGACAATTTTCGAACCGAACTTGTAAAATAATAAAAAAGGTTGTATTTGCTTAAAGCGCGTCATATATATAAACTAGTATTTCGCCTGCGAAACTTCACATTTGTTCAAAAATTTTTTTAGGAATTCCGAAACCTTTTAGAGGTTTTGTTTTGATTTTCATCACATTTGACTCCAAAATCGTTTTAGTTGTTTTAGAAATGGAGTTTATTTACAATTTTATTTTATTTTCTTGTACTCTAACAAAACTCAAAACTCAAATATCTTTATTCAATATAGAAGCATTACACTTTCTTATTGATGGTCAATTGAAACACTACCACCGGTTCGGAAAGAAAATACCCTGACCTGAGAAGAACCGGCGAAAGAAACTCAGCGGGTTTTTTTTTTTTGTTTGTCTTATGTATTATATAAATAAACAATTTAATATGAGATGAAATAGACAGGAGGCGATCGTATCATTCCCAAGGTGTGCTATCGATCATAAACTCATTAATTGTATAATAACCTTTTGCACACAAGCGTTCCTTAATAATTTTTTTAAATTTGGCAACAGAGGCATTTTGAACGCTTTCTGGGATCCTGTTGTAAAACCGTATACATTGCCCCACAAAGGAGTTACTGACATGACTCTATGTAGTCGAGTAACAGGAGTAACAAGTTTGTGTTTGTTCCTTGTACCAATGTTATGAGTATCACATTTTCTCATGAAATCATTAATATTTTTTCGTACATACATAACATTAGAGAATATATATTGAGAAGTAACAGTCAATATCTTGATTTCTTTAAATTTATTCCTTAACGATTTTTTAGCTCCTAGGTCAGGCCAGTAACATTTTCCTTTTCCTTCAAATAATCCTTTTTTTAAATTATAACAATTTAGTAAATTGCAAGCAAGAATCTTTTTTATGTGCAGCTATCGTCCCATAATTACTTGAATAAAAATCGACTCACGCTAATAGTATATGAGATCTTCATACTCAAATTATTCTTATTTAAATATTTTAGCTTTTTAGTTTTAGAATAAATAATTCTCTACTACAACTGTAATGAATGTGTAAAAATATTATCATTAAAAGTATATTACTACATACTCAACAACGCGGAAACAACTCTATATATGATAATAATACATAACAATATAATTAAAACGTACTCAATCTTTATCGTAGAGAGATCAATCGTTTCAATATAAATTTCTTCGGATATTTAAAGGATGAATAATCAATTAAAACGCGGGTCACTTAATGCCTTTTCTATTTTACGAGAAATGTGTCGAAAATTCCTGCTGATTGAAGTTCAGAACAAAATATTTATCAAATAAAGTTATACGTTTGTTTTCTACGGACTACATCTCATTTAAAGCATTTGCTATATGATATTGAATGAGTTACATTACATGGATTATGTTCCAAAACCTTCTCCTCGAAAGGAAAGGATTCCTCAGGCCAGCTGTGGGAAATTTATAGGCTGTTGTTATTGTTGTTGTAAGTTTCATAAAAAAAACTACTAAAAAACAGGTCTAACTAACATTGTTGTGATAGGAACTAATCCATCAGAATGAATATATTTGGCCGATATCGAAACGTGATGTAAACGTTGAAGCAGCACACGTAACCGTGTTGCATCCACACTGGAAATCTTTGAGCAAATAATGTATATAGATACAGTTGCATAGGTGATGCTTGTACGTGTTGCATTTATTAGGATAAAGTTGCGAGCATCAAATTTTCATCATTTAATAGTTTACGTATAAATATATCGATAATATTAAAACATACATTTTACATCAGTAAGATTTAAAAATGGTAAACACTTTTCGATATATTTGAATCTTAACTTAAAATTAAAAAAAAAAAACATTTCAGAATCTTAAACTTCAAAGAATAATAGTGAAAATGAAATTTAAAAAAGTATTTCAAATTTATATGTTTTTGTTAATTTTCTACTACAACTAGCTTTCGCACTCTGCTTTGCATGTGTGTTAAACCAGAGTAACAGCTATCTTCTAAACATCCAAATCCTTACCTATAATTAAGTAACAATTATCCAAACATACAAATCTAAATAAGTAAGACTAGCTGATATGTGTACACGCTAATTACGAGTATGATATTATATGTACATTCAACACATATTCTACTTCTAAAATTTACATTAAAATTCGTCCAAATTTACCTTATAAATATTTAACAGTAAATAAAGGTATCTAGGTATATATAGGCCTTTTAAATAAATCATTGTAGTTTCACAAAATGACGGCTAAATATATTTAATATTAATATATTAAATATATTTTTTTTTTCAGTATGATACTTGCCGAAGCTTCTGGTTTCTTTGGAGCTTCTTAAGAATATCCAAATCAGTCAGATCAGAGATCAGGAAGGAATTTCTCATCATCTCTAGACTGACTCGAATAAATATAATTAAAAAAAAAAAACAAATTAGGCAGACATTATTGAACATAGTTCAAAATTGAATTGAAACCTGATTTTGTATACGACTTATATAGCCACGTCAAATGATTATTTTATATTTTCACCCTACCACCTAAAATGCTTAATTCCACATGAAGAAAAACCTCTATATTGTATGAACATCAATTATTTGACAGGCGTCCTTAATAAAGTCGACATTTTAATTTTACCACCACTAACTTTATTGGTCCTTAGTTGTAATAAAAGCTTTTTGTGAGCTGCGGAGGCGCCTCGCACTCATTATAATGTCCATCACTTATACTTTTAACGTTTATAATTCATATACGATAGCACATAATAACGCGTATGATAGTGTTTTTTCAATAATAACATCGACTTTAAATCGAAACAAACACAGTTTATATATTTATAGAATTTTGGTCGTAAATTCAGTAAATAAACGTACATATTCAATTGATATATCATCATCAGCAAACTGCTGTCCACTGCTGAACATAGGCCTCCCCCAGAGCGCACCACGATGCTCGGTCCTCTGCATCTCTCATCCAGCTTCTACCGGCGATCCTGCGAATGTCGTCGGACCAGCGGGTCGGAGGTCGTCCTACGCTTTGATATATAAAAGATAGAAATTCAAAATAAAATGAAGTTGACAGCAGATGGTCAATGTTGGTTTCGGTCATCTGTCAGTGATGAAAGGTACAGGTACTTTATCCATTAACTTTTGCAATTAAGATTGTCGAAATAATCTATGCCCTCTTGACAGAAAAAAAAAACAAAATAAAAAAATATTTAAGCAGTGAACGTAATATATACATCTTAAACCTTCAATGAGTCAAACGGCCGTAAGGTTTTCTTACACTAGAAGCACTAGCTCACACACGATTAAAATCCAAAGAAGTAAACACAAAGAATAACTAAAACACAAAAATTAACAAAACTTATGGTTCTGAGATCAAGCTTTGTTTAATTTTCATGTGCTTAACTTCTTCAGTATTTTTTCATCCATTCATCATTCTCTTACTAATCCCGTGATAGATGATGAAGGTAAACAACGACACATTTTTTTAATCCGACGTTAAAAAAAGGAGATTAAGAGTTTGATATGTATGTTTGTAACATTGTTCGAATTAAATAATATTTGTAGATTACAATCTATTTTCTTTTTATATAGACCAAAACTTATCATAAATATCTGTAAAGGCTTCCTATAATCGGAGAGATTTGTTACTCATTCCAATATGACATATTTCATCCGATATAATATGCAATATAATCACTGTAATTTTTTTTACGAAGAATAGTAGCAATGCCTCACCTTAATTAAGGAATAAGTAATACTCCTATCTACCCCTCCTTTTAAGCTTATCACTTGTGTTAGGAGTAGGGACGGTATTAACAAAAGCGCTATCCTGACTTTTGACATGCACTATAAATTGACGCTCAATTTTTTTTATGGTATATGTTGGCAGACGAAAATACGAGCCACATGATGGTAAGTGGTCACCATCACCCATACACAATGACGCTGTAAGAAATATTCCTTACATCGTCAATGTGCCACCAACCTTGGGAACTAAGATGTTATGTCCCTTGTGCCTGTAGTTAAACTGGCTCACTCACCCTTCAGACCGGAACACAACAATACTGAGTACTGTTATTTGGCGGTAGAATAACTGATGACTGGGTGGTACCTACCCAGACGGGCTTGCACAAAGCCCTACCACCAAGTCAATGAATACATTATTCCAATATAAGTACATTAATTCGCGGCTTCTTGCACTGGACTATCCGACTTACATTTACCACTTTCGCTTAAAACTTTTGTTATTCAATGAAAGGTTAATTCAATAAGGTCTTAAATGATATTTATTATTGTTATTACGAGGAAAGCAATCTCGATCCCATCGCGATCGGATCGTTAATATTCAAAATTTCGAGTTATTACTTCGTTTCGAACTTAGAAATAACAAATAAAGTGAATAATTTCGTGTAGTTTCGATTTTAAAGGGTAACTATCCAATGTTCGTGACTTAGTTAACTATTTAAGAAAGTGAGTAAGAAACACGATAATTACTCTATACTTGGGATCTGCGGCCTATAAGTAGGTAACTTACCTGGTCTGTGTAAAAGGAAGTAAGTTAAGTTCTGAAGGTCCCCACTGCTACTATATAAGGTTACTAGCGACCCGCCCCGGCATCACACGGGTGCAATAATGCTACTAAGTATAATACAGAATTTGTTTTTTTATGTCATCACATTAGAAACTTCTAACATGATCAGTGTTTCTTTACTATATTTCCCATGAATTATACCCAAAAACCTTCTTCTCGAATCACTCTATCTATTAAAAAAACCGCATCAAATCCGTTTCGTAGTTTTAAAGATTTAAGCATACTCGTATAAAGAGATACAGGGACAGAGAAAGCGACTTTGTTTTATACTATGTAGTAACTTTAGGTTAGGTCAGGCTAAGTTTCCATTGTGGTTTGATAACATTCCATTTTTGAAATATTACTGTAAAATAGCGGTGTTATATGAAGCAGTGTCCCGATATTTTGGTGATAGTGGAAATTGGTGTAATTAATATAGTGCGATCGAAATCAACAAACGTATAAACTGTTTGCGATAGCTTCGTAATGTTTCATTAGTGTTGTTCAGTAACGCGAAAAATTAACGACACGGTGCACGCTCTAAGAGACAAACGCCGACAGTTAATATTTTCAAAATTCAAAGCGTTTGTTACATTCGCGGGATCACTTTATTTGAGAGTGTGATGTTAACTAACGAACATTTTTGTACTGGACATTCTATTAATGATTAACTCTATACAGGGTTATTGGTAACTCAACGTATATCCGTTCGGAGGTGATAGGGGTGACTATTTACAATAATTTTAACCCCCATATGCATCGGTCCAAATCACGAAGAAATCTCATTTATGACAAATTTTGAAAAAAGCTAAAAAACATGATAACTCAAAAATGGGTCACTTTTGGATTAAGCATATGGGGGTTAAAATTATTGCAAATAGTCACCCCTATCACCTCGAAACGGCTATACGTCGAGTTACCAATAACCCTGTATATATTTCAAAGATTTCTTAAGATTAGATTAACGTAATTCTGCCTCGTTTGTCTCCACCAATCTGCATCGAAATGGCACGGTGGAGAAGCTCCAAAACTTGTTCTCAAAGGCAGAGGAGGCCTTAGTAATACTGTATGAAATTTAGAGGCTTTTACTTTAGACTAAAATTTGTTTATCAATAAATCACTAGTTAGCTGAATCTAGTACTATCTACCAAGTAACTTCAAATTTATAAAACATTACCTATAGTAGGCAAACCGTAACCTTATAAGTATAGTAATTTTAAAAGTATCTTTTCCATGAAGAGGTAACAGACAGAGTTACTTTCGCATTTACAATTTAGTGTACATAGAATAAAAATATGAAAATATAGGTTAATATAGTAAAATTAATAAAGAGCAAAACAGTTATATATAGGTTATAATAAGTAGTTTTAGTTTTTATAAGAATAAGAGTACCAATTTCTATAAGCATTTTGTGCAACTCACTCACTCGTGAAATTTTGTAAGTTGACTTTTGTGTTAAGTTATTTTAACCGACTTCTAAAAAAGGAGGGTATAAGTTCGACGTGTGTGAGTATGAAGATCCGTTTAGACTTCCAAGCACGTGTGCTTAACTTCGTAAGTGTATGTTTGTCCACGAATTTCTCAAAAATACAATATCGTATTGAGATGATCATTTATTTTTTAGGTTAGTTACACTTTAGGGAACAGTGTAAGTTTCATTAAAATCGGTCGAATAGTTTTATATATATATATATATTTTATTCATAGTTCACTAGCTGTTTCTAATTTTGAAGTCTTATAAGAAGATTATTTTTTTATAAATTATTTTTATTTAATTTTAATACAAATATATACACATAAAATTAAGTATCCCGTCATTTGTATAAAAAATATTTCTTACAACAGATAAGAGCATCATCGTTAGGCTTATATCTGAGCTTTAAACATTAAACAAAGCGTCTTTGTATCCGGTTGGAACAAAGTTATTTTCGCTATATATCAATGACAAGAAATAAAAATGTTACTAAAAATTACGTCAGAATTAAAACAATATAAAACCGTACGAGTATATAATAGAAAGAGATGCAAAGAGAGAGAGAGAGAGGGGAATCTCTTACGTAACGATTTATTAATTACTTGGAACAGTTTAAATAATAAAATATTTTTTCTAAAAAATAACACCGAAAAATTACTTTTTTTGCTCTTATTAGTGTCATTTTCTCAAAATAGAAATTAAAGTCCTTATGTAACAAATGGTTATTTGTTGATTTTTTCAAAAAGCGCTGACCCTTTTTCGATTAAACTTATATGGGACCACTTCTGGAGCATGATATACTAAACAATAACATAACAAAAGAAATGTTTAGTGAATCTGTACTTCTCTTCATAAAAGCTACGAAGATGAGTATAAATCCATATATTATTGAAAGAACTATTTCCTAACTCCTAGTAATTGAGGACTTACACCTTCCATCGTCAGCTCAGCAGTATAACATTATGATTGCCAGAAGCAAATGCCAATATAACTTCAGAAAATATGTAAAACGCGGTACATGTACCTATAAAATTTTACACCAGGATCACATCATCAGTCTCTGATATCCAAGAGTATCTTTATCTTAAAAAAAATATACAGTTCGAATTGAAAATACTCCTTTTTTTGGAATCGCTTAAAAATTGAATCTATTAAATGTATATTAATGTGATGTAAATAAAATATTACCAACGGAATTTCTTGCCTGTTTTCTCGATAGAATCTACTTTAGCAACCGTAGTAGTTGTATTACATTAAATTCAACAATGTAACATTAAAATTCAAAAGTGGTTTTTTAAGCCCACTTGAAAATAAATATTTAGATTTTGAACAATTTTGAAACCGTTAAATACTTCTGTACCCAAAGATTTTCAGTGCGTAGCGTTTCAATACATGCCCTACGTCATTTTTATATACGTTATTTCAAACATCCTGTACAACCTCTTAAAGGAATCGTTCAAATTGCGAAATCTAAAGGAAATTCTCATTTTCGTAAATGTTTAAAATAAGTATGTCAGTTATTTTTTGTTAACATTCATAATTTGCGACATTACGAGTAAATAATAATTAATTATTACTAATTTATAAATCAATGTTGAAAACATATTGTTTTGTGTATTTACTTTTATTAATTTATAATACCTATGCTCTCTTCCTAAATTTAATGAATCTTTAATGTACAGTCGCAGTAAGAAAAGGTTCTTCACCTTAAGATCTATTTTCGTGTGCTCAGTATGAGCGATAATCTGCTTTAGCTATCGAGAATGACATTATACGTCGCAATGATTTGATGTTTAGATTCAAAATGTACTATGAGCTTAAGACTTGATGAAGGAATTCATTTGAAAACTGAAAAAAGGTTTTCTTACTCTGACTGTACATAATTAAACTATTGCTTGTGAATTACGAAGAACGAGGCGTTATTATATTCTATACGTCACTAAGATAAAAATTCGTAGCTTATGAAACGGTTTTATAGGGCAGTTTTGGATTTACGATTTACTTCTACACTATTCTATCATCCAGTTACAAAAGTAATGGCTTTTTTATTGTAACTGAGCATTCGTTTATTAATTATAATTTTCGTTAGTTGTTAATTTGATTAATAAATAAGTATCAAATCAAATAATTAGAGATACTTAAAGATTTCTTGATGGTAGGGTTTTGTGCAAGCCCGCCTGGGTAGGTACCACCCGTTCATCAGTTATTCTACCGCCAAATAACAGTACTCAGTATTGTTGTGTTCCGGTTTGAAGGGTGAGTGAGCCAGTGTAACTACAGGCACAAGGGACAAAAAATCTTAGTTCCCAAGGTTGGTGGCACATTGACGATGTAAGGAATAGTTAATATTTCTTACAGCGTCATTGTCTATGGGTGATGGTGACCACTTACCATCAGGTGGCCCATATACTCTACCGCCAACCAATACCATAAAAAAAATTAAAAATAAATAGACAACACCGGTTCAAATTGATTATGACGATGAGAACTGTAACAGTTTAACTACTTTACACCATTTTTTTTTCAAAAACCTTCTCTTTTAAGAAGCAGGAGTCACAGCGATGGGACCTTCGAGACTGTTAGTTTACTTACTTTATTTTACATACACCAGAAAAGTTACTAATAGGCCGCAGATTTTCACATGCTGGATTGAAACTTCTCATCGAACCGTTAAAAACTTTGAATTAATTTTACCTGTGCAGAGTCGGGAAAGTCAGATAGTATTTATATAATCGTGTAAGCTACTTCAAGTTATACTAGGGATGAGATGGCTTAGTGGTTTTTTTAGAGATGATTGCGACTTCAAACCCGAAATATACAAATATATCTCTTGTTCGGTGAAGGAAATTATCTTTAACCCACATTCTGGTTTGTATTAAGAAAGCCTTTGTCCAGTGGAACTTTTGCAGGCTATTTCAATAAAAATCAATTAAATTTATTTCGATATTATTTATTTAATAAATAATTTTATCTTTTGTGTTTATAATTCATCTTATATTTGTGGTACAGCAGAACATCATGAATAAGCTGAACGAGTCAGTAAAAGAATTAAATACATAATATAAATATATTAACGTACGAGTTTTTGGTGATAAACTTTGCACTTACACCTTAAAATTATTATTAGCCCGTGTAAACTCGAGACGATCAACTAGTTTTTTTTATATATTTTTAATTAAAGGAAAAGTTCTCCTTTCATTTATGGGTTATCTATAGAAAGCTAGAACTTCCTGTATAAAAAAAAAACCTGAGCGATTTATAGAAAAACTTAAAGGTTGAAAACGTCTTTATAAAATGATACAAGCTAAATAGAAAAATATTTTTCCTTTACTTTGAATTTATTTAAAAGATATAATCTAAAGTTTGATAATAAACTATGCAGTCTTGAAAAAGTCCCACACAAAAGTCGGATGTAAGTTAGATGAACACTGTCGACTTTCACAGGATGTCCGAGTATTTCTATAATTCTGTGGACATATTTATAGCTAATTCACATATATAAGTCGTTAGTGCGTGGTCAACCTAACGCTTTGACGCGTATATAAGGCGGGAAATGGCTCCGGTCTAAGTAGATACCTGTGTGCCGTTGACGGTGGTGGCCGGATAGCAAAAAAATTGACGTGAGTTCATAATTTCGATATTTATATTATATGTCATTTAATTTTAACCATTATATTAAACGATATTTTTTTATATAAATTGTTTTATACAATTTTTTACAAAGTTTTTATGTCGCTAATTATATATGTAAATTTTGTTATATATATGCTCTAAAGATATTATAAATTATGTATGAACATTCAAAACGGACATATATTTATATTCACTAAGGGTGGGAAACTGAAAGAGTTGTCGCATAAATTCGAAAAATGTTAATTATCCTACATATATATGTATGTGTAGAATTATGTTGACAGCCCTATTAAAAAAAAATTGAGATATTTATGAAACATAAATTAACAACTTGGAAAACATTCCAAAATTTATTTTTGACATTATATTTATTTCAAATTTAGAACAATATTTATTTATAGAATAATAAAAAAAAAAAAACATTTCAATGTATTTCATTATTTTAAATTACTATCTGAAATCTTTAAAATTATATGTTTTGTTGAAGTAATTGAGTTTTTAATTATTAGTGACCCATTTAACAATGGTATTAAATTTAAAATTAAAACTGTTTCAATAAATATTGCGAACATTTTTTATAATATATTCAATAATATTTCTACTAACTAAAAAACTTTATAAGTATATTACACGTTAATTAATACTCAAAACTGTTGAAGAAAAAGAACATCGTGAAATAAGATACAGCCTTTAAAAGCTTTTGTTTAAATTCACGTCAACATATGCCGATCAAGTCTTGTACTTAACGGAATTTTAAATTCAACCGATGATTTGAACCACTATTAATACCAATTCAATTTTGTGTGTGTACTAGGTTTCATAAAATGTATGGTAAATAGAAGCCTATATTTCTACTATGTAGGTAAATTTTAATTTTTTATTAGGAACATGTTCGTAATTTATTAAACTTGAGTTGATTTTTTTTAGTTCCAAAAGTACTTAAAGTCTTGTTAATAGTTTTTTTTTTATTAATATATCTTCTTATTTACTTTTTGGATATTAAATCTGGTAATTTAACTGCACGTTTAAACAACAGTTCAACAGTTACAGGAAAAAGTTACGAATCCTCCAACATTTATAAGAATATATTGGCTTTAATTTGAATAAAAAAATATTCACGAAACATACCTAAAGAGTAAGAATAAAAAAAAATCAGTGACGTCGAATAACAAACAAAATTATTAAAATTAATATCTTTTACTTTTTTGAAATAGGCTTAAGTACCAACGACTAAGTTCTGCTGTTTACCCTTTCAGTTCTGCTCACTACTACGTACGAAAGTATAATTTATGTTTAAACATATTGCAAGGCGGTGACGAATATATCAAACTCTGACTCCGCAAAGTCAATAAATCCTTCTTGGGCAAGGTATCCGTTTCTATACTAAAATTGCGCAGAAATATTTAAATTTGCCGTTTCGTAAATTCAAATTGTTTCTAAAAAATACATTGGAAAAAATAGCATAGTATTCGATACAAGATCTTATAGATGATAAAAAAATGTGGAGTTAATACCTGTTGACTTCCAAGCAGGATATATCATCTAAATAATCGTATTAACTAATATGACTTTGTATTTTTTAAATGTTGAAACAGAGTAACTACTGATTTTCTCGCCGGTTCTTCTCGGTAGAATCTACTTTCCGAACCGGTGGTAGCTTCACTTAATTGTAAAATGACGATTCAAAAGTGCTTGTAAAAGTCTACTTGAATAAAGTTTATTTTGATTTGATTTGATTTGAGTTGTCGATTTACTAGTTCTTCTAAGATTCTAAACGAGCGATTCTGATATTCCGATTTCATAATACCGATAAGGCGATTTAAAAATATAATATGGCGGAAAATTAATTTCCAAATATGCTCACATTCGCAAATACAAAGAGCTAATGTCGAAACGAGATGAATGATGCTGTCGAGTGATCTATGATCATACGGGTACTTTAAATTATTGGCAATAAAAATATTACTTTTTTATTACAAAAATGTTTCATATTATTTCTCAGAATACAAGCTATTTAGGTTCGTTGTAAAATGTTATATGTAATACAATCTATTAAATATAATATAAGGAGGCAACAATTGAACAACTCAAAAATAAAACCCCATACTCTCCACTCTTTTTGTGACTATACTAACTATTAGTACACGAAATCAAGATAGTTGGTGTATCATGATAAATATAATTAACTGAACGAACAGACCATATTCTATTTTATATTTGTTCGAAAAACATTTCCTTCCATTTCCAAGTGTTAAACCATTTTTGAGTTATCACGTTTTTCAAAATTTGTCAAAAATGCAACTTCCAAAATTTATTTAAAAAAAAGTATCAATTAAAATCAATTTTTTTCTTCTGGAATTCTAAAAAAACAGTGGTAAAAGGCTAATATATCTATATATATTAGCTCTTTACCAGTGTTGTAGTAACCACAGAGGTAGGGCTCTATTATTTTGATATATCTATATTTTTTTCATTTATCTTTCAGAATTGGTAGCAACAAAATTGTTGTGTTAAATAAGCCGTATACTTTGGAATTTTTCTTTTTTTTCTGACCATCTTGTTTTCGCAAAAATATATTATATACATGAAGCCTTTATACCGTTATATATAAAAGTCAATTGGGTGAAGCGCACGCTAGTAAAGCTCGTAGTCGACGCGATGCAGATCTTCAACAATCATTGTGATATTACAGCCAATTTACACAAAACAGACCACAAGAATATTATGTATTGCTGTTTGGCCCTAGAATATTTGGTGGTATCACTTTGCTTGCTCAAAGTCCTATGAATTCCATCCAGTCCTGTTATTAATGAGTTATAGGCTAATTTCACTCCAAATCCAACGTCAGAAGCACCAAGCTACAAATATATGCTGCATAGCTTTATATCAAACGAAACAAACCCCAGATTCCAAATATAAATAATTTAAATAAATATTATATTTCTTATGTTTACTTGAATTTAAGCTCTTAAATTCGAATTTCAAAAATCTTTACAGATATGATATAAATGTTATTTTAATTAAATATGTTAGGTTACATGTTAGGTAATCATTACAATACACTAACTGTAACAATTACAGTTAATAACACATAAAAGTAGAACGCCTGTTTTTGTTTTGATTCGGGACATTTTTATCTCTCACCTGGGAACAATTTAATTTTCCGTGTAAAGGGTATTTTATACGTTGCTATGCGTTTTGTGTCGATAAAAAATACCTTTGCTTTTTTTATTTGGACCAATCGTTTGATATACATAACAAACAACAAGAATAAATAGAAATATCTTAAGAATTCATCGTTGAACCTTTTTTTTATAATATAGGTAGGCGGATGAGCACATAGACTTAATGGTAAGTGGTCGCCACCGCTACACAAGACAATGTTGCTGTAAGAAATATTGTATATATTTTTTTCTTTATATGTGTGTATGTCAATAAATGTTTTTTTTTTTTTTAAATATTAACTAGTCAACATTGCCATTGCCCAACCAACCTAGCGTGATAAGTTCGTTGCAGCTGTAGTTACACTCACCTTACAAAACGGAACACAACAAAATTGAGTACTGTTGTTTGAGGGTAGAATATATAGTAAGTGGTAGTACATACACACATTGACTGTACACGATTGACTAAGTTACACCCTACATATTACTTGTACATATATTCTCCTACCGACGACATAGTAGCACAAAAGCTGTCCAATATATAAATAACAAGTTATAGTAGAATCTACGACATGAACAATATCTTCTTTGTTAAACACCAGTACTCAGTATTGTTTTGTTCCGATTTGAAGGGTGAGTGAGCCAGTGTAACTACAGGCACAAGGGACATAACATCTTAGATCCCAAGGTTGGTGGCATATTGACGATGTGAGGAATAGTTAATGTTTCTTACATCGTCATTGTCTATGTGTGATGATGACCACTTACCATCAGGTGGCCCATATGCTCGTCCGCAAACCTATACCATAAAAAAATCGAAAGCGCAGAAAGTTGCAGGCACAGCTAGTTAATTATATATGTAGATATTTTAAACCTGCAATCGTATCTTATTCAACGCCTACAGCTTACCTGATTCATGAAATTTGGCTCGCTATTAACATGTGACGCCGAAAGGATTAGCTACCGTTAATCCAGATTTAATATTTACTAAAAACCACAAATAAACATAGGTTTGACGACCTCCGTGTTCGAGTAGTGTGTAAACCTGTTTTCATAGGTACGCCATTCCGAGATCCCGGGTTCGATTCCCGGCCGAGTCGATGTAGATATTTTATAAGTTTACTATGTTGTCTTTGGTCTGGGTGTTTGTGGTAGCGTCAACACAAGTGCTTTAGCTACTTACATTGTGATCAGAGTAATGTATGTGATATTGACCAATATTTATTTATTTAATCGTTATTTAAACATACGTGGCCAGTATCTAATCATTACATAGTATAAAACAAAGTCGCTTACCGCTGTCTGTCCCTATGCATGTTTAGATCATTAAAATTACACAGCGGATTTTGATGCGGTTTTCTAATGGACAGAGTGCTTCGAGAGGAAGATTTTTGTATATAATACATGAACAATATAGTAAAAAAACACTGATTATTTTAGAAGTTTCTAATGTGATGTCGTAAATAAACAAATTCAGTAGTAGGTTCATGTAACATGTATCAATATTGCATATGTGCGAAGCCGGGTCGGGTCACTAGTAATATTATAATTCGCTAGAGTGTTTGTTGATTGCAAATTCGAAATTTTTGTATAACTTTGAAAGTTTCTTACCTATAATTTCTGATAGACTTATTTAAATCTGATTTGCTAATCCAACTATGCACTCAATGCTCATTGGTCGTCCATTCCAGTCAGAGACATTTTGACCAATTACAATACAGATGTTACAATAAAGTAATACGACTTTGATTCGCTGTTAAGTAACTTAAGTTTATTTATCCAGAAAGTCGTAACAACATTTAGTAAAATTATTTTTATTAATAAAAATTATACTAAGAAAATCTACATAATATAAATACTTTTAATGTAAATTATTAATATTTTAATATACATTTTTGTATTGTTATATACCTATCTTAGTTCTGAGTTATCGGATTACTGCCATCACTTAGATGGCTAAGTAATTACAATCACTTTAAAATATAATACATAATTTCAAAGGTCGCCAAGCATATATATAAGCTGTGTGGTTTTAAAATCATTATTTATCATTTCATTGACTTCATCCCATTTTGGTCCACGAAGAAGGTGCTTGAGAAAAACATTTTACATATTTTTTTTTTTCAAATAGAATATTAGCAATGCTCATTATATGGAATTCCAAAATTAATAATTTACCCCTGTAATTAAGCTGAAAGCTTATGAGTGGGGACGACAATAGCCTATAACCTATAGCCTATCACAATCAAACTTGCGACTTTTTACGTCGCTTGCCCTTGAAATATATTAAGGCTATTAAACCTTAAACATGTAATCCTTTCTTCTGTTCATCCTTCCTTGAGAATTTCGTTGGGTTAAGACTCGCTGGCTGTACTCATTTGCACTAGTAACATTTTTATATAGTGCAACCAAATCAATCAAATACATCAAAGCTACCAACCTAGCAAGTCTAAGCTCATCGTAGTCATAGTAAATTATCGCTCAAGAATCGCTTAGGATGAACAATAAAAATAAAAGTAAACCTCAAAAGGTATTTTTATGACTGATTATTTTGTGAATAGTGTTGTTTTACATGTAACGTATTCCGCGATCATATCAATCAATCAATCAAACCAATTTTATTCAAGCCAACTATACAATGAAGCGTTTTTGAATCGTTAATAATTAAATACTATCACTATTTCGGAAAGCAGCTTCTATCGAGAAGAAACATATAAGTATTGCCTGAAATTTTCATACATTTTATTGGCATGTCTAGAGACTTGAGAGATTAGATATATGGAGCCCTGTAAGCTAACCACTATGCCAACAGTCATTATATGTATTACATGTATATAGTATGTTGTCAACATGTATTGTTCAGCATTCAGAAGCGGTCGTAATCGACTGCAAGCCGCTTTATCTTTATGATGTATGCTTTAAGAGATAACGCGTTTCTAAACACAACAGTCATTCACGAAGACAGTTATATTTCACCGGTTCATAAATTCTGTTTGAAAAAATGCCGGTAAATATGATATTTTCGCTAATTGAGGAAACATTTTTCGGTACGGAAAATGTCACTTCAACTGACGAGATATCGTTAAATCTAACTACCAAAGTTAGTAAATTGGTAATAGTTATTATGAAACATTCATGATTTTTGTGTTGCCTATTCAAATTATTATCAAAAAACATTATACCTTAGAATTTATTTATTTATTTATGGTATAGTCTGCGTGGACGAGCATATGGGCCACCTGATGGTAAATGGTCACCATCACCCATAGACAATGACACTGCAAGAAATATTAACTATTCCTTACATCGTCAATATGTCACCAACCTTGGGAACTAAGATATCATGTCCCTTGTGCCTGTAGTTACACTGGATCACTCACCCTTCAAACCGGAACACAAAAATACTGAGTACTGTTGTTTGGCGGTAGTATTCTACCGCCAAACAACTGATGATTGGGTGATACCTACTCAGACGGGTTTGCACCTTGAAAAGGAACACACTTTTTTCGTAGATCGTTAAACTTCCGGTTCAGAAATAATAACAATAAGGATTTCCCAATAATCAGATATAAATGCATAAATATATAATATATATTTATGCATTTATATCTGATTATTATGTATACAAATGTAATATGTAGGGAGATTTAGTAATAATTTTCTAAATTATACGGAACCGAACGTAAAATAGATACATTGTAATTTTATTCACATAATCATTACGTTACCGTTGCATAAAAGGGATAGAAAGAAAAAAAAAAGATAAAAAATACGCATTATCTTTTCATAAATCTCACGAGATGTCTGTTGATGGCAAAAGACATGCAAATCCATTGTTCAGATAAATGCAGCCTTCATGCTGTCTGAGGCAAAAAATGTGTCCGCTTATAGCTGAAAGAACATCTCTTTTGCATACTATATATGCGCGTGTTTTAGTTTTAAAAGTAAAAAATACAATAAAACATATCTTCATTGAAATGAAGAAAGGCTTAAGCGCCTAAATGGTACTTTTGGGAAATGAGTTTTAATTTAAGTCAGTAAACCTCATTTTCTAATCCCCCTTTCAATTGACGATATATATTTCCCACTACGAGGTAAGTTTCGTTGAAATGAATTGTAATATTATCAACCTTAACATGTTACTTTCATATTTTGTCCTTTGGAAGACAAACTTTTGGAGCTGTACCATCACGCTTCTTCAATGTAGGCTGGTGGATTGTGAAAATTGTAATTCCGAGCTTATTCCACCACGTCAAATTATGGCACAACCACAAGTGGTCGGTCGTTTCATAAATTCCCTACAGCATATTCAGGTTTCCAAAAAATGTTGCCATCATAAATACGCAAACCAAATACATATTAATTTTATAAATGTTTTAGTAGGAATCCAAGGTGATTATTGATTTTTGTATTATTATTGCCTTAGCATTAATATTATCACTAATAAAAGGGAGATTACTGAAATTATCCTCGAAAGAGTGAGTCGACGCGAGGGCTTAGTATGGTGACTCCTACGAGAATACATCTCGGCTTAGAATGATTTGTTATTCGTTAATGATTTGTTATCCTATATCCGCATAAAACCTACGAATCGAAGGTAGTTAACTATCTAACTCTACTCGAGCCGAGATGGCCCAGTGGTTAAAACGCTACATGCGTTCTAACCACTAGGCCATCTCGATAGTGGTAATACTAGGAACATCCGCGCAATTCGCAACAACATTTTGCTTCGTGACAACATTGACGACCTCTTAGTCTAGTAGTTACGCTAGTATATCATTGGTATACTACACCGAAGTCACGAATTTGATTCCCGGCCGAGTCGATGTAGAAAAGTTAGTTCTCTACGTTGTTTTGAGTCTGACTGTTTGTGGTACCGTCGTTACTTCTTGTTTTCCATAAAACGCTTTAGCTACTTACATTGGGATCGGAGCAATATATGTAATGCTGTCCAATATTTATTTATTAATTTCTAGACTTTTACTTGAAATTAATCCTATTCTTTAATTGCATTTTTCTATGACTTCAAACTCTGTGTGTAACAGTGGACTAATAGAGGGCGATGTTGGTGATGACGGTAATTAAAATTTGCACTAATTTAATATTATGCCTTCGTTTTTATTCTAAAAATGTTGTACTATAGAATAAATCCTAAATGTAAATCAAAATGGACCGCCATTTAAATATTTAGAACTAAAATTAGCACGCATTTAGCTTTGTTATAACTCTTGAATTTCAATGAAGTAGTAACGGACGTTGAGATGTAATCTAATAACTTTGAGTTAGCATATGATAGACTAAAATCAGACCCAGTTAAAATTGAATTAAGGGGATGCGTTATTTGGATGCGAGTATTGTTTACATATCTTTAGTGTTATTATAGGTAATATAGCTTATCAATTTTTGATACTCTACCATATTTTTCTCCTAAGTCTTTTGAGTCTAGCGATGAGTTCTGTATATTGAGAACCATATATGTATGTCCGGAAAACTCACTTATTTTAAATGGTATATCATTATCATTACATAGTGTAAAATAAAGTCGCCCTCCCACTGTCTGTACGACATATCTGACGAGCATATGGGCCACCTGATGGTAAGTGGTCACCATCACCCATAAACAATGACGCTGTAAGAAATATTAACTATTCCTTACATCGTCAATGTGCCACCAACCTTGGGAACTAAGATGCTATGCTTGTGCCTGTAGTTACACTGGCTCAGTCACCCTTCAAACCGAAACACAACAATACTGAGTAATGTTGTTTAGCGGTAGAATATCTGATGAGTGGTTAGTACCTACCCAGGCGGGCTATGTATGTTTGGATCTTTAAAATTACGCATTGGATTTTAATGCGTTTTTTTTAATAGATCGAGTGCTTCGAGAGGGAGGTTTTGGTAATGTTTGGACAATATACTAAAAATGTTTAGTATCAGCATTCGCTAGTTAATAATAATATTTCTTAAATTAATGTGCATTATCATTGGATCTGGATATATCTTACATGTTAATGTGTTCCGGTAACCAAAGATAGCATTTAATAATATGCGCCTTAATCAAATGTGGGGAATTATCATATTCGATATTATATCTCAGATTATAATAGCGTGGATTACATAACCTAATTTAAAAGTAACATAATGTTAATATTATCATTACAAATTAACACGTATGACTCACGCTTTAGGGTTGTTTAAGTCTAGGGAATCTGATATTTTGCACCTTCGGATAAAATAAGTTTCGTATGTAAATATATCATTAATTTTTTTTTGTTTTAACGTAAATATTTTCCTAAATAGCGCAGTGTCTAAGTATTGATATTGCGTAGATGCTTACATAATATTATTTTTCTATATTTACTATATTTGTTAAAAGATGTTCTTTATTAAGTAAGAACTAACGTAAATATACAAATGATTTATATGGAGCTATTTTTTTATACACGCTACTGTAAAAATAATTCTATTAATTTGGAAAATTGTACTGAGTCCCTTAATATATCTGTGTTAAATTCTGTCAAATAACTTAGCCATGCTTATCATTAGAATGACATTTTCAATTATGTCAAACCCATTAGTAACCCTATTGATAATTTGTTAACAGAAAATATAAAAAAAAATTGTGCGGCTCGACCACACCGAAAAATGTTATGACCTGTGACATAAACATAAATTAACATCATGTTATTGATTAGTAACATCATGAAATTGACTTTATAAAGTCTATGTATTAATACATTATACGACATATTATTATTATTTAATAAAAATAAAATAAAAATTACAATTGAACACTTTAATCAGTTGGTCAGATTTCAACCCCAAATCCTAAACTTTTATTAAGACTAAATAATAACAATATAAATTACAGTAATATATACAATAGAAAAATCACATAGAGTATAATAACAATAAAAAAAATTGCATTTCAATAATTACTTAGAAAATGTAATATAGTAGAACTCTTTCCTTATATTTCAGAACATTGTTACTTACATTTTATCAAAACAAAGTATACAATTTCAATGAATAAATTATAAGTTACTTGTTTATGTGCGTGTTATAACAATAGCAACCCACACAGACGTAAAATACGACGTTAAACTATTCGTTTTATTACTTAGTTGTATTTATTACTGGAGTTTGAAAGTAGGGATAAGAGTTTCGATTTAAACTATTAACTGTCAAGTTTTTTTTTAATGTATAAACGTATTTTTAATCTGTATTGCTTTTAATTTCTCCTTCGACTATTTTATAAATAAACATAAGACGGTTTTTTGTCCCTTGGTTGGTTTATGGGACAAAAAACGCATATTTTGAAGAGCCGTAAATGTGCAGAAGAATAAAGAGGCCTTTTCATTGCAATTCACTAAATTGTTATGATGTAATTAATAATTTTAAAGAACGAAATTCTTACTGGCCGGTTAGAGAGCGGTGCTACGTCTGGATAAAAAAATGTGAAACGTAAACAAAAATAAAATAAATCGATATCGATAAAAACTCCAAATGTAACGGAACAAATGTATAAAATTTGTCATTAAAAATATTTAAATAACGTATCATAATTTGTCTGATTATTTAAATAACAAATGCCCATATGAAAAACGAATCAAATAAATATAACTTTCGTATAACTTTTGAATTTTATGATGCATTTATATCATATATTTATGGAATGTATTTATATATATATCTTCCAAAGCACAGCAATTGCAATTTATGACATGATTGTTATAATGATGTCATCGTCGCCCATTGGACTTTGATAATATCATTACCGGTGAAATATTCCTATATCGCTCTATAAAGGTCATATGTATAGTACGCCGTCCATCAGTGATAATAACGATTCACATACAACGAGTCCCACTAGACACCGACAAGCACAAATATAATTTCCTACCATCAAAGTATTAATTATTAGTAGTCGCCCGCGGCTTTGCACGCGTTTTAGGGTGTTGGATGTTGGAGTTTGAGTTGGCTTCATACCAAATTTCATCGAATTTAGTTCAGCGCTTTGGTCGTGAAAGAGCGACTGACAGATAGAGTTACTTTCACACATATAATATTAATATAGATTTATATTTTTTTCTATTATTTAAATATATTTGATTTCACTTGAAAATCTAGATCACTCTTAATGGTCACATCAAATTTGGTCAAGCCATTTTCAAACAATCCAAAGTGTTATGGTTATATACATACGCGACGAACATATAAGCTTCTTTTTAAGTGGTTAACAAAGTAACAGTACTGGTTTTCTTAAGCTCTTTAGATTTCACTAACAGCCATTCGTGTATGTAATATCTTACTCGTCACTTATCCTGCTCTTAAACTGCAATACTATAGCTGTGTTCCGGATTGAAGGGAATGACACAGTGTAGCTAATAACATTACATCTTAGTTCCTAAGGTTGGTAGTGCATGTTTATATATTTGATACTAGCGACCCGCCCCGGCTTTATCAATGTTTCTTTACTAAATTGTCTGTGTATTATATACAAAAACTATCCTCTGGAATTACTCTCTAATCTATTAAAAAAAATCGCATCAAAATACGTTGAGTAACTTTAAAGATCTAAGCAGACATACGGACAGACAGTGGTAAGCGGCTTTGTTTTATAGTGTGTAATGATACTGTCAATGTATTTTTAATATCGTTCACGATCAGGTGGTCCATTCGATAAGACTGATCTACCTTTATAAAATAAAATAAAAAACATATGTGTATATTCGATGCATGCATGTTTCTTCACTACATTGTTTTTCGCGATAAAAACAAATGAAGCGCATGAAACTGCACCGTCAGTTCATTCAGGAAGATCTGAATCTTCTATTGATGTGCCTTCCGGAAAACATACAGCATTGCTGTGAAGAAGCAGTCGTATACTTACTTTAATCTGTGGTCGATTGTTACCTTTCTCAACTTAGTTCACCTGAATGACACCAGGTGGCGTTAGTTAACCAGCAAGTGCGCGGGAACTGGCGCCATGTTCCCTCATAGCGTTGTGTACTTTCGCCAAGTTGGTCGAAATTCATAAAAAATAATTTTAAAGTGATTCAGTTACTTATAATATTCATGTTTTCTGTGAATTTTTATAAATAAAAATAATTAGTCAAGTGTTTTCAAAATCGTAATATATTGTATATTTTCGAACTTTGAATTGATTACGTTTCAAATTATGGATCGTATTCCGAATAAAACCGCGGAAGTTAGTGAGTCACATGTGCCTATACCGGACGGAGTTTCTAATGAAAAAGATCAATGCTGCCAGGATGACGATACCTCGAATTCAAGCAGCTCAAGCGACGATGTCGAAAGTGAGGGTACGCCTAGTAAGAAACGTCGGCGGGACTCCCAGGTAACGGTCGATCCAAGAATCGACGCGTTATATGACCAGGTCAGTTTTCTCACAAATTTTATAATGCATCAACAATGTGGGACTGATAGCAACAAATCCGGCAGTCACGTGATCTCAGACCAAGTAAAAAATGCTAATTCTTTTTTAACCAACCCATCAATGTCAACGAAAACTCTAGAACTAGGAAATTATAAGACTGAGTTTGACGAGAAAAAATGTATGAAACCCGCCGACGGGAATAGGTTAAAACAACTTAAAGAGTTACATCATTTTAACACACCCTTATGGCAACACGTGCGCTATAATAAAGCATTAGCTGAAGTTACTGCATCTCCGGGATTTTGCAACCTTAAAATCAATGATGAATTATGCTGCCTCAATAAAGGCAGAGACTTTTTAGCCCCTACCGAACTATTTGTTGCGGGACTGACCAATGCCTTGTTATACCAAAAGGAGTTGTTGCAATCAGGCTTACAAGATATACTAGACTGGGCTGTTAAAAATCCAAGCGAGCTAAACAGCGACAACTTATTTAATAAAATGAGCGCTACGTTTGGTGAGTCTTCCGCCTCCTATAAAAATTCGGAGCGCACACTACAAATCGTTTGTGGCAAGCGAGCGGAATGTATAGAGGTTAGACGTTCACGACTCATATCAGAAATACCTAATAAAAGTGTACAAACTGCTCTTTATAATATTCCACCTAGCGAAGAATCTCTTTTCGACAAAACAAAGCTACTATCGCTTATTCAGTCTCTCGGAGGCCCACAATACTGGTTGTCACAATCACAATCACAGACATACAAACCTAAAGATAAGTCTAGTTTGAAAAGAAAACATAATGAACCCTCAACATCTAGAAGCTATAATTCTACCAGGTCTAATTATTATCAAAGTTCAGATAAGAAACTACATAATAAGCAAACATACAAAAGCAAAACTGACAACAACAAGCAAACTAAAAATTTACCATTTCGTAACAAAGATAAGAAAAAATGACTGTCCTACACAAACATTCAAGGGGGGTCGCCTTGTACAGTTCCAAGACAAATGGCAGTCTTTGGAGGCAAACAAATTTATTATGATGACAATTACGGGATCCCGAATACCCTTATTCAGAAAACCTCCCCTTGTTTGGCCTACAAAAATTATAATGGACCGGTACGCAACCAAATCTTCCCTTGCCATGACTCAAGTAATTCTCGAACTAGTGGATCAAAATATTCTTCAAGAAGTCGGGGAGAAATCTCCGAGTTTCATCTCCAAACTTTTTCTCCGGAAGAAAAGGGATGGTTCTATGCGCCCCATATTCGATCTCCGAGAACTAAACAAATATGTAAAAACGAAACACTTTCATTTGATTTCCCATACAGATGTGCCAGATTTTCTCCAGCCAGGAGACTGGATGATAAAGATCGACATTTCGCAGGCTTATTTTCATGTCCCTATAGCAAAATCACACAGACGCTTCCTCAGAATCAGCTATCAGAACCGTATTTACGAGATGACGTGCCTGCCTTTCGGTCTAGCTTCTGCTCTGCACCTTTTCTCTTCCATTACATGCTGGGTCGCGGAGACCCTGCGTGCGAAAGATTGTCGAGTGCTAGTCTATCTAGACGACTTTCTTCTGGTGCACCAAGATCGAACCAAGTTAGGTCTTCAGGCTGCGGAAGCCGTAAGACACTTGGAACAGTTGGGTTGGAAAGTGAACTTTCAGAAATCGGTCCTAACTCCAACACAAGACTTGGAATATCTAGGGATACGTTGGCTAACGGACAAGAACAAGATGGTCTTACCAAACCAAAAAGTAAGCAGCATCAACAGCGCCCTAGAACACATTACAAAAAAGCAACACATGAGTTTACGACAATTACAAACAATTTTGGGGCAGCTGAACTTTGCCAGTTTTGTCATCCCACGGGGCAGACTACACTGTCGCAATTCCCAAATCTTCTTGCGACGCTTCGACAAGAGACTACCACGTCAAGTACATCGTATCCCTCAGAATGTTTACCGAGAGATGATGTGGTGGCGCGGAGCCACTCATCACTCGTTACCGATACACAAAAAACCGGCTACCCATTTCCTGGCAACGGATGCTTCAGATGTGGGTTGGGGTGCTCAACTGGATGGGAAAATTATGTCAGGAAGCTGGTCACTCTACCAAAAGAGGTGGCACAGCAACAAAAAAGAATTATTCGCCGTTTTCGCTGCTATCAAAATGAACTTAAAAGCATTAGAAAAATCACATGTACTCATTCAGTCAGACAATCGAACATTGATAGCATATATCCGAAAAGAAGGCGGAACCAAGTCCGTAGCGTTGTTGGAACTGACGTTCAAACTTCTCCAACTGGCGGACAAATTCGAAATAACGCTGTCAGCATATTACCTCCCGGGGAGGTACAATATAATTGCGGACAGGTTATCAAGAGGAAAGAACCCGGCGGAATGGCACCTGATACACATTGCAACAGAGGAAATCTTCCAAAAATGGGGGCATCCCGAAATAGATCTGTTCGCGTCAAAAAATACAGCTGTTGTACGAAACTACGTATCGATAGACTGCAAAGATCGATCGGCATGTTATACAGACGCCTTCAGCAGACCTTGGAATTACCGGATCGCCTGGGTTTTTCCGCCTCCCAGCCTATTACCCAGGGTCTTAACACATCTGAACAACGCCAAGGGGACTTATCTTGTAGTGGCCCCAGACTGGCCTCAGGTGTTCTGGCTACAGGACCTGAAATCGAGGGCTCTAGAACCACCACACGAGCTACAGAATCTCTCGGAAGTGCTTATAGATGTGACGACGTCGCAACCTCCTCCACTAGTGCAGAGATTAGCACTGAAAGTCTGGAAAATTGGGGGTGGGGCGAACTAATAAAAAACTGGGCTGTAGAAGAAAAAGAATTGTTAAGAAAGAGTTGGCGACAATCAACACTTACCACCTATTTTCCTGCTATAAAGAGATGGTTAACTTGGTGCGCTAGTTCACGCGTGAACCCAAAAACTCCCCAGTCTACCGATATAGCTAGATTTCTAATACACCTTTTTCTAAAAGAAAATTTAGCTTACAGCACCATCCTGGTGCACAAATCAGCAATTATGACATTTTGTGGGCCCCATGTTGAACAACCAACATTTTCCGATTTTTTTATCAAACGTGTCCTTAAAGCGATTGGAACTGTTAAACCTAAAGCCATAAAGAGAACTTTTACATGGGATCCTCGAATTGTTCTAAATTGGCTGTCAGCTAACCCCTCTAAGAACACCTTATTCGACTTGTCACGAAGGACAGCAGCAGTTCTATTGCTAGCCTCGGGACGAAGAATCCACGATCTAACTCTTTTAAAAATTTCTACAGAGAGTTTCCAGGATAATGGAAATAGCATCATTTTAATACCGGCCTTTGGGTCTAAAACGGACACTCACAGTTATCGCCAATCTGCATGGAAACTCTCTAAACATGATGACCAAAATATATGTCCCGTCACCTTAGTTAAAGCACTTATAAAAAGTTCACAAACTAGGCGGTTAAGGCTGCCTCTCGAACTGTAATCGGAAATTGGGTGCGTACAGTTCTTCAGGACAGTGGTATTAGGGCACCTCCGGGAAGCTGTAGGTCAGCGGTAGCTTCCTTAGGGTGGTTAGATAACCAATCGATTGATGAGATATTGTCACGTGGAAACTGGAGATCATCCAGTACATTCTTTAACCATTACTGTCGTATAATAGAATCTAAAGTTAATAATAACTCTTTTTTCAAAACATTTAGAGCCAATTGATTTTTTATTTATAATATATTATATAAAAAATACTTATAAACAATTGATAATAATTTTAATGAGTAATATTTGTTAGCACAATAAGTATTGGAAAGAAAACAATATTTTATTTTTGTATCAATTTAATTATTAATTGTCAAGTCTCTGATCTCAATTAATTCTCTATAATTTTGCTAAAGTTATGATAGTAAATGGAACAATGTAATAATATAATATATTTTGTACTTTCAAAAAAATTTAAAGTCATTAAAATGTATCGTTACATTTCAGTTGTTTTTAATTTATTCATATCGTTAGCTATCAATTTCATCATAGCGTTGTGCTTATAAACAATACATATTTCACCAGCAGATAACAAACACGTCTTCACAGCAATGCTGTATGTTTTCCGGAAGGCACATCAATATAACGGTTTTACATAACAATAAAACCGATATTATGTGCCGAGAGGAAAACATACAGCATTGCAGAAAGTACTTCCTGGTGAAGACTATGAGGGAACATGGCGCCAGTTCCCGCGCACTTGCTGGTTAACTAACGCCACCTGGTGTCATTCAGGTGAACTAAGTTGAGAAAGGTAACAATCGACCACAGATTAAAGTAAGTATACGACTGCTTCTTCACAGCAATGCTGTATGTTTTCCTCTCGGCACATAATATCGGTTTTATTGTTATGTAAAACCGTTATATTAAAACCTTCTCGTACTAACCAGTCAATAAAAAAATTAAAAATATATTAAATTTGTTTCATAACAATATCAGATCTGACTAATCAATTAATTAGAGCCTTAAATAATCTAAATTAGTGTTTGTAAATATAATTAAGTAATTAAAACTAAACAATTTAATAACTAGTTCTAATTATTTGTTCGTGGTTTAAATGTATTCAAATGTTGGAACAATTTCACGTTCCAGTCATTTTATTTGACGAGTTTGTTAAAATGATAAATTATAAACTGCATTTGCTTAAAATATAATATTTTATGTTAATTGTATTTCAAAATGTATTAACGATTTGAATTTTTTTAACCACAACTAATATACATAAACGATTAATGTGATCAGTAGTTCGGAGGAAACGATTTATTTATGTAAAGATGTGTTATCGAAATAGAAGACTCTTAAATTGACTTTATTAATAATAAAAAGAATTTAAAATATTATTAAAGTTATTAATTTCGGTATATTTACTTTTTTAGAAGTGTCCATATCGGACTACCTCCATTCTGGACACTTATAACATTATCGACATCTACCCGCAAACTTCAGTCTCGTGAACAAGACATTCGTAGATAATGACGAAATACCGAACTCCACCGAACATAAATAAAAACATGGTTAATATCCCGAAATTAATAACTTTATTAATAAAAATAACCATGTTAATTTAAAATATATTACAATATACACATTAATAGTTGCTCGGGTTATATTTCAACCCTATACTCCTACTGCTATACTCAAAATAATAACAATATAAATTACTAAATGTCTGACTCTTTTACTACCAAACCCGTGAACCAAATTTGATAAAATTTGGTATGAAGCAAACTTGAACTCCAAGACAAGACATATGCTACTTTTTTGCCCAATACATGACAAAAAACACTGGCAAAGCCGCGGACGCCTACTAATACAAAATACAGTAATATATAAAATAAAAAATAGCATAATGCTATGTAGCAATAAAAATAAATTGCATTTGTAATATATGTATATTGAATAGGTACTCAGAAAGTGTGAATCAACTAATTAAAAAAAAGTTTGCATATTTATATGCGCGCGTGAGAAGTTCTACTTCTTAAACGTAATTAAAAAACTTTTCAATTGCACGGAAATAATAAATTAAAATATAAAAAATATATTTATTAATGAGTCGACATTATTCAGAGCTTAGAGGCAAGGTGTCCCAATGGATGGAATGCATGTATTTCAACTAATGATTGCAGCTTCAAACTCAGAGAAGCAACACTGAATTCATATGCATGATTTGTGTTTATAATTAATCTCGATCTCATTGATGAAGTAAAACTTCGCGAGGATACCTGCATGCATAAAATTCCAATGAAATGTGTATTAGAGTAGCTTGGTGCAATAAGATCAAGTGTTCTCTTAAAATGGAGAGTCGGCTTTCGCCCAATAGTCAGACGTGTACACGATGTCACGTTACCTATTAATAATAAAATTATTGTTATAATTATGATAAGTTGTACTTTCGCGCGATTTGAAACTGGAATTAGCGTTTTAACAAACAGTTGAGCTGAGATGCCCCAGTGGTTAGAACGCGTGCATCTTAACCGATGATTGCGGGTTCAAACCCAGGCAAGCACCACTGTATATATGCTTAATTGCGTTTATAATCATCTTATTCTAGGCGGCGATGGAAAACATCGTGAGGAAACCTGCATCTGTCTAATTTCATCGAAATACTGCCACATGTGCATTCCACCAACCCGCATTGGAACAGCGTGGTGGAATATGTTCCATTCCCTCTGCTTAATAGAAGAGGAGGCCTTATCCCAGCAGTGTTAAATTTACAGGCTGTTATTTTGAATCATGTTGTTTTCAAGTCACACCGTGCGCGTATCATAGAAATTTAATTCATCTTTTCATAGCACACTTAAAGAAATATGACTTAAAAATACCATATATATATATCCCAATATATATATACATATATATATATAACATATGTTGCACTTAGTTAGCACTTAGAGACCAATCAAATACTTACTGTACTTGAGACGCGGACAAAAATAAATGAGCACCAATATTAGGTTTACATGTAAGCTTAAATCTTAAAAATATTACACAATAAAATACTTAAATGGGATAATTTATAAAATTATTGTTAATAAACATTTATTACAACTGCATAGATCTAGAGAATACGGCGTGAGTCCCAGCTTAGACAGCAACTTAGATAAAAAGAATGTGTAAGTTGTAAAAAAAAAATGTCGCTTTAGCAGCAAGCGTAACTGACATAAGTCTTCTCTTTAACAAATAACCACAGACAGACACATCATCTTGATTCACAATGTTGTTAGCGCGTTGGTGATGCTGTGAATATTTTTTACACCATCAATGTCTATGAGAGGGGTTGATAATTTTATTCCTCCAAACCGTATAATAATTTTAAAAACAAGCGACAAAGTTTTACTTTAGCGCTTTAAAGAGCTTGGTTCGATAATTTATCCAAGCCGAACTTATCATAATATTTATCACAAATAAAGCGGGGATTTCCTGTTAAACAAATTCTCAGTAGCCGCTTGAAGTTTCGAAGTTGACGTTGCCGTGTAATCCCATACCGCGAAAAGTACGTTAAGCCTACAGTACTTCCGGTGTCGGAGCGCATTGGATTATGTGTGTGAGGGGATAGAAATACACGCACACTAATGCATTGCTATACTTCGTGATGACGTCACAAATCATCTCTTTAATAATCATATTTCGAAACATTACATTAGTTTCTTTTATGTTCACTTGTACAAAGTGTTTCAGTATATAAATAAAAATCTTTTAATCTGACTGTCTTGGCTCTGTATACGAATCGATATTAGTACTAGCTAAGTATTGGTTAGTCAGTACTAAGTAGAGACACTGGCTAACCATCCCGGCTTCATATGACATAAAACGACAACATATTTTCCTTATATCTATCACTATTCTTGCAAGAGAAACCTTCGTAGGTTTTACTATATGTAGTTAACCTTAGGTGTTCTTTTCAGCTAGCAGATAGCAGTGATTATAATTACGTTTAATCTACTTATAACCAATTAATCCGAGATTACAAATGTCATTAAACTGTACAATCAAATACCTCCACGAGTGGACACCGTAACCAGCCATTGGTTAAGCTAAAAAATATCATGAAATAAAATATCATGACGGACGAAACTACTTACTTGGTGGTAGGGCTTTGTGCAAGCCCGCCTGGGTAGGTACCACCCACTTATCAGATATTCTACCGCTAAACAATAGTACGCAGTACTGTTGTGTTCCGGTTTGAAGGGTGAGTGAGCCAGTGTAACTACAGGCACAAGGGACATAGCATCTTAGTTCCCAAGGTTGGTGACGTATTGACGATGTAAGGAATAGTTAATATTTCTTATAGCGTCATTGTCTATAGGTGATGGTGACCACTTACCATCAGGTGGCCCATATGCTCGTCCGCCAACCTATTCCATAAGGAAAAGAAAGAAAAACTACTACTAGTAATAATGAACCTACTAGTTAGTGGAAGAGTCTGGAAGAGTATATATATCTTTTGTGACTAATTAATTGTATGTTATTAAACCGCCCGATTAGTCTTATAATAAACGTTAAAGGTTACGTAAATTTTAAATCATTGTTATGAATAAAAATAATCCTCCTTAAAATATAATTGTTGAAATTCGTTTATTTATTGTTTCAATATAACTTCAGCTAAAATATCAAACTGATAACAAATCATTGTTTTTAAGAGATGTTTATTCAATAACATCGGGTTCGGCCATCCATTTTGACTTAATAATGAATGGAATTCTAATTGGACGGCTTTTATTGTAAAGATTTACTAAACTTCAAACTTCAAGACTATTGTTTATGTATTTTTAATATTATATTATAATATCTAGTTGAAATAGAATTCTAGATATAAATATAGACATAAATAAACTTAGTAAGAATTCTTTAGACGTTTTAGTTGTAAAAAATTAGTTGACAAATTGTCGTAAGTTTTGTTTTTTTTTTTTTTTTTTCTAAATTTTGTGTTTGAAAAAACAAATGCGTTGTATGCCTATAGACTAATATCTATTGGCATGCTAGTCATCCTTGATCGTTTACGCGGTAGCATGTAAAAAGAAAAGTATAAGTTACAAGTATGAAAGTAACACACATAAAATTATACTCGCTTTACTTGCCCGCTTCACTGGACATTAAACAAAAAAAAAGCATGATTTTAAAACAAAATAGCCTATAATCATTAACGAATGACTCTACAACGATCGGTTATACCAACACGTTTAGGAAGTTTCACGTGATTGAAACACAATAATTGAAACACAAACGTGATTTAAATAAATTAATAAAAAACATTATAATATAATGCATGCTTAATTGAAATATATATTTCGGGATGAAGAGTGAGTAAGCCAGTGTTATAACTGACTTAAGAGCTATTATAACTCAAATTTTCGCTGATCAATTGATGAATTGAAGATTAACAATAGGTAGGGAGAAGGATCATAAATAATATGATCCATTTTCCTATATGTCTGATAAAGAGAAATTAAAAAAGTTTATACCATTGCGATAGGAACTCCTTTAAACCGATTTCCGTTTTTTAATCTGTTATATTTGTTTACAGAAAGAAGAAATCCAAGATGATAAGCCAAGGTGTGTCAAGATCTAGCGCAACAGTAAGAGCCATTTTGGTGCTTTTCGTAATCGTCTGCCTCGTTAATTGCGCAACAGGTAAGAACAATTATCTACATCGCGATTAAAAGAGGTTTTATATTTTTTTTTATTTAAGAAGGGTCTTCCTAGACATTATTATGTTATGTAAACGTTGCATTTTGCATTTTTTAAAAATAATGTTACCAACATTACAACTTTCAACGCTGTCACTAAAATGAAACCAAAATTATAAAAACTCGAGGTCATCAAAATGTTTCACTATCCACCAATGACTTCATTATCAGATCAGCTGTTTGAAACAAAATTACTACACATACTACATCCGAATAACATATTGACAAAATCGATACGTCACATAGAGTAGGTTAAAATCGATTTTCTCGATTTATTTACTAACTAACATTGTTAATATTAAACTAGTGCAACTTTGAAACGTTAAAATCTGATAAGCTCTAATAAGTATTGTTAATGGTTGGGGTTTGTGTCCGTGGTGATACCACCCACTCATTAAATATTTTACCACCAAGCATTATAGTATTATTATGTTACACTTTGAAGGGTGAGTGAGCCAGTGTCACTACAGGCACGATGAACATTACATCTCGGTTCTCAAGATTGGCGACATATTGGTTATGTCTGAAATATATATTTATATACCACACCTATGTATATGGAAAGAAGTACCTCCTTACCATCAGATGGCCAACTTTTCCATCCGTATACCAATACTATAAATAATCACAAAATAAATTAAGTTTGCTCTTTACTAGACAAAGTCAACAACAACAACAGCCTGTAAATTCCCACTGCTGGGCTAAAGGCTTCCTCTCCCTTTGAGGAGAAGGTTTGGAACATATTCCACCACGCTGTTACAATGCGGGTTGGTGGAATACACATGTGGCAGAATTTCTATGAAATTTGTCACATGCAGGTTTCCTCACGATGCTTTCCTTCACCGCTTAGCACGAGATGAATTATAAAGACAAATTAAGCACATGAATCAGCGGTGCTTGCCTGGGTTTGAACCTGCAATCATCGGTTAAGATGCACGCGTTCTAACCACTGGGCCATCTCGGCTCATACAAAGTCTACTCAGACAAAGTCAGTTCAAGTAAAATTATATTTAGTAAATTAATGCTTTAACGTATTAAAGATAGCATTACATGCACTTTACTTAGTGGCTTGACAAGCCCATCTGAGTGATGTCATACACTCATCGTATTTTCTAACGCCGAAGAACAATAAGTATTCTCTTGATCTGATGTATAGGGAGAGAAATCATTGTTACCGCAGGTTAAATTGTATATAACAATAATTTTAAAAGCAATTAGCAAAAATACTATATAATATAGCTGAGAGGGTCCAGTGTTTAGAACGCGTGCATCTTAACCGATGATTGCAAGTTCAAACCCTAATAATCATCACTGAATTTTCATGTGCTAAATTCATGTGTTTATAATTCATCTCGAACTCAGTAGCAAATTAAAAAATCGTGAGGAAATCTGCATGTGTTTCAACTAATTCTGCCAAATGTGTACCCATCAACACGCATTTAAGCATCTAGGTAGAATATGCTCCAAACCTTTTCCAGGAGTAGGAAATTTACAGGATGTTGTATGTATGTATGTAATGTATTTCTGTATACTTCATAATAACAAAAAAAAACAGTTTAATATGTTGCTTACAAATGATGCATATATATTATAACAGCATTATATGAGCCCTTAATGCGTCTATTAAATTGACTCAATATTTATGCACGCTTGGGAATATTAAACTCATTTACTTATACAAAAATGTTCACACGAGCGAACAGCGTACGAGGTAGGATAAATTATTATTATTACTCGTAAGTTCTTAAGCATTTCATTTGCTAACTTAAATAAAACCATTTACATTAAACCCCTGCAAATATATTGTCAAATATTTAACTTAAAACGTATTAATGCAAGTATTGAAAAGAGGAAGACAGTTTTGTATAGTGTAGGTGTTTTCGCAATTTACTTCATTTATTAAAAAAAGGGTTTTTTACCTAATTACAGTTTTGGGTCAACAATACTAAAATAAATTCCGCAAGATTCACTACAACCTTTTCTCAGAAACTTTAAGAAGGAGAGTTTAGTTTAAATTTGGAACATCTCTGAATGTCATTTTCTTTTTTAAATTTTTTTTCTTCGTAACATATTTTTATATTTTCAACCAGCCATTGCATTTTTTTATTTATGCTTAACAAACAGACATACCTCATACATTTGGTTACATATATATATATATATATAATTTAACCAGCTAAGCTTAAACGACTTAGTTGTGATAAGGTAACATACAGACAACTCTATATATAATTTATAATATTATGCTAATTTGAAAAAGTTTTAAATAAAAGAAATACCAGCACGCTTCGTTATCACAATAACTCGCAGACACTTTATGTACGTCGTTATTTATTATTATCGCCTCGGAGACGCCATGTTTATATACATGGTGTAACTCATAAGTATATACTAACTAGTCGCCCGCGCTAAGTTAGTTCGCTTGCGTTTGAGATTGCTGGTAGTCATGTGTTAGGCGAAGCAGAGTGACAAATTTCATAGAAATTCTCCACCAACCCGCATTAGAACAGCGTGGTGGAATATGTTCCAAACCTTCTCCTCAAAGGGAGAGGAGGCCTTTAGCCTAGCAGTGGGAATTTACAGGCTGTTGTAGTTGTATGTGTTAGGCATAAAAAGTAGCCTATGTCCTATCTTGGAGTTCTTGCTTCATACCAATCATCATTCACCAATCATTTAATCAAATTCCGCGGTTTGATCGTGAAAGAGCGACAGATGGACAAACAGACATTACTTTCTACTTCTTACAGTTACTTTCACATACACACTTCTAGTAAACAAAATCTTAAGCTGCAATCTCCGTTGGGACCAACCAGTCAGTCTATATTAGAAATAAACAAAAATCAAGGAATCGTCTATTACATAAATATTTAAATTGAAAAATGTTCTTTAAAAGTATAGCACTGAAACTTAAAACAAGTATATTTATTTCTTAATAGTGTAATGCTTGAATTTGAATGATTTAAGTTTAAATGATTTATCGGTTGATAAATGATAAAAAAGCGTGGAGTTAATACCTGTTGACTTCCAAGCAGGATATATTAATTTAAATAATTGAGTGACATAACATTGAGTAACTACTGAGTTTCTTGGGGGTTCTTCTCAGTAGAATCTACTTTCCGAACCGATGTTAGCTTCACTTAATTGTAAAATGATTGAAAAGTGCATGTAAAAGCCTACTTGAATAAAGTTTATTTTGATTTTGATCAAATGAACCTCCCATGAGTATGACTTAAGCACTGCATGTAGTGTGAAAAATGCATCACGTAACGTTAAGTCTATTTACCTTTTGATTAAAAGCTCTGGCGCCACTAATATATAGGTTACACTGTCAATACAACAGCATTATCTAATATTCCCACGTAAATTCCACTAAGTATCGATTACAACTCGAACTGAAAAGAGGAGAACATTTTAATGACCGTGACTTCAGTTCTGTAAATGTAATACATCATTTAAAAAAAAAAGAAATCTATTAAAATCTCAGGTCTAAATAACGAATTTTATTTTATATTTTTTATGTTTTGTTTGCTCTTAATTTTAAAAATTTACTAGTATTATTTTCTAGCTCGGTTTTACCTCGAAGCAGAAAGCCCTTCGGTGTTGCAGATGTCCATGGGCAGTGGCAAGCACTTTCCATTAGGTGAACCTCCTGCTCGTTTGCCCCCTATAATATAAAAAGCAAGAACATTTAATCTGTGGTGAAGCGAGCCAGTGTAATTGTGTAACAAGGGGTATAGCATCCCACAAGTAAGTCTCACAGTTGGTGATCACAGTTTACCATCTAGTAGCTGATTTACCAAACTATAAATTGACTATATAATTAAACATTTTTCTATTATAAATCTGTTCCGACTTCAATATATCTACTCGATAATATCGATATATTATTTTTCCTTAAGAAATTGTATGACTTCATTCTCTTCGACGACAAATGGATTAGACTAATATCCATTAGGTTTCTTATTCCTGTGATATTGTATCAAAAAATAGAATCAAATTAGACTCGTAATTCAATTCTGTTTTTTTAATTATAATGGTTATTTTCATTTTGGTTGGTCTAGTTGCTAGATGTGATGCCGCAGATCCTGAAAGCCTGTTCAAAACCCAGCTTAGGCCGATAGGTAGCTATCGGGTTTTTCTGTAGAGAAATGGGTAACCCAAAACTGTTTAAGCAATTTTTCATACATATGTTATGATCTTGTTGTTATCCTGACCATTTTTAGAAAAGCGCACAATTTCAAAGTAACTAAATATTTATAATGTCGTATATTATTGTTATAGTAATGTATAAACTAGAAAACATATTACATGTGCCCGTCACCAGGTAAAGTGGAGGGGCAATATATTTTTTCTATTACAGCAACAATGATTTTGAAATATATGATATGATATGATATACCATGATAAACCAACCTACAAACGAATGTTGGAAATGCCAACTAACAAACGAATACTAGAATTAAAAAATAAACATGTTGTCCTGACCTTTAGCGACCAATTACAAAGTAGATTATCCAACTACACTACAGATACTATAATATACTACAGAAGATATTATTCTGCATAAACACAGGTGCTCTCACACAATGCTATAAGTTGGGAAATCCGACGCAACCAACTTTACTTGCTTTCCTAGATAAAGGAGTGTTCGGGAGAGGCCGCGGACGTGCTGCGAAAGATCCCGTAGCCTCTCCGTTTTCTGTGCTGTGGCGGCCATCGCAAGGGGTTTTAGCGAGTACAATCTCACATAACCCGGCCTCCCCCCCAGGAGTCGGGTATCTATGAAGATTTACCCTGCGTCAACAAAAAAAAAAGATAAAGGAGTGTTAACACTTCCTACTACCAAACTACAGCAACATTACTCAAATTATATCGACAAAAAAACTCAAAAGATATCGACCAAAGGTATGACCCTAATAATTTGGAATCTTTGGTCTTATATTTACTAAACCAATAAGGTTGTTAAATAAATTTACTGTACATTAACTATTATTATAGTTGTTCACACATCTTCGATGAGGGTCTTTCCTCAGTAACTTATTTGACGTGATTTAATTTATATTGTTAACAAAGAACGAAACACACGTACGAAATTATTCCATAATGTTATAAGTTTCTTTAAGTTTGACAGCGCAAATTTCATTAATGTGAAGAAATTCGTTTGACAAACAATTGAGTTAGGACTTTTTGTAACTAGCTTAAATGTTTCGATCACAGGTTAACGCGTGATTTTTCTTTATTGGTTTTATTGTTTTCATTACCCTGTGGAATATTTATTATTGGCAACACTGTTGATTTAAGTATAGCTAGTTTTATGTGGAAGGAAAAATGCGCACTATGTTGTATTTCATGCTATAATCTCTGTGCGATATTTCATTTTGATCCGTTCAGCAAACATGCATCTATCCATTCAAACTTTTAATAAGTACATAGTCATATATGTGTATATATTTTTATATGTTACATTGGAATATAGTATGTTTTTATTCGTATTTCTGATTACAATTTGACTAGTTTGGTAATAAAAACAGATATAAAACCGCAGCTGTTATTTTGAATATCTTTTTCTTTTAACTTATTCAATATTTTTATAATACCTTGATATGTTTATTTATGAATATATGGCTGTTATAATTATATACTTATTATATTAATTATATTGAAGTAATTAAAATATATTTTAGGTTAGTTTTGCCTCCTGTGTGCGTTCTGGAAACTAGTTTCCGTAGTAAAGTATCGCGTATAATGAAAAAATAAATTTAAATAAATTTAAAAAGAAAAAAAGATCTGAGATGGCCCAGTGGTAAGAACGCGTGCATCTTAACCGATGATTGCGGGTTCCAACCCAGGCAAGGACCACTGTATATAATATGTGCTTAATTGCGTTTATAGTTCATCTTATGCTCGGCGGTGAAGGAAAACATCTTGAGGAAACCTGCATGTGTCTAATTTCATCGAAATCCTGCCACATGTGCATTCCACCAACCCGTATTGGAACTGCGTGGTGGAATATGTTACAAACTTTCTCCTTATTAAAGAAGAGGCCCCCTTATGGAAGAAGAGGCCTTATCTCAGCAGTGGGAATTTTACAGGCTGTTACTTTTTTTACTTTTAAATTTAAAAAGTTTTTTTATGACAGTCAATTGGCCCAACTGTTTGTAAGTGGTTATAATTGCGTATAAACATTGGCGCCACATTGGCATATATTATTTTCATAATTTCTTATATAATCAATGCACCACCAACCTTACGAATTAAGATTTTATACCTCTTCTGCCTCAAGAGTACATACAGTTTTAGTCTATATTATTGTATAATACAAGAATAATAAAAAGTCATAAATTATATGTGTTTGCCATTCGTATTAAATCTTGCGTTTAATATACGTCGTTAATATGACAAATGTTTGCTGAAAATTTATTAGACCACATAAAAGCTTGTGACATTTTCTAAGTACGTTGATCTGATGACCAATATATATTAGAAGACTTACTCTATATACCTGGTACACTGATCATCAGATTAAAGAACTATTACAAAAAAAAGCGCCCACTTTCGTTTCAAATTATCTTATTGAAATTTATCATAAAGTTTTCTTATTGCTGTCCTTGCTCTTATGTTCGACGTCTCATACACACACTAAGATATCTTGTAAGCACGAGTGTCACTCATACCAATGCAAATTTAACGTGAAGCGCGTTCTTGTTTAAGCAATATTACATAGCTCGTGAAAATGTTGAGCAAAAATGTTGAAAAACGATTATAAATAATATTTTAAACATTACAGTTAAAAATGTTCTCATAAAAAACATTTAATCCATGGTATTGTATCATTATTATCATGAGACGACTCGCTGTATTAAACAACAAAAATATGTATATTAATTTTTAAAATTTATTAAAAATATATATATTATATAAAAAAAATTAAAAATGCATATATGCATCACTCTGAGTTTCTTTCGCCGGATTTTTCCGGTCCTAGATCTTAAATTCCGAACCGGTGGTAGATTTTTGACTATCAATAAGCAAGTGTAATCACTTCTTTATTGAATAAAGATTTTTGACTTTGAACGTAAAATATTGAATTGATTTCCAATAAAATAAAATTCAATATATGTTATTGATTTACATAAATAAAAACTTAAAATGCCTTTAATATAATCAAAATATTCATATTATTATTATACTAATATAAACAACGAAATATACCCGTCCCTCACTAGTAATAATGGAGAGGAGTCATGACGTAGAAAACCAACACACTATTTCTATTAATGCAACAATGTTATTGAAACGATGAAAAACCAAATAACAAACGAGTGCTAGGAAACAGAATGAAAAAAAAAACGTGGAAAAATTTGTATTAAATTATTAAATGCATTTAAACTTCCAGTCATGTTTATTAATTAGTTTTTATTAATTAACTAAGGTCGTGGACTTCTCGGTAAAGTTGTTGTTAAAGAACTTACGTGTGTGTTGAGGTAGGTCTGAACACGATATGCACAGAGTATCGCAGCGACTAATTGTATTCGTGCTAATTTTTTTTTTAATTTGCACGTAGTTACTAACCAGTATTGTGACACACCTTTATTAATCCTAGAGAAAAATAAATAGTTTTATTTCGAAATACGAATTGCATACTAATGAAAATAAACAAAAGAAAAAGCCCTGAAACTTTTGTTTAAATAAAGAAATTGTTTTTTTTTCTAACAGTCAAAGACTGATTGAATCGTTAACCTTAGTCTATTTTAGTACTAATACGGAGACTATCTACCAAATAACTATATATACGATATTGCTCCGTATATAGCAGTAATTTTTAACAAGAGTTTGGACACGGGTTCATTTCCTAACTTGTTAAAATGTAGTAAAGTTTTACCACTTTTTAAAACTGGAAACAGAAGCGATCCCGGTAATTACAGGCCTATTTCAATACTCCCATCCTTAAGTAAAATTTTCGGAAAAAATATTTTAAATCAACTTCTCGTCCATTTCGGTACAAATGCTATTTTTCATGGTGAGCAATTCGGTTTTAGAAGAGGTCGCTCGACAACTGATGCGGGAATTGCGCTTCTCAAACATATTTACGATGCTTGGGAGAAATCACAGAACGCTATTGGAGTATTCTGTGATTTATCTAAAGCATTCGATTGTGTAGAACACGAAACGCTTCTTTATAAGCTCAAATATTACGGTGTTAAAGGTAAAGCTCTTGATCTCATCGCTTCATATTTAAGTCAAAGAATCCAGCAAGTTTTCATTAATGGAATAAAGTCTTCTGGATCTACGTTAAAAATGGGAGTTCCACAAGGTTCAATTTTGGGTCCCTTTCTATTCCTAGTATATATAAATGATCTTCCTTTCTATGTTAAGGGTATTTGTGATATAGTGTTGTTTGCTGACGATACTTCGCTGATTTTTAAGGTTGACAGGAAAAAAAATGACTATGACGATGTGAACGGTGCATTATCACAGATACACAATTGGTTTACGGTAAATAATTTAGTTTTGAATGCTCAAAAAACAAAATGTGTAGTTTTTACCCTACCTAATGTTAGCAAGCAAAATTATAATATCTTTAAATGGTGACCGTCTTGAAGTAGCTGATACTACGGTGTTTTTAGGAATAGAATTGGATTCCAGACTTCAGTGGACTTCTCATTTATCATCCCTAACAGGAAGACTCAGCTCCGCAACATACGCGGTTAGAAAAGTTAGACAACTAACTGATATTGATACCGCTCGTTTAGTTTATTTTGGTTATTTTCACAGTATTATGTTATATGGCATATTACTTTGGGGTAACGCTGCAGATATTGAATCTGTCTTTATTTTACAAAAGAGAACAATTCGGTTTATTTATAATCTTGGAGCTAGAGACTCTCTTCGGGATGTTTTTAACAGAGTAGGAATACTTACTGTTGCGTCGCAATATATTTACAACAATATCATGTATATTCACAGTAACATTGATCACTTTGATAAAATCAGTGATAATCATTGTATATGCACTAGAAGTAAGGATAAACTTATAACGCCAAGTTTCCGACTCCGCAAAGTCAATAGATCCTTCTTGGGGCAAGGTATCCGTTTCTATAATAAAATTCCGCAGAAATTTTTAACTTTGCCGTTTAGTAAATTCAAATCGTTTGTTAAAAATACATTGGTAGAAAAAGCATACTATTCGATACAAGATTTTGTAGATGATAAAAAAGCGTGGAGTTAATACCTGTTGACTTCCAAGCAGGATACATTAATTGAAATAATTGTATTTAATTAACATGACGCTGTATTTTTTAAATGTTAAAAAAGAGTAACTACTGAGTTTCTTGCCGGTTCTTCTCGGTAGAATCTACTTTCCGAATCGACGGTAGCTTCACTTAATTGTAAAATGACGATTCAAAAGTGCTTATAAAAGCCTACTTGAATAAAGTTTATTTTGATTTTGATTTTGAACTATTATGATATAATAAATGTGAAAGTTACTCTGTCTTCATGTCTGTTTGTCTGTTGCTTTTCAACGGCTAAAGCACTGAACTAAATTGGATAAAATTAGCTATGGAAGTAAGCTTAAACTCCAAGAAGAGACAAAAGCAATTTCTTTATGCCCAATACTTTCTAAAATACACAAGTGTCACAGCAGATAACAAGTAGTAACTTCCAAAACATAAATTCAATAAAATATTGTGATCTGGTGAGCCAGCGTGATTTTAATTGTAACTTTTAATTGCAATGTCGGGTGTATTTCTACCTTAACTATTTTACGTGGGCTGCAACTATATCTGACATTTCAAAATTTTAAAATTTAATACGATGGTTGGGTTTATGTCATTTCTGGCATTCCTGAAAGCCATATATGTTAGTCTCAGACATTCGTCCCTACCATAGAATACCACTGGACTTTGTACGCATTGACCTACCTACTACTGATTATTCGTTTCATAGTCATATAATGTATATGACTTAAATAGCATTATTAAATTGTAATATTCTTAAGTCTACCTTTATGTGGAACTCTGTCTTCAAAAATCGATGCTTCTTTCTTATGGCGTCGATATGCCGACGGCTCACTTCTTACATAACCAAAAATGCCTCCGTGGAACTAAAATTTTACAGTCCATATGACTTCAATTACGCTGTCTCTTTCACCCTTCAAACTGGACTATATTAACACTAAGTATAACTGCCTGGCAGTAGAAATAAAGCAGTGGTACCTCCCGAGGCGGGTTTGCAAAAAGCCCTACCACATAACAAATAACCTTAATTTTCTATCTAGATGAAGTTTCTATTGTCCAAATAATTCATTTAAAATTTTCAGTAATATGCAATGTACATGAACATAATAATATACTTTTATAGGGTAGAACCTCAATGATTTGAACTAATCTTGACCAAGACTGGTTAAGATAATCGAAGTGAGGGTCCTTGGTTACAAGATATAAAACAACAAATAGTACAGTCAAAATTTTAAATTGTATTATAAAACATTTAAAAAAATCACATGCAATTTTTATATAAAACGACGCCAACGTTCGGATAATTAACAATGCATTCGCATAAAATAAGTCAGCGTTCGGATAATTGACAGTTCATATAAAAGAGGTTCTACTGTATAAAAAAATGTTATTCAACAAATAAAATGTCCACAAATACAAGGTGAACGATCCCACGTTTCAAATGCAATTTGTATCATCGTAAAGTGATGGCTATTACACTTTCCGTGTAATCGGCTTGAAAATAATTCGAGAAGGCAATTTTCCCAATACAAGCTCAATAAGCATTTAAAACGATGTTACACTGCAGGACGCCCATCTTTATTTGCTAAAAGCGTAACAGTATTGTTCTCATCACAATTGTACTTTATAATTGGACTCACTATTTTTAAATGTTCTTTAAATCTTCAATATTTCAAATTAATTCTGGCATTATATATTTGGCACAAGTCTTTTTTTATTTTTTATTGTTTTACTAATACTGGCATAAACATAATTCATCATAATCCTACAACGCTAAGGAATAATGTAGATTTATACCTTAAAAAAATTACATAATGTACGTTTCTATTTCAATATATATTTTTATTTGGACCCGTGCGAAGCCGGAGGAGAGAGAGAAGAGGTAGTTTTAAATGTAAAATACGAGATTTATAATAAATATAGAATGTCATTGACCTTTATTTTTTTTAATATAGCTTAATGATAATAGCTGTGACGGCAACATTTGATAACAGCGTAACCTTTGAACATGTTCATAAATGAACAGATTCAATATTAACACAATTTATACGGATTTATATAATCCTTGCTGGATTAGAGTCGGCATTACCGTCACAATACTGAGCATATTAAACAGGCCAATTCAATTTAATCCCTTCATATTTTGATATAACCTAACCTAACAAAATTCGTATTTAAAGATAATAAAGTAAATATCAGAAATTCATGTTCTTAATTTAAATAAAAAATAAACTTACACAGACCTACATAAAAACACGCCTCCCATAACATTATACCTCCATCAATTTTCAAATTTTTAAAAATAGAATATGAATCATTATGTGATATCCTGTTTACCTAACATTGATTTGTGATGATTTAAAAAAAGAATATATTCGATTTAGCGAATTTCCAACCAAATTTAAAATGTTAATTAATTATCTATCTAATCCACAGAGCAGAGAATTAACAGTAGAGGTAGCAAGGCATCGAATCTTATTCAGAAAGTCAACGGGTGGCGCAGCCAACGCGGAGGTATGGCTTCGTACTTCAACACGTGGCTCAAACTTGCTTGTAGATAGAATTTCAGACACTAGTCATATATAATTATCGATTACACTGTAAGCTTATATAATCACTAATAGTTAGTTACTGCACATTTGATGTTAACTTAAGTTGGAGTGGCGCAGTGGGTAGAACAAGAATAATGCCGTTTCAATACAAGCAAGTTACTCAGCCTAGATAAACTTGCATTAGAAGAAACTCTCAATCTTCACTTTAAGAGGACGCTTAAACAACAACGACTTTTATTAATATGTCAGCAACATATGTTATTAATTTAATAACAGTTGTTCAAATGCAAATAAAAGTGAACTCATCATTTAAATAGTTTAACTGAGTAGGTTACTACATCAGATATTCTACCGCAAAACAGCAGAACTTGTATTGTTGTTACTGATTGACAACGATCACTAATATTACAGAGGATATATTTGATTTTTGAGCCATGTGGAGCAGTATGATACAAGCATGTGCTTTGCTGTAAATAAGATTCAATGCACCGTAGTAAATAAATCACACTAACGCTACCTCTGTTGAAAACTACTCTGCACCTGTAGTTAACGGCTTAACAAGGTAGTCAAATAGAAATTATCATTTTATAAAAAGCACCCGGCCATTTATTACTGTGCATGTATGCATAATTGTTATGTTTTCCATTGAAACAGTTTAGCCTTGTTAAATTATTTCGCGGAAGTTTTTACATTATTTATTAATTCAAGTGCACTGTCAAGGCTGATAATTTATTACATTTAATTAATATTAAAAATGAGATTATTATTTTTTTTTTGTTTTCTTAAAATGTTTTTAAAATAAATTTCGAAATTCTGTTCTTATTTTGAAAATATTTAAAAAAATTTTTAAGTTTTACGAACAGACAATTTTCATTTTATTATGTTATCTGTGTAAAGAAAATTTGTTCTCTCAAATTTCAGATCTTCATCATCTTATGATTTAAAAAAAATGAAAAACTAGTACGGATTCGTCTCCAATACAAACGCTATGTATACCGATATCCGCACATTTTGTTTTTTATTCTATAATCAAAGTGCCTTGCAGCAATTTCAAATAAAAACTTAATACTATTAAACTTATTGAAAAAATTCAAAAACAGAATCTTGCGAAGATTATTTCAACTATACTTATCGAGTCTGCACTATCTACCTCAGACAATACTAGATTTTTACAATCAACAAGCGCGTAACGCTTCAAGTGTAGCTCGTACCACTTTATGTAGGTGAAAGCCAGTGCTTTTTAACCAATGTTGTACAAACATTCGCCAACAGTTACCAACCACACTTATTCTACCTCCAAACACCAATGCTTGAAAATGTTGTGTTCCAATTTTAAAAGTGAATGAGTGGCAAAGGTGACATAACATATTGGTTCCCAAGGTTGGCGACGGATTGGCGATTTAAGGAATGGCTTATATTCCCTATAGCATCAATATCGCAATATTTATTTAAATAAATATTTAAGTATGTATGATTTTTTATTAGAAGAAAAACACTTCATGGGAATAGTGATGGAATTCAAATGTTGTTGTCTAAATGATTTTTAATGATTTTGTCTTTTTACCTAATAATGGCCAATAAGTGTTCTTATCGGTTGACAACTCATTTATTAAGTAAAGTGCAGTCGGGCGCTGACATGCAATCTAAACATTAATATCTTAAGTGACGGCTCGTTAGAAACTATTTATTTATTGTTTTTTTTTTTTTATAAGAAGTCAAAAAGTTTTTATATAATTATTTTTTTTTATTTAGAATTTCTTACACACTCGTTATTTTAAAATGATATAAAACTATAAAATCAATATTAAAATATACGTAATCAAGTATACTTTTACACTGTACACTGTACACCTGTAAACTGAACCATCATTTTACAGAACTTTATTAAAAGTAAAGCAAGACACACAGTAATTAATCTTTTCCATTATTACATAACATTATGTACTCATACATTACTTATAGTTGTAGATATCATAACACATTTAAGTTTCAATAAAACTGTTATGAATAAAGTTTGTTTCAACATGAAACAGCTCGAAAAAAATGAAATAAAATAAAAATCCCATAAAACTAATTGGATTGATAATCAAAATGAGTTATACACATATTATATAAAACAGAAAAATTGGTGAAATTTATGTACATATTTTGTAATCGTTTTAGAAGAAAAACTATGACATGACTATTACACAAAATATTTACACTTTATTGCATACGAATTCAATCCTAGAATTAAAAAATAAGTTAAAATTATTTTAGTAGCAATGGTCAGAATATTTTATTCTAATACTAAATTTATCACACGACACAAACGTGTTTAGGATATATTAAGGATACAAACAAAGGAAGTCAATATAAATTATGTCACATTAAAACTATTCTGAGATGCAATTGAATTCCCACAAAGAAATTATATTCATACAAATTTACGCCTGGGAAATCATTCAAATGTCTGTGAGAAAGCGTTCGAAATTCGAAAATTTTGCTTTATAAAACTATTATAAACAGATTTCATTTAAATCTTGAATAAATGTTGCTATAATTAGATTTGCTTCGAAATTCAAATGAACAATTCTGCGTGGAGTTTTTATTGCACTGATAGTTTAATTGTGTTTATAAAGAAGTGTTTTGAATTTCGAATTGATGTTTCTAATTCTTGAAACAGAAATATTTTTTTATTTTTTCTTTTGTTTTCCTTGTAGATCTTACTGTTTTTTTTCTTAAGCGCTAACATTGCTAAACATGTTTTATATATAACTGATATGTACCAATAAATAATAATGATATATATATAGTATGCTTGAACAGAATAACTAAATTATAATAAACATACAATTATTTTTTGTTCCATTTTATTAATATTACAATTGTGAGGTTGAAATAAAATAACAATTGACAAAAATCTCCTATTTGCTTTAAATTGGAGACAGCCAATTTATATAATTTATATATATATATATAATTATATATATATATATATATATATATATATATATATATATATATATATATATATATATATATAATATTATATATATATATAATTTTATTTTTGGCGGGAAAACATTTTGATAATGTTACAGCACAAATAAGTATTTTTAACATATATTGTAGAGACTTATATACGATGAAATCTACTTATCTATATACATTTGTACAAGTATACATTTTTTGTTGTTGTAAGTAAAGTATATAAATTAAAAATATTTAATAATACTATTAATTTATAAACATAATTAAAATGTATTAATTTTTTTCTGAAAAACAGATTAGAGTGGCTTCACTTAATTGTTAAATGACGATTCAAAAGTGCTTGTAAAAGCCCACTTGAATAAAGTATATTTTGATTTTGATTTTCAATAAAATAGTAAATACTCTTTACAAATGTTATATAACATAATACATTTTAGCACAGTGCTCGGTAACAATAACCCGTTCGGTTTCTCGTGGACTCGGGTCAACTAAGTTACTATCATTAGGCTGGTTATAGAAGGTACATTACGCAGACACTCCCGTAGTGCATCTAGCTATGACAGCTTTACGAGGTACTGTAGGCCAATGCACTATACATTCTATGTCTTGAGTACTAGTACTTTGTGCGTCGCCTTTATCTGATAATACCTTTTACGATTACCATTAAATGATATTGAATTTTTATTTTTGTGTTCCATTTTTAAATTTATTTTGATAATTGAACTAAAGGATTCGTTATAGCGTTTCCCTGCGATTAATTATTGTAGGGTAATGAATTTAATGCGACCGCAGTTTTAAATGTTCATAATTGATTTGATGATTATTTTTTATTGGATTTTTTATACTTATAAATAGATATCTTGTTAAGGTTTTTCGAAATCCATTTTTATACGAGTTTCCACAAATATAAATTAATACATATACATTATTTTCCATTGGTAATACATTGTTCTGGTACCATCTAGTTAACAATGATTTATCATTTATCCAATCAACAAAGATCAATGATAAAATTGAAAAAAAATTAACATAGATAAATTAGGATCTTATCTATAATCAGTTTCGTAATTATATATGTATCTTATGACATAATTTATTCTGTCTTTATTTCATAGTTAATTTTTTTCCAATGACGGCTTCCAATCTGTGACCAACACTGATACAGCTGCCGTTCTATATACTTCAATCCAGTCATTCTTTTAAGTGTCATATACAAACACTCCCTTACTATAAACAATACATGACATCTCCGGTATATATTATATGTCACCGTAAAATTGTAAATACCGTTAGATTATAATCTATCTCGCACAATTGTGAACTGTCGTTACATTTTGAACATTTATTCAACTTACAATAAGACATTATACATTCTCGATCGATAAGTCACGGATAGAATTTTTAAAATTAAAAAAAAAACTTACTTCGATAGATTATAAACTACCAAATAACAATGCGTTAAATTGTAAACATTATGTTACAGTTCGCAATCTCACGAAATAGATTATAATCAAAGGCTGTTTACAATTTTAAGATGACGTTTATATCTTTGTTAATTTAATTGTATGATGACATTTGTAAGCCATTATAATTAATGTAATGTAATCATTTATCGCATTTCAGGTTCCTGTCTCAGCTATGGACACTCTTGCTGGGGAGGTGAGTAAAGAGATTAGTATACATCTTTGGCCTGGTGGTTAATTATCTAATTTACAATTTGTATTTAAATGTAAAGATTTAAAAGTAAAGTAAAAAAGTAACGTAGCAGCCTGTACATTTCCCACTGCTGAGATAAGGCCCCCTCTTCCATTAAGGAGAGGGTTTGGAACATATTCCACCACGCTATTCCAAATTGGGGGGTGCGAGAATGCACATGTGGCAGAATTTCGATGAAATCAGACACATGCAGGCTTCCTCACGATGTTTTCCTTCACCGCCGAGCACGAGATGAATTATAAACACAAATTAAGCACATATATATAGTGGTGCTTGCCTGGGTTTGAACCCGCAATCATCAGTTAAGATGCACGCGTTCTAACCACTGGGACATCTCAGTTCTCTTGTATCTCTTATATCTTGTGTCTTTACTAAATCAAATTTCGAGATTCTAACACTATGTTTATTATGTTGGTTTAGTGGAACGTTATAAATCCTATCCCGTAGTTCTGGATTTAAAACGGGAATAAAAGTAATTGGTTCTGTCGAAATATTCTCAATACATAAGTGAAGTATGAAAGCGGTCGTCCCTGGGACTCCTTTCGGTAGTATCGGATTTGACGTCCTGTCAGATTATCAAAGTGTGCCAGTGTTGTAATACACTTGTGCACTAAATATTTTGCGTCATTAATTGGTCGCCCAACAGATTGGTCATTAAAAGCAAATAGTTGGTCTCATATGATGAGTACCAGTATATTCGAAAATTTGTCTGTAGTGTACACAGATCTGTAATAATATAATAAATGTTATTGGACTTATATTGTATATGGATATATATATTGTGTGTATTTATGTACCTGCCCCTCGAGTGACACACATCGCAGGAAAGCGCGGGAATATAAAATATATGATTTGGGCGCGGGTGAAGACAGTGTGTATGCACGGCGATAGGATATTTAAATATAATATATATATTTATATGTAACTTGTAAATCGATCTTACAATCATATATGTGATTACAGTGTCCATTACAAAATATCATATTGCACACGTCACAGCTTGTAAAGGTAAGAAGTTATAAAAGTCCTTATCATTCTAAAGGATAAAATAATTAAATCAGGGATTCGGGTTTTAGAATTGAGCATAATGAGAACGCAGAATAAAAACTTCTTTCATTTGAAATAACTTTCAAAATGTTTTAAAACAAGTTTCACTTGACTTTGATACTTATATGTATATAACATAAGTATAGAAATTGAATTAAATAATTCATCCATCTATATACAAATCTTTTAAATAAATAAATATTGGACAACATCACAAACATTACTCTGCTTCCCAATCTTAAAGCTAAAGAACTTGTGTTATGGAAAATCAGAAGTAAGGACGGTACCACCAACACCCAGACCCAAAACAACATAGAAAAACTAATCAACTTTCTACGTCGTCTCGGCCGGGAATCGAACCTGGAACCTCAGAGTGGCGTACCAATGAAAACCAGTGTACACTCTACTCGACCACGAGCTTCGTCAAACTTTTGTTTAAACAGTTTTTTTTTGTTTGATGTGTTTAATGTTGCATTATATTGATTTTACAAATATCAGCGTTTATAATGCCGACGGTACACATAAATGAAAAACCATTCGTTTATCAGCATATTATATCCTTAATATAAGCCAGTTTAATCCAGCGACGAGTAATAATAAAAGCTTCATGTCGCGCATTTGACGAAGTCACATATTCGTCGATTACTTGCATATTTTCGTAAAGATTCATTAATATTTAATTAAGAAATAATAGCCCAAACAAAGGTGTTACTTTTTTTAAAATCGAAGATTCTCTGTCAATTTTTTTTTTAGTTATTTCATTTCATTGTACTAGGAAAAAATCAGTATTAAAAGGATTCGTAAGTAAGAAAGTATTTCGAGCAGATAAATCAAAAATGTAATGTACATGTTCAGTTAATAACAATTGTCAAAGTAAGTTTAACTAACTTTAAAAACACATTTTAAAAGTTCAAGTATCAAAACAAAGTATTACACTTAACTTTAAAAACATCTTACCACAAATAATATAATAATCCTTACAAATTAAATAACAATGAATGATTATTACAATTCGAATTAGGTCAACCATGTCCGCAATGATATCTGTACAGTCTTTAAAGACAAAAAAAACCGGATTTTTTTTCGAATAACTTTTCGTAAAAAATAATTATTTTTCGATAATTTTAAAAATCAATTTTTGGATTATCACTATACATCTCTCCACCAATTTTCGTGGCAATCGTGTGCAGAAACGGCAGAGAATGAGCCAGGATAGACAGAACGAAACTATAAGGGTTCCTAGTAGACTACAGAACCCTAAAAATTAATAAAAAAAGTAATTTCCATTGTTACGTTTTTGAAGATATCACTGTAAAACACTGAACTCATTTTGATGACATTTATTATGGAGAGAGCTGCTTGAATTTCAAGAATTAATGATATTTAATTTAAATTGATCGTTGCAAAATCAAAATCAAAATCAAAATAAACTTTATTCAAGTAGGCTTTTATAAGCACTTTTGAATCGTCATTTTACAATTAAGTGAAGCTACCACCGGTTCGGAAAGTAGATTCTACCGAGAAGAACCGGCAAGAAACTCAGTAGTTACTCTTTTTTAACATTTAAAAAATACAACGTCATGTTAATTAAATACAATTATTTCAATTAATGTATCCTGCTTGGATGTCAACAGGTATTAACTCCACGCTTTTTTATCATCTACAAAATCTTGTATCGAATAGTATGCTTTTTCTACCAATGTATTTTTAACAAACGATTTGAATTTACTAAACGGCAAAGTTAAAAATTTCTGCGGAATTTTATTATAGAAACGGATACCTTGCCCCAAGAAGGATCTATTGACTTTGCGGAGTCGGAAACTTGGCGTTATAAGTTTATCCTTACTTCTAGTGCATATACAATGATTATCACTGATTTTATCAAAGTGATCAATGTTACTGTGAATATACATGATATTGTTGTAAATATATTGCGACGCAACAGTAAGTATTCCTACTCTGTTAAAAACATCCCGAAGAGAGTCTCTAGCTCCAAGATTATAAATAAACCGAATTGCTCTCTTTTGTAAAATAAAGACAGATTCAATATCTGCAGCGTTACCCCAAAGTAATATGCCATATGACATAATACTGTGAAAATAACCAAAATAAACTAAACGAGCGGTATCAATATCAGTTAGTTGTCTAACTTTTCTAACCGCGTATGTTGCGGAGCTGAGTCTTCCTGTTAGGGATGATAAATGAGAGGTCCACTGAAGTCTGGAATCCAATTCCATTCCTAAAAACACCGTAGTATCAGCTACTTCAAGACGGTCACCATTTAAAGATATATTATAATTTTGCTTGCTAACATTAGGTAGGGTAAAAACTACACATTTTGTTTTTTGAGCATTCAAAACTAAATTATTTACTGTAAACCAATTGTGTATCTGTGATAATGCACCGTTCACATCGTCATAGTCATTTTTTTTCCTGTCAACCTTAAAAATCAGCGAAGTATCGTCAGCAAACAACACTATATCACAAATACCCTTAACATAGAAAGGAAGATCATTTATATATACTAGGAATAGAAAGGGACCCAAAATTGAACCTTGTGGAACTCCCATTTTTAACGTAGATCCAGAAGACTTTATTCCATTAATGAAAACTTGCTGGATTCTTTGACTTAAATATGAAGCGATGAGATCAAGAGCTTTACCTTTAACACCGTAATATTTGAGCTTATAAAGAAGCGTTTCGTGTTCTACACAATCGAATGCTTTAGATAAATCACAGAATACTCCAATAGCGTTCTGTGATTTCTCCCAAGCATCGTAAATATGTTTGAGAAGCGCAATTCCCGCATCAGTTGTCGAGCGACCTCTTCTAAAACCGAATTGCTCACCATGAAAAATAGCATTTGTACCGAAATGGACGAGAAGTTGATTTAAAATAATTTTTTCGAAAATTTTACTTAAGGATGGGAGTATTGAAATAGGCCTGTAATTACCGGGATCGCTTCTGTTTCCAGTTTTAAAAAGTGGTAAAACTTTACTACATTTTAACAAGTTAGGAAATGAACCCGTGTCCAAACTCTTGTTAAAAATTACTGCTATATACGGAGCAATATCGTATATGATGTTATTAAAAAATTTTACCGAAATGCCCCATATGTCGTTAGTTTTTTTAATATTTATAGTTTTAAATACTTTTATGACATCTATTGCAGAAACCGTTTCAAATGAAAAATCAATAACGCATTTAGAAACACTATTATTTAATAACCTAGCTGCATTTGATGTAGATGATTTTAAATGAAATGTTATTTTATGGGGTACTGCATAAATAAAACGTTTATTGCTATGTATAAAGTAATCAGTTCAAAATCCCACAACTGACAAAGGCCTTCTCTATTTTGAGAAGAAGTTTTGGAGCTTACTACAACGTAGACGAAACAAATTCTTATACACCACGTTCAGGCTCAAAGTTTTGCTTCACCGTTCAGCACGAGACGAATTACAAATACATATTAAGCACAAGAATTAAATAGTGCTTGCATTGGCTTAAACTCAACATCAAATAACCCAAGACGCGAATTTTAATTTCATCACAATTTCTAAGGAAACTTGTTCGGTTTAGGTAAAAACTAGTAGTCGCCTCGGCAAAATAATTAACCTATGTCCTTTCGTGGAGTTCGAGTTTGCTTCATACCAAATTTCATCAAATTCGGCTCAGTAGTTTGGTCGTGAAAAAACGACAGACTGTAGGGATTCGATCGACTCGTGTTTAATAAAAGACGTCCATCGCTTGCAAATGCTGGTTTATTACTCCCTAAATCACTTACAACTAAGAACTTATATTGTTACACTACTACAAGACAGACAGACAGACAGAGTTACTTTCACATTCATTTATAATATTAATAAAAAAAAAATTCAAATTTTAATGCGCCATCATTTGTTCCATTAACAAAAACATACAGTTTAAACAAAACCGCATGTAATTAATCGATTGTCATAAACAAGAGATACGAGTATTTCAAACTGTTGTATACGATTCTGTATTTTTATTACAAGCCGCTATTATTGACTTGGTGATTTTTATCAAAGCTACATTAAGCCCTTAATACGTCGACGTCCGATGCACCTGTGTCATTCTACAACGTTTTTCCCATACAACTTACCTTGTAGTTAACTAACGTGATGTTACACGAACTCAATTTAATACGTATTGTTGAACGCTTCGCTCAATCTTTTGTTTTTGGTCGTCCGGCGCTTGGCAAAAAAACAGCGTAGACATACGCTGTTTTTTTGTTCCTTAGAGTTCAAGCTTTCTTTATAAACATCGTAGGAAATTTATCTTGCTGGGTTTGGTTTGCGTCTTATAAGCAACGAACAGTCAGTTACTTTCCCATTTGTAAAATAAGAAGAGTTTAGGACATACTATTTTTAATTAAGTAGTATTTGTAAATACGGATGAAAGATATTTAAAAAATAAAATCGGATATATTTAATACGAATAAAATGCAAGATTCAAGTTGTATTTTATTGTGTGCTGGTTTATGTAAACTGAATTGCAAAATTAAGTTGAAATATTTCAAACAAATCAACTAACAGACGAATTTTAATTAAAAATCTATTTAATGACTCATTAATTCAATTTCGCAAAAAAATTAAAAAGATACTTAAACTACCCTAAGCAAATATTACTACTAGTTCAGATTTTTGTATCGTATAGTTTTTTCGTTTGTATAGTATATGTAGATTTTTCGTTTTTTTTTTTAAATTAAGTAAGGTCTCCGTTACTTAAGGTGATTGTTCTTTTTCCCTATATATTTTTTTCTCTTTATTGTTTTACTTAAGATTTATATTTTACATAGTCTAACTGATTTTAAATATTTTAAGCACATAGTCTATAAGTTTTTAAATAAGCATGCAGTGTTTATCTATAATTAGTTGTACAATTGCGTTTGATATTTTTTCTATTTTAATTGTACCTACAGTAAGTTTTATATTGTAACAACTGTTGATAAACCTAAATAAATAAATAAAATAAAATATTTAATAATATATGAAAAGTCTTTATCGAGATATGGATTATACTTACAGCATATGCACATAACTGTAGTCTCTTACTATTGCTACTAATACTAACATTTTGAAATTCGAATAAATAGAATATAATAGAGATGGAATTTAGGTAAATATTATATAAAAGTTTTTTTTTTTTAATTAAATCAAATTATTTAATGACAGGCAGGTATGTATTATAATCAAAGACAGTTTAAGGTGTCATTCTAATCCCATCTGTCAAAAAACATGATATGAAATTTAATTGAGAATTAACGTCGACACGTCAACGAAACGATTAGATGAATATTAAAACACCAGGGATCTAATATATTAGATCTCTAGGCATTAAATGTAACAGCTGATATTTTAATAGCGCACAATGTGCTGTTAAAATCTTTAAATAATTTAAATCAACAAAAGTGACTGTCACCGTTCAAATTTAATGTTATTGTTTGATTAATTTATAATTATTTAACTTTAAATAAAAAATGAGTTTCATGTATAAAAAAAAACGATTATAATTTCACTACATAGTACAAAACAAAGTCGCTTACCGCCCTATCTATACTTAGATCTTTAAAAACATTTTGATGCGGGTCACTTTAATACATAAATTGATTCAAGAGAAAGGTTTATATGCATAACACATGCATAATATAGTAGAAATACAGATTATTTTACGTCCTAAAGTGATTTCGTAAGACGCGATTTGTATTGTCTAAATACTAAAATACTGTGAACGTTGTACGACATTCTGTAATATAATCGTATTTAGCATCGGCATTTCACCCGTGCGAATCCAGGGCGGGTTGCTAGTTACTATTTTAATATAAGTATTACAAGGAATTATATTATAGTTTGTGCGAAGTAGAAAGCAGTGCCATGAAAGAACATGGTGTCGTTTCCTGTCACGGCATACGAGTTAAATTAAAACATTAAAAGAAGCCTTTTGTAACAACAGTTATGACGTGCATTATAATTATTTTGATGAGTTAATTAATTTCTATTTTCCTTGTAGTACCAATTTGTGCAATCTTCTTACCTGCAAAACAATAGATAGCCAATTAATAGAAAGAAAGATTTAAGCACCATAATGTTACATTTCGGAAATGAGGTTTATCGCTTAAGTAATAAACCTCGTTTTCCAAAAGTACTATTATCATGTTCTGGGTTTATAAATTGTCCGATATCATGGACATTTTAACCGAATAGTGAAGGGTCAAACCAGGAGAACCGCACCAGTTTTTATGTGCTGAATTTGTGCTAATAATTAACAACATTATGGCATAATATGTGCATGAAAGAGCTATGTGCAATTTGTTACTTTGGTGCAGCGGAGAAATATGTCCCTAACCTCTCTCCTTAGAATAAATATAGGCCTTTGATTATATATGTAATATGTTTTTAATAATATATTGCAGCCCACGGAAAGCGCTCAGGCAAGGCCCCGGCGTCTGCTCCTGACTGGTACATCACTAGAATCCTGCGTCGTATGGCAGCTAACAGCGAACTGGTGAGTAAAAGAGGCATATTTTTATTAAACTTAATATTATCTTATAACAATAAAGTACATATATTTTTTTTCTTATAAACAAGACGTTCATTACTCCATATTCATAATTGCTTCGAATACGAACATTATAAACATAAACGTAATACTATCAACAATATTAATGTCTTAATAATTTATATTAAAATGAAATACTAGTTTGAAATTTAGTGATAAAGCGCTATCTATTATTTCAGAATCGTGCCCAAAATCTTGACGGTCCGAACGAAAGCGACATCTACCGGGTGGATGATGATGTTCCCTCATCCAATAAGTTAATGTAAGTAACTTTCGACGTAGTTCAGATGTCCATTGATAGATGGTGCTACTTGTATTATTTTATGTGATTGAGAATTAGTTGGATAAAACTAAACGATTATGGCTTAGCACTTCGAATTTTTGAACATCAATAGTTATCTTTATTGTAATATGTTAAAAATCGAATACCATTCGTGCACAAAAATATTGTAAAGGTTAGAATAATTGTGAATAAAATCTCCAAAAATAGTTTTATTATTATATTAAAAAAACAAAAATGTTTAATGACAAGGAAAAAATATTTGTAAGACATATTCCGGAATTAAATTTCAGGAGCGATTCTGAAGAGGTACCCATCGCTATTGCTACGAGAGGTGCTGAAGCTAAACCAATGCTGGATGACGACATGCTGTCCAGAATAAAGATTTGGCAAATCATGGTAAGACGTATATTTGAAAAAAGAACACAATGTCAGAACATAAATATCAGGTTTAAAATCGTTCACATATCTCCATTTTTAATTTTAAAAAAAGAACACGAGTACATTTTTTTTTATTAATGAAAGAGAAACAAATTTTAGGGCAGATGTATGCCTTTATTGATCCAAGTTTTGATGTAAACCTATTTTGTTTTTCCAGAGAGCCGCAGCCGTGGAGAAGTGAACTAGCAAACTGGACTGACCCTTTATTTAACCGAAATATAACCACTTTCGTTTAATACTCCACGATATAGTCAATACAAGGCTGGGTTGTAATTGACTTTGTAATATATAGAATAAGTACGTTTAATAAATATTTACCGTTGAATCTTGGTTATTTAATGTTTACATAAATTTTTAATCATGTTTGTCGACTTGGACATTAATTATTCAATGATTTTTTTGCCGGAATTATCTTATAAAATATGTAATGGAATATAAAATCGTTATGATACTTAAATATTATTCAATAAAAAAAAACTTGTCAATTTTGAATGTTTATTTATCTTTTAATATTTTAAATTCTCTCCTTCTAGAGTGGCAAAGGTATTACACCGTACAGCTACTTTAATAATTACATGTTTGTTATTTTTTTATTGACTGTCATACTATTTCTGTCCAATATGTACTTAAAATACTTTTTCTATTACCTCATCGTATACGAAAATTTATACTTAATATATACACTTTGGCTCAATGTATGTTTCTTTAACTTCATTTTAGGAAATAAATTAGAAAAAAAAATTGTATTACCATGTGATGTACGCATTTATGTTTCATTGTTGGTGTTGAAAATAATAAAAAGCCTCTAATATATAAGGCATATTCATTGACTTTGATTTAATTGATTGCGACTTAATACAAATTTTCACATTGCCTAAAACAAAGTCGCTTACCGCTATCTGTCCCTATGTATGCATAAAATAAAGTAACTTAAAGTAACACCCTGTAAATTTCTCACTGCTGGGATAAGGCCTCCTCTTCCATTAAGGAGAGGATTTGGAACATATTCCACCACGCTGTTCCAATGCGGGTTGGTGGAATGCACATGTGGCAGAATTTCGATGAAATTTGACACATGCAGGTTTCCTCACGATTTTTACTTCACCGCCGAGCATGAGATGAATTATAAACACAAATTAAGCACATATATATAGTGGTGCTTGCCTGGGTTTGAACTCGCAATCATCGGTTAAGATGAACGCGATCTACGTTCTGCGTTACTTTACTTTACTTTATTTTATTTTACATCAGGGTTTGCAACCATCCACGTATCGGATATATTATTATTGTTGTTTTAGAGATTAAAGAGTGAGTGAGAGAGTGTTACAAGTTGAGGGACGTTACATCTTAGTTCCGAAGATTGATGACGCCTTGTTATGATTGTTAAGGATTGTTATTTCTAACAGTTTTAAATGCTATGGACTGTGTAGACAACTAACAAATAGGTGATCACACAATCATGTTACTATTATAATGTTAATTGATCAATTGATCATCACCGCCCATAAAGTTTTGAATTTTAAGAAATGATTTTCCCTAAATCATATGTGGTCATCCAACCATCTTGAAACGTCAAGTCATTAGAAAATATATTTAGATTTAGAATAGCAAATAATGAGTACGAAACTCAAATACGTTAAATTAAGAAAAAAACATAATTGATTATAAAACCTCTTTTAATGTTTTTTTTTTTCGAAGGCCAGATATAAAATAAGTAATCTCTCTGGCATAACAAAACGTTATCACAGATATCATAGTTTAGGAGGTAAAAAGTCTGCAATAAAAGTATCAGTGCAGAACATAACGCAAGTTTACTAAAAGCATTGTTGCTTTACCCTCCTTAAGGATAAAGGTAGTGTTAATTGTTCCCTCGCTGATGAGGAACTTATTAAGGCATAAGCGACAGCGATTAATGGACATTAATCTTGTTTAAAAGTAAAATGTTTCTTTAAATAATCACCCCCTTTTTGTATGCACTCGGCTATATACAACCTTCATTTTCCACTTACCAATCGTAGGAAACCATTAGTAATATGTAATATAAAGTAGCTATAGAGAAAAGCCTATCTCCTTTATCGCAACTGAGCTGCCTCCACGCCTAATTTCATCGATATCAGTTCAGCAGTTAAGGCGGGAACACGTAACAGATCTCTATCTATAACCTTTTACTTTCGCATTTATAATATAAGTATATAATATGGAACAGGCAAATATTAATATTTATGAAAATTGTGCAGTTGTACCATTTTATATCAGTTTTGTGTCAGAAGGTCAAGTGAAATACCTGATATTTGAAAAATTTGTAGAAAAAGAGGCACAAAACATACGTCAACAAAGCTTTTATTCGGAGTATCGATAGTCCGTTTTAAATATCGAGAACAAGTACGATCAGTGGGTCAGTGACAGACAGTTGTGACGTCATACAAAATATAGTTCCGTTTTCCAGCGAAAAATTTATTTGACTTTTTGGAACCGCATTTATTACAGTAAATTACAGTGTCTTAGATTTTTAATATCCTCGTGATCTCTCCTATACGGAGTTCTTTAAAATAAACACAAAAATAAAAAAATATTGCGTCTTCCCTATTCACACCGTTGAACCAACAGGATTAACTTATTATCGGGATACAGGAATGCAAACTTAACTTAACAAATAACTATATCTCCTTTTATCTACTTCACTTCTGCAGTCTGATAATTTTAGTGAAAAATTCTTTCAGCTCAACTGTTTGAAACAGGAATAGAATCTGGAGTAAACGTTAATTAAGGACGGAACGAAATTCATAAATGGGTATATAGATTTAGAATATCATAATAAAAACGAAACACAAATACGTTAAAATAAAAAAAAAAATAATTGATTATAAAACCTCTTTTAATGTTTTTTTCTCGTAGGCCAGATATAAAATAAGTAATCTCTCTCGCATAACAAAACGTTGTCACAGATATCATAGTTCCGAAGGTAAAAGTAAATATACCCTTTTTTTAATAAGTAAATGCTAAATGGACACTGTCAAGGACATCCTCAAACCCAATTTGCAAATCCAACTGTAAAACGCTTATCGCTTGTATATTGATAACATTTAATGAGTTAAGAGGAAGATCAGATCTGCCCTACCATTTCGCGGTAAATGGTTAGTGGTCCATTGCATATAAATTCTTTACATACATTTTCACTAATAATATACATAATTATATCTATGAATCGAATATATCCAACAGAATTACAAACCCGCGCGATTGATTATAATATTAACAATTTTATGATAACAGATACAAAAAAATTTAAAATTTCTATATAATATTTTAAGAAATGGAGAGGATTGACAAATTTTCTAAAATTTAAATGGCACTATTTAAATTATAATAAAAGTAAAGTAACAGCTGTAAATTTTTACTAAGATAGGTGTTTACAGCTTCCAAGTTAGGTTCCAAAAACCCAACGCTGATTTTTAATGCTATGATTTGTACGTCGAGTTGTGACTGTATGTCTATTTTAATATTTAAGCATAATAAGAAAATATTTTTATTTAAACAATAAACAAATATACAAAATCTAGTGGTTGCCCACGGCTTCGCGCTATAGGGCTTGACTGTCACGTGTTAGATAAAGTAGTAGCATAGTCCAAGTCCTTCTTTGGAATTCATGTTTGCTTCATAACAAATTTCATCAAATTCGGTTTATTGGTTTGACAGACAGACAGAGTTACTTTCACGTTTGTAATATTACTATACATTCGAGTCATATTTAAAGTTAACATAACTTATAAAGTTACTACTGATATTTATTACATGTATTCATTCTTTAATCTAAACCGCTAAAAAAACACCATTGGTCGCATCTCCACGATTTGAGAACATCCCGATAGCCGCTACAGGTAGTGTCGGAATACTTGGCGTTGATATTTCGAGCCTGGTTCAGTTCCGCGGTCAATTCGAAGGCAAAGCCAAATTGGCTTCAAAAAAGCTGGGTGTGCTCAGCAAGGCAGAGACAGTATTTCACGTCGGCCCATCGCCTAAACTGTAAAGGAGCAAATTCGGCCTCAGATGGAGTACTGCTCTCACCTCTGGGCGGCCCGCACCACCTTTCTGCCTCGCACAAACACTTTGTGGAACCAACTTCCGCCGGCGATTTTTCCGAAACGTTACGACATGGGAACCTTCAAGAAAAGAGCGTACACCTTTCCTAAAGGCAACGCACCTGCAAGCCCCCTGGTGTTGTAGATGTCCATGGGCGGTGGTAGTCACTTTCCATCAGATGAGCCTCCTGCTCGTTTGCCACCTATCTCATAAAGAAAAAAAAATTAAGAAACTTCAGCTCGAAACACGTACAATACTTTTCTGTAAATTTTAAATATATAAATAAAAATTTTAACAAAAAGAAAAACCGACTTCAAACAAAACACTTTTTTAAAACAAATCAATATGCACTAAAAAGTATTAAAAATAATTGCGTATTCAACATATTTTTAGAGTCCTCCTAAGTAAAATGAAATGAAAAATATTAGACCATTTAAAAGTTGATTTACGATTATATAATGTAGTTACAATTATTGCTATATTTGTAGCCGGTGTCAGCCACGATGCCCTTGCCCCAAAAATCAAAAGAAAGAAGCGATACGAGTCCCTTTATTGATCCAGTCCAGTATAAATTATTGTATAAAAGGTAATTTGTAAAAAACATATTTGTTAAAGTATTCTCGTATTGTTTTTTGATAGATATACTGTAGGGGTTTCTTGGTTAAAAAATATCAAAATCGGTCCACCCAGTGAAAAGTTATGAGGTAACAAACATAAAAAAAAAAATCAGATGTATTGATAACCTCCTCCTTTTTGAAGTCGGTTGAAAACGAAAAAAATGTTTGCTAATGTGACACTACAATTACCGGACATTCGCAATCTTTTGTAACCACCGAAAGCAACGAACGAGTAAATTATTTCAAACAAATTTTGAAAATAGTAATAAAAGAACATATAATTAAAATCCAACTTTAAAATGTATAAAATACATTGCAGAAAAATAATTAAAAACTACCCCTTACTAAGTGTTCTTAATCTTGTTAACAAATAACATTTTAATTTAGAAGTGTTCTCTTAAAACGATTGTTTTGTTTATTCCAATCTGCAAACACTAAGGTTTTAGAGTAGTATTTTAAATTAGTAAAAATAAAAAAATGTTAAAATGTATTAATTATGGATCATTTGGATCACTCGATATAGATCACTAATTATAATAATAAGTGATTCTCCATCTTTCGTCGGCGGTTTTTCCAAGGAGATACGACTTACGACGACGATACGACTTTTCTTAAAGGCCGACACCGCATCCACACAACCAACTCTAGGTGCTAGTATGTTAGAAATGGTCAAAAATCTGTATTACATTATATAATTATTATGGTCAGAATGTTATAGAAATGAAAAAAAAAGAAGCTGAAATTGCATTCTTTAAAGTTTTTATGTAAAATTTCACACAATAAACTAAAGTGAGTATTTATTGTAATGGCAACACAATGTAGATAAAACTTAGATGTAAAACAAGTAGTAGGGTTAAACAATCACAGAAAAACAATACAAATTATTTTTTGGATTTCTTTCCTATATTTACGCTGGTGCTGGTAAACAGATTATATTGTTCTCTGTAATAGGCGACTCCTTAAAACCTCTTTGATTTTTACTTCTGAAAAAACGTAGAATTTTTAATAGCTTTTATAGAAAGGGAATGATTTGTAACTCGTTTTCATTTTAAACGAAAATGTATTTTTTAAATATACTTTGTTCTGAGGAAATCGTTTAACTGTACTTCAGGACAAACAGTTTTTACGAAGAATAAAAACGGAATAAGTTTGTGTCAGACTTAGTGTTCCGTGTTTCGATATTATTTTTATAAAAGGGACTTCAATTACAGTTATTCTTTCAAAATAAAGTTACAGCCCTATGACGTCAGCTATGTAAAAGAGTTAAAATATTCAAAACACCATTAAAATATTCAAATATCTTTATTCAACATAGAAGTATTACACTTTCTAATTTTTAACGAAAATCGAAATGCTGCCACCGGTTCGGAAATAAACACCTCAAACCTGAGAAGAACTTTAGAAACAAACTCAGCGGGTTATTTTGTCACATCCATTATTTCTGACAACAATCTTAACCGCGTGGTGGCAAGAATGCTAGCAGCATTTCCCCGTTGAATCACAATTCCGATCCTCTGCTGCTGCTAAAGCAAGATGTTTCACTTTTATAGAAGCTTTTTGCACCACTACACCAAAGGCCAAGTGTTTCGACAGCAAATGGAATAATAATAATAATAAATAAATAATAAATATGAGACAACATAAAAAAGGTAATTTGTCATAAGACACGAAAATTTAGTTTTTTTTTTTGTTTCTCAGTCAAAAACAATGTTAACAAAACTAGTCCATCGTCATCTCAAACAACAAACATCGTAAGTAACAAAGCAACATACGAAAGTCGAGTTTAATCTGCCAAATAAAAACGAGAGGAAAGTACACGTGACATAGCGTACTCGAGTGCAAAATACTCGTACCTACATCGGATCAAGAGCCGGTACGGACGTTTAAATTGAAACATTCGTTAGAACTGATGCAAGGTGAATGGATATACATGTTACTGGAAAAGCTAATATGAAGTTACAGTAATATTTAGTAGTAATATTATAAGGGCAGCTGATTAATAGGTTAACAGGCATAGGAAATGTTAAAATTTAAAGCCAAAAGTGGCTCGGTTGATAACTAATCTAAGATCGTATGCCGCTTGTGCATTTTAAGGTTAGTACCGGAAAAAAATAACGTTTTCAATTGTATAAGTTGTAAATTATATAGTGTACTGTTGATGCACGCACCTAAACGAGTCGGTTTAACCGCCATAATTGATCAGATTAATGTTAGTGATATTATCTAATATTTTTTATTTCTAAAAAATTGACATTATGAGAAGTCCATGAAAAACAAACTCTTGATAAACACTGTATAGTTTAAACATAAGAGTAAAAATTACATAATAGATGAAAGATATGAAAGCAATCGTCCAGTATTTGACAATATCAAATCATTATAAATACAGTGAAACTTTACAAAAACTGCTGATGCATCCACCTAAACAAGCCACCACCTAACTCCATAACTCCTGACATAAAAATAGCAGTAGCAGTAGGTTGATTTTTTTTTCATGTTATGGATGTACATAGATACATTTAATGCCTCATCGTTCAACTTCATTTTTTTTTATATGTATATACATTTTTATATGTTAAGTAGCATATTCTTTATCCCTTCAAATTATTGCTTATTTATTATCTATCGAATAGTTCTAAAAGATTTTATAACAAAAGATTTTTCAGTTTGTGATGCTATGAAAAATATAAATTAGGATACACTTTTTGAATAAACTAAAATAGGATAGTGAAACTCAAATACTAAAAACATACTTCACAATAAATCTTGATAATATTTTAAGTAAAAAACATAAGTACATATTTCGATACACAGAATAAATAAAAATACTCGATACAAAGGCGCTTCTAGAAGCGCTTATATCGTCGTAGGTTCTTGTACAATTTGAACTTTTCGTAGTGAAACGCTATCACCTGTGGATCTCAACACTTCCGCGTAATCGAACTCTAATTTCGATACTGCCTGTTAACATTTACTCATATTTACACACAGAATACATTGCAATTTTCTTTATGATTACTGAACTTTTACTGATGATATTTATACTGGTACAAATATGTACCTCCTGGAAGCTCCTCAATGGTTTACCACCAAACCTTTATATTACTGTGACTTGATTTGAGGAATAACTAAGTCAGTGTACAAAGTTGTATATAATATCTGATGTCTCAATATTGCAGTAATTCTAATATTACCAATAACGGTATAAACGATCAAGTAGTAGATTTGACTGTCGGCTTACACTGGAATCTTTCGGCCTTGTTAGTAACAGCGAATTAGCGAGCTTTTTAACCGACTTTGCTTATGATGTTAAAAATTTGAAATTGTAACGTTGCTTTCGATATTGCATATTATAGCAATAAGCAGTCACCTAATCAAAATTCTTCTCGTGCCAGATAGCAGTAGCGAATTATGAATAAAGGAATAAAAAGTATTTAAATTTACAGATTTCTTTTTATGACATAGGTGGCAAACGAGCAGGAGGCTCACCTGGTGGAAAGTGACTACCACCGTCCACCGCCCATGGACATCTGCAGCACCAGGGAGCTAGCAGGTGCGTTGCCGGCTTTTAGGAAGGAGTACGCTCTTTTTTTGAAGATTCCCATGTCGTATCGCTTCGGAAAAACCTCCGGCTACAGCTGCTTCCACATGGTGGGACGGTTCCGTTGTACGAACGTCCGTTGCAGAAAATGTCTTAGAATTAGAATTTGTTTCTTTCTATTTAATTGGTTGCACTTCTGACACTACTAAAATTGATACAAAGTCTCTATTTATTGAAAAGTAAAAAACACAATATGTCTTTATGAAATTACGAACGAATGAAATTAATTTAATCGAAAATATCATGTCTTTAAAATTTGCATAGAAATACACGAGCATACATATCAAGACTGTACACAACTAAAACGTAGAAGACCTCGAAATGGTCCCTCGATTGATGGCTGACACTCTTCAACTATTATTCAGGCAAACAGTATATTCCGTTTCGATTCGTTCCACCAGTTTGATGACAAGCGCAACACCGATACTAGTAGCAACTTCTTATCAACAACAGCAGCCTGTAAATTTCCCACTGCTGGGCTAAGGCCTCCTCTCTCTTTTGAGGAGAGGGTTTGGAATATATTCTACCACGCTGTTTAAATACACGTTTACACATGTGGCAGAATTTCTATAAAATTAGACCAATGCAGGTTTCCTCACGACGTTTTCCTTCACTGCCGAGCACGAGATGAATTGAAAAAATACACGTGTTCCAACCACTGGGCCATCTCGCTTCTTTAGCAACTTTTTAACAAACGTCATATGATTATTTTTCTGAGTTTTTTTTCTTGTTATCATACTAATATGATAAAAAAAAATACAATGATAGAAAAATATACAATCGCTATTAATAAACCATTACATTCAATCGTAACGAATATCAATCAAGTCGTATTATCTAATAAAGTGAGCGAACATGTAAAGCACATTGGAAAATTATTATACATTTCTTCGTATAAAGTAACGCTATCAGATGCGCTATAAAAACGGTGTCGTTAACGTACCTCATTTCCTTATTCAGGTGTGGAGCTAGGGTTGTCACATCATCAAAATCCGACAAGAAAAGATGAATTTCGTATTTCCAAACAAGTGATAATATTTTTATTGCGCTTTAAGTTAACTTTAAAATTCTAAAAGATCTAGTTTTTCAAATATATATATTTTATAAATATTTAAGATATATTATAAGACATTTTATCATTAGTACGAGTATACCGTGTTTCATTAAAATATAAATTATAAATGCAATTTAATATATAACAACTACAAACTCTCTTTTTTTTTCAAATCTTTATCAATAAAATTGTTTTAGTTGTACGGCAAGAATGAGTATCAGAAATATATACTTAAATAAAATTGACAGTTGTCAAATAAATTTAAATTAAATTTAAGAATACATATATTATTTGTTTTCTTTTTGTGTATGCTCTGTTTAAGTAATTATATAATTTAGAATAATTTTTCCTTTGTAATATTATCTTTTTATAATCAGTGTACACATTGTTGAAGAACCAAATAAAATAAACATACTTACAACTAAATACAGCACATACGTTAATTATTCCTTATCGACAACCCTAGAAAAATCCCAGTTGTGTCGTAAATACCGGAAAATGAAGCGCTGCTTCAGAGCCGGGACTGGGTACGATACCAACCTGTCCGCGGGTAATTGGAATGAGAACGTAACACGCCTGACATCACGCTATTGATGCGAATTCTATAAGTGTTTTAAAAATAAAACTTTTAACTAAGAACAGACGATAAATTTCATCGCGTAGATCGCTTGGTTTATTACAGAAGTTCCTAGCGTATAAACTGTCAGAACTTAAGTTCCTGGGTTCAAATCCTAGAAGGATTGCCATACCGATTATTTAACCAGAGTTAAACCAGTGTTAAAGCTGAGACGGCCCAGTGCTTAAAACGCGTGCACCTTAATCGATGATTGCGGGTTCAAACCCAGGCAAGCACTGCTATATATATGTGATGTGATAAGGAAGAGAAGGCCTTATCTCAGTAGTGGGAAATTTACAGGCTGTTACTTTACTTTAACCAGTGTTACCCACTCCATCTCTTCAAGGAACGTCACAAGATCAAATGTGCATAGTTCACATTCACAGTGAACTCGAGACAAATTTGACCAATTTTGTCAACTCTCCTGGTCTTCAAAAAACACGTAAATGTTATAATCCTGTACTGGAACTCTTACAGATATGTTTATGAAAGAAATGTGTTCATAGAAAGTGCACCTGTCTTTGCACAAACTAACTATATTTAATAATATAACACGTGTATCATCGTTTAAGAATTCAGATTAGCCATAACAGAATTGAGGTTTGTGAAGGCCTCTAAGGGTCACATTCTCTGAACATTTATTCTGTAGATTGTATAGCTGAGTTCTGTTTGAAAAGTTAGTGCGCTAGAGTAATTACCTTGTAATTAAAAGTACCGGGAGTTATCTTAGAGGTTAATGAAATCAACGTCATTGAAGTAAATAACTAGTGATACATATTCTAGTAGATATTCTACTGCTAAACAACAATATACAGTATTGTTGTGTTCCGGTTTGAAGGGTGAGTGAGCCAGTGTAACTACAGGCACAAGGGACAAAGCATCTTAGTTCCCAAGGTTGGTGGCAACATTGACGATGTAAGGAATAGTTAATATGTCTTACAGCGTCATTGTCTATGGGTGATGATGACCACTAACCATCAGGTGGCCCATAAGCTCGTCCGCAAATCTATATAACTTCAAGAGCTAAGTTATGATAACCAATCAAGACTTTCCATTAATTTACCCATTCTGTTATTTGTTTAAACAAAAATATATACTTCCTGCATAGAATTATTTCTATTTCAATCGTGACATTTAGAAACTTTTTGATACTTTTCCTGGACAAAGTCATGTCAAACAAAACCACAATTCGTCGTCGAACGCTTATTCATCGGTGTCCGGTAAAATAACAAAGAGCAGAGATTATTTTTACCAGTTATGGTTAGTATGGCAGTGGGCGAGTTATTCAAAATGGCCTTGAAATTTTCCGTTTGTTTTTTTAATAAATAAGGATACGTACAACTAAGTGTGAATGTTAACTATCTTCTAGATTATTTTTTTCATTCGAAACTACTTTTTGACTAAAATGTTGTGTTAGTATTTTACTTGTAAAGTTAATAATAAGTTAAATGTTAATAATAATTTATTATTAATCTATTAATTGAGTGAAAATAAGTGAAATAAATCGAGTGAGAATAAGTTATTATTAATTGAGTGAAATTTTCCAACTCAATTTAGAAACAGATATATAACCGATTGAAAATGAAATTTTGTATACACGTTAAATTTGGATGACGACGTATAGTTAATCGTTGACGTCATAAATCCAACATGGTGGCATATCCAAGATGGCGGATCGATTATTTTTAATTCACTCCTGCATATGAGTATCAAAATATTAAATAACGCGGTCTAATTATGTTTATGATTTTAAAAAAATCTCAAATTGAAAGAAAATCTAAAGACGTGTGTGCTTGCATCGGCGTAATAAAATTATTGAATTTTTAAATGAAAACGTCAAAATGTCAACTCATTTTATACAGTTAAAAGACCTGAATAGCGTTTCTTTCAAAATGCATTCAACGGTTAGAAAGTAATTATGAAACATAATTAATGTGTGTTTAGAATTCATTGTTAAGTTTCTTTTGTACAATTAATTGTTTTAGCAAATTTCTTCACACGCTTTTGTTATTAGGGCTATGAATAAAAATATTACTAATAGATTTTAATAAACTGGTTTCTTTGTATTTAAAGCATTATAAATATATTACGTGATATTTAAAATTTATGGAACTGGTAACACTGATAGGATTTAACCTACGCGTTAACGTTATCGATAATAAGTTTTACAAGTGTGTGTGCTATTCATATTAACTGAGAAATCGTTGGTCTTGGTGCAAACATATACGGCCTTCTTGGTATCGAACTTTTCGATTGATTAACTGTTTTCAATAGAAGCCCAGAGTTAGTAAGTTGTCAACTTATAAAATTCTTCTTTAACTTATCCTAGTTGTTGCTACTTGTCTGTGTCGAATTTTTCCCATCGGATAATAAAATAACGAACTTTTCTTTGAGAACACGCTTTTGATTATGACATATATAAGAAATGATGTTTAAGGGTGTGTCTTGTTAACACTTGTGATGTTTTTGGTGGAAATACCAAAAACGGTGTTTTTTTTTTTTATTTGGTAAGCGGAAAGGCCAATGTGGCCTTTCACCGGCAGTTTTTAACCGATACGACTAAGGAATCTTCCAACAACGTACTTATTCCATAAAGGCCAACAACACAAATCAAATCAATTTTATTCAAGTAAACACAATGAAACGTTTTTGAATCCTCAACAATTAAAAACTATCACCGTTTCGGAAAGCAGCTTCTAGTGAGAAGAAACGGCAAGAAACTCGCATAGTTGCTCTTTTCAAATAAACAGATTTACAATGCTGTTGTAAATGTGCAATTTACAGTAATTAGTGTCCTATGATGGAACCCGAGTCTAACTCCAGACGTTTCTTTCTAAAAAATACTCTTTTCATGAATAATATGATTTATTTATATGGTAAATTGATTATATTTTCCGGTATCTTATTATATATACGTATACCATTGCCCAAAAACGTTCTATTTACCGTATGCAAACGGAAACTGGGGGTTACAAGTTTATTTTTATTTCTTGTATTAATAGTATGTATATCATCAGCATTGATGGAATATTTTTTTTATATTCTTTCGTATTAACATTATATTATCATAAATATATTGTGAAGCACACACCTGCAAGCCCCCCCGTGTTGCAGATGTCCATGAGTTCCATCACATGACCCTCCAGCTCGTTTGCCATCGTTATATAAAAAACCTGATAGCGGTAGTTACCATCGCGTCTAGACTATAAACATATTATTACACCATCAACCTTGAGAGCTAATATTAACCAATTTAGTTCTTTAAATTAAAAGTGGAACACAACAAAAGTAAGTGTTACTGATATACGGTAGAATATCTGATGAATGGGTAGATAATAGCCAGGCAAGCTTAACCTACCTATAAGGTATTCTGTATGTTAGGCACGCAGGTCGTGTGATATGAACAATAATATGTATGTAATGTGTTATTGGAGTAAAATTACACAAAATTGTATATTTACCTAAAATAGAAAAAAATATTTTTATTATAATTTAGATATTGCAATTAATTAATATTAAATATTTACTACTTCTACTAACCTAAAATACAAAAATCGACAATTTAAGGTTTTATACTTCCAATATTATACAACAACAACAACAACAGCCTGTAAATTCCCACTGCTGGGCTAAAGGCCTTTGAGGAGAAGGTTTGGAACAAATTCCACCACGCTGTTCCAATGCGGGTTGGTGGAACACACATGTGGCAGAATTTCTATGAAATTTGTCACATGCAGGTTTCCTCACGATGTTTTCCTTCACCGCAGAGCACAAGATGAATTATAAAGACAAATTAAGCACATGAATCAGTGGTGCTTGCCTGGGTTTGAACCCGCAATCATCGGTTAAGATGCACGCGTTCTTACCACTAGGCCATCTCGACTCAATATTAGAACTTAATGTTAAATAAATTTGAAATAAATTTCTTGACAAGCGGGCCTAAAATACTCCTTCTTGCGTCCGCTGTCATTGTTACTGCTAAGTGCCAGATCTCAAATGTAACGCAGCGCATATACTTTTACTTTGATCCATGTACACAATATACGATGTACAAAGCTTACATGTATACAATATATATGGGGTAAATCGATCTATCACACCCCCTTGATGATAGGTATAATAGATTTACTTCTATTGTATTTGTTCAACATTGAAGATTACTACCTTAGTTCAAAACTTTGTTTCAGTTGCATGTGACAAGACAATTATCTCGTAATTACATCCTCAAAATTAAAAATGATGTTTGATTTTTCATGTGTTATTTATTGTCAAACGCATTTTTTCTTTAAATAATAGTTTAATGTTGAGTGGTTTTTCTTGTTGCTCATTTTCCTCATAAGCTTGTGTACCATCTGTATCTTTAACGTTAAATAATAAACCTTCACGCACTTCCGATATGCCGAACAATCAAAAAACCAAAAAAAAAAAAATTCTTTTTCTATAATATTTCTTTAAATTTTTAACTCCTAAATTAAAAAAAAATCGATTTGATATGACATTAGTCAAACAATCGAAAATAACAAATGTTCGCACCTACGATTTTTATTTTAATAATATCTCTATTATATATACATCTTAATTAATTTAATTTTAATTTTACCATATATAAAACCTTTTTACAACATTCAAAAAGAAAAAGTGACGTGTAAAATCGAATGTTCTGTGATCTTCTTTTTTTTTGTTTTTTTTTTCCCCGTCACCGAGACGATGCCACCGGAACTCCTCCTTCGCCTGGTTGGGGAACTCTTCCCCCATCCAGGCGAGCACGTCCCTCCGCAGATGGCCCCCCGCTCCGTGACCGAAGACGCAGTGGTTCCACCACTGATTACGGAGCGGGAGATGGAGATGGCCCTCGGTCCCTTGAGGGCCAGGAAGACGGCGCCGGGTCCGGACGGGGTTCCAGGGCGTATTCTGTGCGACGCCCTGGAATACCTAGGTGCAAGGCTTCGTGAGCTGTGCGACGAATGTCTGTGCAGCGGGCAGTTTCCGAAGCCTTGGAAAGAAGGGAAGTTGGTCCTGTTGCCGAAGGAAGGTCGGCCGTTGGATTCCCCTTCGGCATACAGGCCAATTGTGCTGCTGAACGAGACGGGAAAACTCTTCGAGAAGGTCCTTGCAGCCCGTCTCGTTCAGCACCTCGAGGAGGTCGGTCCGGGTCTCTCGGAGGCGCAGTACGGATTCAGGGCGGGCCGGTCGACGGTCGACGCCTTGAACGCCCTGAAGACTCGGACGACGGAAGCGGTGGCCCGAGGGCAGGTCGTCCTGGCTGTGTCGCTTGACGTAGCGAACGCCTTCAATAGTCTCCCTTTCGAGACGATACGGGAGGCACTCCGATACCATGGGGTGCCGACCTATCTGAGGAGACTGCTGGAGGCGTACCTCCAGGACAGGAAGGTCCTCTGGGCGGGGGTCGATGGGAGGATCGTTCGGCATCGAGTGGGTTGCGGCGTTCCACAGGGGTCGGTCCTCGGCCCAATTCTGTGGAACGTCGGTTTCGACTGGCTCCTGCGGGCTCCCGTCCTTCCCGGGATGGGGGTGTTGTGTTATGCTGACGACACTCTCGTCACGGCGATTGGACGGGACTTCCGGGAGGCGGCTCGCCTTGCCGAAGTCGGAACGGACGGTGATCAAAGTGCAGGCCCAGATGAAGTATCTGGGCCTGATCCTGGACGGACGATGGAGCTTCGGGCAGCATTTTGTTCATCTCGGCCCGAGGCTCATCAACGCCGCCGCCGCTCTTGGTCGCCTCCTTCCGAATGTGGGGGGGCCGGGGTCCCTATGCCGGCGTCTTTATTCCGGCGTAGTGAGGTCGATGGCGCTGTACGGTGCCCCGATCTGGATAGACGCCCTCACCGCTAAAAATCGGGCCCTGCTGCGAAAGGTATCCGTTTCTATAATAAAATTCCGCAGAAATTTTTAACTTTGCCGTTTAGTAAATTCAAATCGTTTGTTAAAAATACATTGGTAGAAAAAGCATACTATTCGATACAAGATTTTGTAGATGATAAAAAAGCGTGGAGTTAATACCTGTTGACTTCCAAGCAGGATACATTAATTGAAATAATTGTATTTAATTAACATGACGTTGTATTTTTTAAATGTTAAAAAAGAGTAACTACTGAGTTTCTTGCCGGTTCTTCTCGGTAGAATCTACTTTCCGAACCGGTGGTAGCTTCACTTAATTGTAAAATGACGATTCAAAAGTGCTTATAAAAGCCTACTTGAATAAAGTTTATTTTGATTTTGATTTTGATTTTTGAAAGCCGCAGAGGGTCATAGCGGTGAGAGGCATCAGAGGGTACCGTACGGTGTCGTGGACCGCGGCGACACTTCTCGCGGGCGATCCGCCCTGGGAGCTCCAGGCGGAGGTGCTCGCGGAAGTGTACCGGTTCCGAGTCGAGGCGAGGGACCGCGGCGACCGTCCGGGGTCGGCGGAGGTCGGGCGGATTAGGGCTCTAGCCCAGCAAGCCCTGATCGCCCGATGGCAGGAGGATCTGGGGTCTCCCTCGGCGGGCCTAGCGACAGTGGAAGCGATCCGTCCCCACTTGAGTCGCTGGGTCGAGAGGAAGCACGGCACACTGTCGTACAGAATGACGCAGGTACTTACCGGACACGAGTGCTTCGGTAAGTACCTGCACGGGATAGCGCGGCGGGAGGAGTCACCCTCCTGCCACGAGTGTGGTGCGCCAGTGGACACGGCGTACCACACCCTGTACGAGTGCGCTGCGTGGGGGCCCCAGAGGCACACCCTTACGGCGAGTGTGGGCGGAGACCTCTCGCCGTCGAGCGTTATCATCGCCATGCTCGGTAGCGAGATGTGCTGGTCGGAGATGCGCTCTTTCTGCGAAAGTGTCATGTCGCAGAAGGAAGCAGCGGAGCGGGAGCGGGAAAAGAATGCCGCCGCTGACTCGCTCCGCAGAAGACGACCGGGGAGAAGGAAAAGGCGCTACGCGCTGCTCCCTCCGCCTCAATAGGCGCCGTAGGGAACAGGGGGGGTCCCAGTACCCTGGGAATCCCCCCTAGCTGTTGGAGGCCCGTATAGACGGGCCGACCGTCAGGGCGTCACGGTAGCATGCGTAAGCGATCCCGTGGCGTCCGCCGAAAGATGGAGAGGGTACCGCTGGTTTTTTAGTGGGTAACCCGGCGTGCCTGGGCGCAATCGGCGTCCTGGGTTCCGGGGAGTCCCCCCCCCCCACTTTCCATCACGTGGGGGAAGCGCGTAAAGCGTTTTTCCAGCGAGAAAAAAAAAAAGTAATGACAACGAAACAATGTATAATTATATTGCAATAAAATCAAGATTAAAGCAATTTATTGATTAATTAAGTTCGGATTCCAATGTCTGTATTAGACAAAAAATGTATAAAATGTCACAAATGAATTCAACTTAACAAATACATCAGTTAAAATATCAAAACTAAGTTTAAAAGTTTTTCTTACATTTCGCTATCGACATATCGTCACTATGTTACGTTCGATTAGTTTGTACACGAGCATTATACTTTACTCTATTATGTTTGGTTATTCAACGGAAAAAGTCCTTTGTTATGAACTCGATAAGCCAAACGTTTCTTGCTAAAATACAATTACATTTCGCTATGAATGGATGGAAATAAATCAATACACTACACACATATATATGTATGTATGTGTGCTACTATTAGTGTGCTCGATACTTTTTTATTTAAAGCTGAAATGATTTAGTTTTAAAATCTTAATCGCATATTGAGATTTCTAACTCGAGCAAGAATCATTAAATTTAGATGTGTTTAACTTTTCTAAATATATTCCATAGTCTGATGATAGCTGAAGCTTGACTAATTTCAAACAAATATTTTTATTATTTTTGCCAAATATGGCTTTTATTTTATTCTCGTATATTTGGTGAAATTCTTGTACATTTGGAGTTTTAATGTGCCATATGATGTAAGTAGGAATGCACCCTTGAAGAGTTGTTATAGATGTTTTTAAAATTCTGGATTCCTTAGGGTTATTTTAAAGGTATTCGATTATCTCCATTATTTTTACTTTCCAAAATAGTTTGTCAAGACAATTTATCAAACAATATGTTCCAATTTCTTGAATAACTCAAAGTAGAGTAATTGGTAGCAATCAACTAATGACGTATGCCTCATTAGGGTCCCGAAAGTTGCAATAATTGTGTTAAAGTTTAAACAAGATGTCATTACTTGATAGAGGTTCAAATTATCTTAGAGTTGTAGGTGGTATGAGAGGCAATTTATGTTATAGTTATAGATAAAATAAATACAATAAAAAAATCGAGTTGATCACTGGATCATCTGGTTTGGAATACGAGATTTTTTAACGAATATAACAAATAAAATCGCTGGCTAGCTCCCCTAAGTTTTCATCAGAAGCGAAATTCATGAGAAACGAAACCACCAAGCCATGAAAAGAGAGATGTTTGCTCAACAATGAAACTCTGATACTTCAACATTTATACACATTTAATCAGCGCTAAATTGTTGAAATGATATTAGGACATATTATAGTTAAAGTCATCCTTTTAATCATATCCTTCAGCTTAAATTGCTCAGACACTATTTTCTAAATTATACAAATGAATCTTTTGGAAGATTTTTTGGAATCAGTTGCGACAAAAGTTTTACTGTTTCTGTGTAATCAGACAACAAGTTACAATTTAGACCTTATTTGACGCTTGTACCTATATTCACTATTTTAAAAGTTAGGTTTTTATAAAAAAAAGTGGTAGCAAAATCACATCAGAAGTGAAATTTATCAGCTTGCTTGCATTTTTTATTTTCATAAAATATTTTGCATACTTGGTATTTGGTCAACAGATCATATTTTAAAATAAACTGGCAACAATCCAATCGACGGTTTTAAGCTTTTAATTTTATAACAACACTTCATAACAAATAAAATTAATTGAAAATCCATTGAGTGGATTGCATGTTGCATTTTATGATATCTTGTTGATTATTTGATCTCCATAATAATAGAATTTTCAAATTAAAAAAGTAAAAATATATTTATATATACAATCGTGTAGGCAGCTAGAATAAAGAATTATTATTGAATTTGTATACATAAATGTTTGTTCGATTTTTTTCGGTGAAGTTCATTCTTGAAATCCTATCATAGGGGCGAGCGCGTATGTTACGAAAGGAACGCTCAAGTCAATATGAAGCTTTAATTTCCGAGATGATAAAGTGCATGGGATTTTGCTTATTTATACCTCATTTATTTATGTAAGTCACCGATGTCAATAAGTATGTGAGCTGTTGTTTTTTGTGTTATAGAGGGCAAACGAGCGGTAAGTTGACCTGATGGAAAGTGATTACCGCCTATGGGTATCTGGAACACCGGGGCTGGGTGCGTTGCTTTTAAGGAAGTAATACAAATTATCTGGAAAACCCGCTACCTTGTTATTTTATTTAAGCAAGCAAGGCCGTCTGGGTAGGTACCATCCACTCATCAGTTATTCTACCGTCAAATAACAGTACTCAGTATTGTTGTGTTCCGGTTTGAAGTTTGAGTGAGCCAGTGTAACTACAAGCACAGGGGACATAACATCTTAGTTCCCAAGGTTGGTGGCACATTGACGATGTAAGGAATAGTTAATATATTTTACAGCGTCATTGTCTATGGGTGATGGTGACAACTTTTCATCAGGTGGCCCATATGCTCGTCCGCCAACTTATACCATAAAAAAAATACGGAGTTAAGAAATAAGAAAGAGAAATAAATAAAAAATAAGGTCGAACTACATAATCGAATTCGAATGCAACATGTGTAACGTTTGAGGGGAAAATTTCTGACTTAAAAAGTTTATTCTCTCGTGTAGTTTTAATCACATCTGGTCGCTTTTTACTTTTAAAAGAACGGTATTAAAAGTACCCTATAAATTAATCTTTATTTTCAATATTTCTAGTCATTATTTATTTATAAGATATACTTAATTACAACGTTATATTATCTTAAATACTAACGAAACAGAGAGTAGATTAGTACCAATCATTAGGGAGTAAAATATAAACAGATGATCGTTGTATCTCGTGAAAAAATGTTATCAAATTGCGTATTATTTTTTATGTTTGTAGATGTATGCAATTACTTTCAATGGCTTTGTACAAAATACCCAAAAATAACCTCTAAGACCACTAAGAACTACGGTGGATTATTTCATTCTTTGATTTTTATCCTACTATTTCATACAATGTATGTTTATAATATACTAGGTGTACTGTGACAACGTGATTGTTATAACCTAAGTTACTCTTTATTACATAAACTATCTGCCAATGAAAGTCCTGTCAAAATCGACCCAGCCGTTTCAGAAATTAGCCGGACAGAGACAGAGAGACATACAGAGAAAATTAAAAATATTAATAATTTGGAATATGTACTATGTATAAATAGATATGCATTTAATAAGAAGCTGTTATTTTAATATTACAAACAGACACTCCACTTTTATTATATGTATAGATTTACTAGGTGATACCTTTCATATTCTAGCGTCAAGCAGAGATATTCCTTTTCTGCCTTGCAATTTTATTATTCCCGGCTATAGCCATACCTTCCTACTAAGCCTACTCCAATTTGCACGGTCTTTAGCATCATTCTGTGTAAGTCCCATCAAGCAGCTATACTCAGTAATATCGTGTTTCATTATGGATTGCCATTGGAACTACTAAACAATTTCTCAAGCTTAGTGGCACTTTGGTGATGTACGAGATGCCATGACTATTTACCATCAGGTAGCCCATTTACTAAATTGTTTACCTACTTAAAATATATTTTTGAACACATTCCTAGAACCGATAACCGTTGGGGAAAACGTGTTATAGAGTTGAGAATGCGTCTCGGCATACGTAGAGTAGGATGTCCTCGGGCACGATGGAGTGACGATATACGCAAGACGGCTGGTGCGAGTGCTGGATGCGAGTAGCCGAAGAGAGATCACAGTGGCGTATAATTGGAGTGACCTATGTCCAGCAGTGGACGAGTATGGGCCACTGATATTCAAAGCATTCTTGCTTGCATTGCATTCAACTGAGCTCGATCTTAGTGTAATTATTGTTTGTCGTAGTGAAAACTAACAGATCCTCGTGACTGATCGAATTCAATTCAATTCATTAAGTAATTTTAATTTATTAAGAATCTATATTAATGACCTAAAGAGGTTCTTTGTCTACGTAATTATTTATTAATGGTATGATTATCTCAAGTATAACTACAGACACTAGGGATAAAACATTAGTTTCCAAGGTTATTTTTGATTATCTATTTAATGTTAAGCTTCTTAAGGACAATGATTATATGGATATTACATGTATTTAATCATAAGACGTTTCATTTTTGTACTTGAGAACTATTTAGGGTTCCTATCCAAAGGATATAAGGGTCTTATTACGAAGACTTTGCTGTCCGTCCATGACAGATAGACAATTGAATTTGTTCCAGACGATGTATTTCTGTTGCTGCTTAAATAAAAGTATTCATAGTAAAACAATAAAACAAATATTTAGGCGTTACAATAGACATGATTTCTTTGTCGTTTTTATACATAATACTACAGAACCCATCGACGCGAGTCTGAATCTCACTTGGCCGGTTTTTTATTTTTGTTTTTTCTTAAGTTATCTCCTTGTAACTTATTATCTAAAGGTAATAATGAAACATCCGTTAACAGATTTCGTCTAATCGTTTATTTATAATTTCATCTTAATGAAAATTGTTCGACTACGTTACAATATTTTTCACAATAATTGTGTGATGGTAAACTTACGTGATATAATTGCGAAGAGGGAGAATATAACAGAATAAAATATTCATTACAAATTAAAGTTTAAGGGCCATTTCTTTTTCGCAGAATTACAAAATTTTAACAATATTCTAAATTCTAATAATTAATAAATAATTTGCGACAGATTATGCAATAATCGTTTGTAAATTAAAAGAAAGAAACAAAAAAATATTTTCGTTGTAGTATTTCCAAGTCACAAATTCTAATTGAGAATAAAAATATAAAACCTTATTGGTACAAACCAATGGTAGACTAAAATTATAAGAACAATTATTAGAACGCAGATAAACTATAATACAATATTTTAAAAACTTCCTCAATTAAATAAGGAATTGCAGGAAATTAAAACACGGAATAACGAAAATCAACTCAATCATTATAGCAAACACTTTGTAATCTATAAAATTAATTCTATTATTACTCGTATATTTTCAGCGGGCATTTATTGTTTTATTGGGATTTCACATCAGGAAACTCATATCGTATCTTAACTTTAACAAACGATCTACAGAATCGCAAAGTCTTCCATTTTTCATCGTGAAACGGCTTTTTATATTTATTATTTTTTTAAAGGACGTAAGTAAAAATTTATAAGACTTTCATAATCTATAAATAATGAGTAAAAAGAAGACGTTTAGAAAAATAAACAAAAATTCAAATATATTCAATAACAATTTTAATAATAAAATTATATTCTTAAAAGGTATATTCTAGATATAACATGTCATAAATTATGTCATTCTATGCATTTATTTAATTATTCAATTTTAAACTTTAATTTGTAATTTATTAACAAAATTGACTAATAAGGTTACACTATACAAACATGTGAGCCTAAAATAGTAATTTATAAGTATTAATACAAGATATACAAGTAATAATTAACGAAAACCCAGCCTTTTCCTTATATTTTTTTTAATTTTTTTTTTTTTAACCATAATTGACGATTTGAATCTACAATAAATACAATATGAAGTTATTTGAAATACTTTTAAACAGTCGACATATTTTGTTAACGAAATAAGCTTGATCTATTAAAAAAAAAAGTTAACGTCAATATGACGTCTAACGTCATTTTTGACATTGACAGTTTAAAATTAAACTATTATTTTTTAATAAAACATTGATTGGAGAGGTGTTTTTAATTAATTTAATTAATTAATAAGATGCAATAATCAAGCTTCTTTCGTTACGCGTTTATTTTATATTAAATTTAATAATTCAAGCGTAATTTCATAGTTTACAAATTCTCAATGTAATAACCATCCTCGTTGTTCAATCTTGATCGCCTGTAATTATCCATCTGTAAAATAAACTATTTGTTATCCATTTAAGTAACAATAACAAACTTAAAAATATATCACCTAAGAAGAAATCAATTTTTACAAAAAATATGGCAACATTGCCGCGTCATTTTAGGCGCGAAAGAGTATCAATATAAAAGTGATTTTGATTTTAAAAAAATAATTTTGATCCAAAAAACATTGGCCAAATTATTTAATTAGTCGTCAGTCGAACATATTTAAAAAAAACCTTTTAGTATTATTATGTAATAGAGTTGCCATTTTATAAAAAAAAATTGCAGTTCAGATTTGTGATTATAGATTTTATGAAATTATTTGAAGTCTCTTTTATTATGGCACGCCTAATAACCGTTGAGTAAATACATTTTTGTTTTAATAATATATTTTGATCAGTTCATTCTCACCCAGTATTTCAGTATGTTCCGTAACTTCATTTTGACAGCATCTCTGATATTATTTTCCTCACGATCATATACGCCTGTAATAATAACATTTTTATTTAAAGATAATATAAATACGTTCGTAAAAAAATGTTGCCTACTCAAAAAAATGAAATTGAAACGCGTTATTCATACATCACATCGTACATAATATCGTAATGTAATTTAAAAATCGAATTGTATAGAATCGAATACAATGTTTAATAAATTAATATTGAAGTTGTTATGACCCTATATTCGACAGAGGATTGGAATTGCGATTCAACGGGGAAATGCTGCTAGCATTCTTGCCACCATTCCACGCGGTCAAGATTTACACAGTAACTATTAATTTATATTTCTACACAATTAATGTTAACAATTACTATACTATAAAAGAAAATATATTCTTAATGTAATGTATTGATGTATTGATGACATTATGTATAAAATAAAACGCTTCTACGACACATCGTTCAGAAGCGTAATGCTCTTCATAAAATCAATCCGCTCGTAAATATAACCTTCGAAATCTTCATTGTTATTTCCACTTATCGCTATTCAAAGTCAGATCACCATCAAAAATTTATATCACACTTTTCATATCATAAATTGTAATCTCTTAGATAGCTTTAGTATATTATAAAGATATATGTACATTTTCATTTTATACAGGTAATATAGCTGTTGTACTTGTGCTAAAGATTTTCTATCAGTATTTTATACATGTAAATGAAAAAAAGCACTAGATTATTAAAAATTACACTAAATTAATATATTCGATTCGATTAGACATTACAATTAATATGATCTGAATGAATATGATCTGATATACTGTGAAATATCGATAATTCTTTATACTATGTGTGTTCGAAATTTGAATTAACTTTAACCAATAAGCAAATTGTTTTTAAAAAAGGAATAACATTTACGATTGTTTCAAACCAAATATCGAATGCATTCCATTAATGAAAATGAAATAAACAAAGATTATTTTTTTTAAATTCAAATTTCGAATATTTGTAAACGATAAATATACCTCCATCTCTAACAGGGATGATGTCGTCACCAGGGAGGGTTCCATATCCGGAGTGGGGATATATGGGATGAGGTGGAGTCTCCTCTTGACCAAGCTGCCGATTAGCCATGAGTTCGGAGTTCGATGACTGAGGATAAAATATTTAAGGTACAATCCTAAACACGATAATAACGATTTTACTTTATTTTATTTTCGTCAAATTCCATCACATAAGAATCTCGAAGTTTATATGATAAGTATATATAAATATTTTATTAATTAATTAATTTTTAATCTGTTTCAAAGTACTTAAGAAAAACGTTCTGAATCAATTTGTCATTTGACTTTGTTCTTTGTTTATAAATGTCTAACTCAACACGGCTATATGGCTCTATGGCACTCAAGAAGTATGCACCATTCTGCCAGTAATTTTTTTAGGCATGGTCTATTATTTACGTCGATAAAGAAGTATATTTTTTTCTTTGTATGTAGGGGTGTACATACAAAGAAAAAAATAGAATTCTTTAATATATTAGTATTGAAATCTACTTTAAAACTGATCATGTTGAAAACCGTGTCCCTGAAGTTAATTTTAAGTAACATTTGCGAGGCAATTTGTTAATAATTAACAATGTTATTTTAAGCAAAGTTATTTGACCCGCGGCGTCAATATACACACACCGCAACTCACGAGTCGATTGTTAGTTTGTTTGCAGAATCGAGTAAACAGCCTGTGGGCATACGGACGAGGCCGCACAGACGGGAATGCATACATGCATCGTTCGGTAATCACATAACATATCTGATTACCAGAAATTTAGGAATCTAGAATCTTTTCTTTTTTAGACTAATTTAAGTCTATCCAATTATTTATTACTGTGCTATTGCTTTGTTTTAGGTTATTGGTTAACAAAGAGTCTATCACTTTTATGCCTTCCAAAATTAATTGAAGGTGAAAACTCGACCTTACCGATCAAACATTAGTTAAATAATCTGTGCACTCTCGTAACAGTTAAAAAAAAATATATATATATATCGACTATTTCAGTGTTGTTTTGTAAGAACTGGTTTTACGTTAATACTCTATAATTATTATGGCACATTATTTTTTAAGACTTGAGTAAAGCTATAGGATACAATTATCAAAATGACGTCACATCGTAAGTCAGTTATCAACATGGATTTTTATAGAGTCGCACTTTTCTCTCTGCAGTGAGATTCGATTTTCTTTATGCAGAATTATTCTGCTGTTCTGACTGACTTAGGTTTTATAATCATGTGTTTCTTGTATCTATTAGAAATAATCTGGACATAAAGTTAAAATAAATATAAGAAAGAAATAATTTGTTAGGTAACCAAGACTAATCATTATGTCCAAATCATTGACAAAAATTGTCGCACCATTTCTCTTCAATAAATTGTCTCACGCATTATTCAAACTACTTTACAAAACTGAATAGCTTATTGCTGTTTAGGTGTAAAATATGTGACTATGAAGGGCGAGGGAAGGGGGTGGTCGGACCGGCACAAAAAGAAATAGGAAAACTTACATCCATCATATTATCACCAGAGTCACCGGATCGCTTCCCGTGGCCGCCAAAGCAGGAGTGCCCAAAGGCTGAACAGCCGCCTGTAGAAAAAAACACATTATAATTAATTGTATCTAGTCTAAGTAGCTGTGGCCGTGAACGTGTAAACTGATATTTTATATATAATTCTTAAATAAAAATAGCCTTTTTACATCAGATATCCCAGTGAAAGTCCGATTATAGTAGGTCCAGTCGTTCCAGAAATGAGCCGGAACTAACAGACAGGCAGAAGTGTAAAAAATATTATTTCGTTAGATGTACCGTGTGTATATACAGATGTATTTAATAAAAACGGTTATTTTAATAGTCAAACAGACACTCCAAATTATATATACAAAAAAATAGAATTTTTTGTAACACCTATCCGAGAAACGTCTTATATACATACAACTTAAACCAGAACACGCAACGTGTTTCCAGAAGGTTTTCGTGTATTATGTTGTATTATTATATAAGCATCTGGGCTTTCGTTGTTTAAGCAAATTTCATATTAAGTTGATTCACGTGACCATCGTCAATATTAAATAAACTTTTTAAATAAATAAACCCGCTGACTTTCATTCGTCGGTTCTTCTCAGGTCAGAGTATTTTATTTTCCGAACCGGTGGTAGTGTTTCAATTGACCATCAATAAGAAAGTGTAATGCTTCTATATTGAATAAAGTTATTTGAGTTTGTGTTTATTATCGTGTTGAATTTTATGCGAGTGTGTACGGTTTTCGTGATTGAGTCGACATATAATATGTTCATTAGTTTTCTATATTGTCTTGGGTCTGGGTGTTTGTGGTACCGTCGTTACTTCTGATTTTCCATAACACAAGTGCTTTAGCTACTTACATTGGTATCAGGGTATGTAAGTGATGTTGTCCAATATTTAGATTGGAAGGGACATAACATCTTAGATCCCAAGGTTGGTGGCACATTGACGATGTAAGGAATAGGTAATATTTCTTACAGCTTTATTGTCTATGGGTGATGGTGACCACTTACCATCAGGTGACCCATATGCTCGTCCGCCAACCTATACCATAAAAAAGCATTTATATATTATTAATATTAATAAAATAATTATGTACGCCTATTTTTAGAGCAGTAAAGTAAACCTGCGAAAATTAATAGACATACTACCACAAGTAAATCAACCAATCATTACATTGAAAAGGCATTTGTCCTATTTATATCCGCCAATCACAATCAACGAAGCTTTTTAGATTTATACAACCTCTACCCGGATATTATTTCGCCTAAGAATTCGATGTTAACAGACTATTACGTAATTAGACGCATTTTATGACAAAAAAAAAAAACAATTATCACGATTCTTCGAAATCAAAAATATCTATGATTTTGTATCGACTAATGTTCTGTTACAAAGAAAACCAGTTGTTCGTTTTTGACCCAATTTCAATAAATAAATCGCAGGAAATAATCTAGCAAGTCATGAGTTACGTAAAACGTTAAAGGTTAAATTTAAGTTTTATTTATTTGAATAAATAGGTACATGATTATTGTTTATTCTTTGGTGTAGAGTCGAGAGTGACGTCTTTTCGAAAATGTCGTTTATAGCCTAGATAATAAAGTAAAAGTAAAGTAACAGTCTGTACTTTTTCCACTGCTGAGATAAGGCCTCTATGAATTCTCTAGGTATTCTTGAGTCTATTCCTATACAGGTTTTTATGAATACTTGACAATTATATTTATCACTGTACGTACAAAACAAAGATTGTCCATAATTAGCTGTGCAATGGCAATATATAAACCGGCTTAAATTATTAAGAATAAGCAAATCCAATGTCATCTCTTTTTATACAGTAATATACTTTATTCAAGTAAGCTCCTGCAAGCACTTTTGAATTGACGTTTTAGATGATTATATTAAGAGTAAGGCTACCGGTTTTTAATGCTCTTTACCACCAATTATGTAACGTGGGTATGTTAAAAAGGACAGTTGCTTTTGTGTTAACAATATTAAAATCCAATTTAGTAAATAATTAATTATTGCATAAAATAAATATTGGACAAAATCACATACATTACACTGATCCCAATATAAGTAGCTCAGGCACTTGTGTAAAGGAGAAGAAGTAACGATGGTTCCACAAATACCCAGACCCAAAATAAAATAGAAAAGTAATAAACTATTTCTACAACGAATCGACCGTGAATCGTGAGACACATTCTATTCAAATTTCTTTGACCGTTGTGTCACCATTTTTAAAGTACGATTATAAAGAAAATCAAATAAACTTAAAACTGAAAATCACGTGATATGATTGTCAAAAATGTCTTCCGAAAATACCATTACAAGAAATTTGTAATAAAAATAATGAACTGACGTTAAATTCTTATGTTATAATGTTTTATTTTCGCAACGGCAACATTTTCGAGAGCCAATTGGACCCAATAGAACAGTAAACATCGAACCACTTCTATATTCTTCTCAGATATCCAAATAAAACAGTCCACGTAAGCAAGTCCCTCAAATCACTAAAATAACATGCAAATTGTCGAATACGGTCTTTCAGTTCATTTTTACTTCAATATTTCTATTTAACACATTCAAAGTATATGTACAACAATAACAACTATGTTTATAATTAATAATAACTATTTAAATCAACTTTAATTGTACAATGTTATAATTATAAAAAATGTTTTTGAAGTAATTATCTATTTATGTATTTAGTTTTAATTTAAAGAGGTTTTTTCTAGTCAACTCCAATGGAGTCATTAACAGACAACTTTGATCTTGAATTATGTAATGTCAATTCTGTCATGAAAAAAATTAAAATTAAAATAATCTAGAATTAGTGTTAATAGTGTGTATTTATTCATGATAAAATCCTTTTCTGAATGTCGACAGTTTTACCGGGACTTTAGGAGTAAAATAGAAATGGAAAACGCTCGCCTTCGATTCAGTTCAAAAGGATCGTCGTTAGTCGTGAAGTATAAAAAACGTGTCAATCATTTAGTTATACGGTAAGCCTATGTCCTTCCTTGCATTCAAGCTTTATTCGTTTGACTATGAATGTGTATCAGATACAGATGAGCTGAGATGGCCCAGTGGTTTAAACGCTTGCATCTTAACCGATGATTGCGGGTTCAAGTCCAGGCAAGCACCACTATATACATGTACTTAATTGTGTTTACAATTCATCTCATGCTCGGCGGTGAAGGAAGACATCGAGAGGAAACCTGCATGTGTCTAATTTAATTTTGCCACATGTGCATTCAAGCAACCCGTATTGGAGTAGCGTGGTAGAATATGTTCCAAATCATCTCCTTAGTGGAAGAGGAGGTCTTAGCCCAGCAGTGGGAAATTTACAGGCTGCTACTGTACTGATCCGATAGATATTTGTATCGATATTCTATTAATAAGGAACTGTTTGTAGTGCACAACATTGCAGATTTATAAGCAAATAGCTTGGAATATATCAATCAAAGCTTTGTTTAACTTCACACCATTGAAATAGGTAGTGTATTTCAAGATAACTCACCAATCGAAGTTAAATATCTGAGATGAACTATTCAATTGACAATGTTTGCATTCGTAAAATCGAATGAATTTAACTCAGAGTCGAACGTCGACTTCGAAATTTAAATGCAAGTAGAATTTTATTACTAAAACTAGTGTTACCAGTGACTGCGTGTGCGTTTGAATTCACAACTAATTCTGAAATAAAAGTAACCTTAGTTACTCCTTATTACATCAGCTGTTGTAATTTCCCTCAAAAAAAAGTATTGGCATAGGTTGGTAGACGAGCATATGGGCCACCTGATGGTAAGTGGTCACCATCACCCATAGACAATGACGCTGTAACAAATATTAATATTCTAATCCTTACATCGTCAATGCGCCACCAACCTTGGGAACTAAGATGCTATGCCCCTTGTGCCTGTAGTTACACTGGCTCACTCACCCTTCAAACCGGAAAAATTCAAATTCAAACGGAATTGGTCAAGCTATTACAGTGATTAACCGAAAGAAAAACCTTTTGTAAGATTGTAAGTCGTATTTATATACAAGAACAACTTTAACGGCTCGTTAGCAAAAACGCAAATACGATCGATTACTGTAGGATAAAAATACCTTTGATAAAAACCTCTGTGGTCAAGTAGTGTGTACACCGGTTTTCATGGGTACGCCACTCCGAAGTCCCAGCCGAGACGATATAGAAGAAGTTAATTTGTTTTCTATGTTGTCTTATGTCTGGGTGTTTGTGGTACCGTCGTTACTTCTGACTTTCCATAACACAAGTGCTTTAGCTAGTTAAATTGGAATCAGAGTAATGTATGTGATGTTGTTCAATATTTATTTATTTATTTAAACCAAAAATTAACATTTAAATTCAATACGTAAATTGTGTAAATATTTCAGGAATTCTTTTTTAATAACGTAAGTGAGGATTGTTTATTAATTGCAAATAAATATTTCATATTTCATTTCATGACATCGTATAACTTAGATGTAATATCGGCAGAATTCGTAAAACCGATCACATCCGAATTAAGTGCGTCATCAAAATCATCAATCCATGTAAACTATGTAAAAATAAGATGAGTGGTTTTGATTTGACTACTAAAATGTAAGAAAAACAACATGGCGGATTGTAAAACAAATTATGATTGTGGGGAGGATTAAATATTTTAAAAGTAGTGTGAGAATAGATTACTTTTGTTTGTCTGTTGCTTTGATGGCGAAGTCAATTAAAGATAAGATTATTGTACTTATTATATTCATTGTATTATATTAAAATGTTTAATTGAATATAGTATGTGATGTGTACGTTTTTTTTAGGTATTATTTTTTTTGTTTTTGGGAAAACGATCTTTACGCTAACGTAATAATTTTTAATTCCATATAACCACATACACACGTTTGATTGTTTTGTTTTTTTTTTTTTTTTAATTTGACGATGTTACATTTAAATTAGTTTCATACTATACCTACATATATTTTCTCAAAGTATTTGTAAAGAAAAAAAGTGGTACTGATAAAAACAGTCGTTTGCATACAAACCGTTCGCTTGAATCAGTTTACACAGTTCCCGTGTATTTGACTACATGTGACCCTTGTGGACAAGCGCTATTTGGAACGCTCAAACACACCCTAATTCTGTTATTGGAACTATTCGCTGTAGCCTTTGTGAGAAAACGTTGTTCGTGGTAGACAAAAAATTACGTTCAAGTGTCTTAAAAACACTGAATTATGTTGAGCCAAATTAAGAGCCAAAATGAAAGCGAAAAGTAATGGAAAAGCAATCACCAATATACAATGAGCTTCTTTACTTTTACTATATAAATAATTAATTAATAAAAATCTTAACATTAAAAGAGGTTATTTATCGACCCTGTAGTTGAGAGAACTTGGTGAAGTTGAATAATTAAAATTATTCTTTAATATTTTATATAAAACATAGATGTAGAGCGAAAAATAATTAGTACATTTTTAAGCCTTCAAATATGTAAGAGAAAATTTATTTTATACAATTCCAAAAAAGACAGTCGCTACGTAAAAACCACTAGCAGTGTTAGATAACCAAGTGCAGTGATTTGTACGGGACACTAATATCATAAACATTTCGAGCTGGAAACGGCCAGTGGATTAGCTCTAACGAACCCTAGGATATAATCTTCTCGAGTTTGGTATAGATCATAAACCACAGCTGTCTATAATAGTCCTTTGTCAAAATAATCTCTAAAAGAAAAAATATACATGTGTAGACTTTGGCAGTCATTGGAGAACTAGATATACTTTTTGCTTTTTTTTTAATGGAATACAGGCTGACGATAATTTATGGTCAAGTAATGTTCACCGTCACATTATAGACTGTAAAACCATTGCCCCGTCAACAAGAGAAAACTGGAAACTCACCTCAGAAGACGACAGTGGAATACCTGATTATGCGACATTAATTATAATAATTATTAATAGAATACGAGTACCGAAATACGAGCTCGTAAGCCAGTATCGAAATGATGCAGCACAAGTCAATATTTATCGAGTGAGTTTCGAAGTGAATTCTTACAGAATATACCGGGCAGTATTTGAACTGCAATATATATTGGAAATACAATGATATCCTATAAATATTACTGGTCATTGATAAATACTTCAAAAATTTATGGTTTCGGGAACACAGCATGGAATCCAGTACCATGTATACAACCTAGCTCAGATTATGTTTTCTAGAAGTTGTACATTAATCTCGAATTCCTTATAATCTTGTAGGTATTATAAACGCTGTCGCTTATACCTTAGTCCTTAATGGGACATTCGGATATGTTCGCCAGGAGAGTCGACATACGTTGCATGATGTAGCTTTCGTGTATACAATTCGGTGACAACAGCGTCGTAACTAGTAAGGTCAAGATTAATTACAACCTTAACTGCATGCATACAGAGACAATCTTAGAACATAGATTCCATGTTCCGTATATGTTTACATACGAAATTATGTCAAGCGCAAAATGGTACAACGTTTTAGTTACATTCATAATCATACCCAAACAGACTTACTTTATCTTAATAATCACTCTATGAACATTTTATTTGTAGCAACCAGAAGAAACAAATTAATTAAAACTATCGTTCTAATATAAAAACCATTCGATACATCAATCTCATTCATATATATTCGTTTATATAATATATGAAGATATAATAATATACAATACAGCTTAATATCCAAGAAAATTGTACAAAAAATCACAAACATATTGAATAGAAGCATTTGTCAAGATTCGCTTCCCAATACTTCAAGTGTTATCTCGTTAAGACGCACTCGTAAAAACTAAGAGTGTCACAAAACAAAACCTTTGCGTAGATGAAGATAACACGTGTTCCTCATAAGTTACAACACAAAGCTTGTGACACGTTTTTAATCTTACATTTCGTGGGAAATATATCCCTTTTTCTTTTTATTTCATATCAAAGAAAGAGACAACTATCTATCAATCTATATAAATAACAATACATAATGCTTTTTTGTATTAACTTAAAACGCTACTAAAAAATTTACATAAAAGTTATGCCTAACTGAACATACGGTATATTCGTTTATGTATATACGTATACATAAGTAAAGAAGAACATGTATGTTTGTGTTTTCTTTACAAATTATACAGAATAAAATAATATACAATCCTTTAATTCTCTTGAAGAAAGTAATCTGTAGATAGTTCCACTATGTTCACTAAGGGTCGAAAAACAAACCCACATACGAATATTTACAGGCACATATTTACTTACGATGTTTTGCTCAACTTCGAAATGTACAATCGGACAGGATATAGATATGTGTTTACGTCTTTTTCTAACTGAGAAAAGTGGCAAGGTATCATATAAAAATAGACATTAATAGTTGTTAATTAAAAGTCAAATTAATAGATAATTATTAAAAATATACATATGTCAAATAATTACAATACAAATAACAAATTTAACTTCATGCATAATATGAATAATAATAGGAAGCATCGTACAAAATATGCAAATATCATCTTAATTCTCAAAGGTTTTCCAGATAACAGTTGTTTTAAGACTTAAATATAATATTATATACAACCTCTTTTATCGATTTTTTGAACAATCACTATTTAATCTGTGATTATTTGACGTATTATTCGCTGTATTCTATCTATGGGTATAAGTATCTGCTATAATTGATTTCATTTGCATTAAATGTTACAAATACGCCCCCGTAACTTGAGATAAACTATAAAATGGTTTATCTAGATAATAGTTAAACTGTGTTAATAATGGTTAAGTAATGCAAGATTTGCACAAAAAGAACTTATAAGTTCCGAAATCAGTGCCTTAAAATATTTGTACATCTTTAGAATTCAGATTCTACTAAGAAAAATCGACTAAAATGGCAATAGTTATTTAATAAATCAATAAATTATACTTCATTATTGTTTCGTTTGTTGCTAGTATTTTTTTCTGTATGCGTACCTACAATTATGATCATTACTTTCATTTATTGTTATCACATAATTAACAATATATGTCTTTGTTGATACTAAATTCTTTAAACCTAAACCTAAAAAATTAAAAGTAAAGGAACAGCTCGTAAATTTCCCACTGCTGGGCTAAGGAGAGAATGGAAGAGGGGGCTCATCCATTAAAGAGAGGGTTTGGAACATATTCCACTACGCTGTTTTCGATGAAATTAGACACATGCAGGTTTCCTCACGATGTTTTCCTTCACCGCCGAGCACGAGATGAATTATAAAGAAAAATTAAGCACACATATATGTAGTGGTGCTTGCCTGGGATTGAACCCGAAATCATCGGCTAAGATGCACGCGTTCTAACCACTGGGCCATCTCAGCTCAACCAAAACCTAATTATGGATATTTTAATCGAAACTAATTTAGGAAGAGCCCACAAATAGGGATATTTGAAGGGTTTGAAGTAACAATCCTGATTAAGATTGATCTAAAGATAAAGTCGAAACGAATCGATTCCACCAAGTAGCTCCAGTAGCGTTAAGTTAACTCGCGATGTTTGCCTTTAATTGAATTATTCTGGCGCGGATTTGAAAATTAAAGTCTGTGTTTGAACCAGACCTACAGACTAACGACAATATTCCTGACTAACCTATTTATACCGTTAAACAGCCTAATAAGGTATAATTTATTAAAATGGTCTTCAATGTCTTTTAATGAACACAAAGTATATGTATAATATAAGATTTTTAAATTGGAATACATTTCAATCTATAATTGATATCTGACAGAGGCGGATTTACCAATAGCTTAAGTAGGCTGGACCCTAGGGCGGCAGATTTAGAGGGGCGGCAAATTTAGCCCAAATTTGTTATTATCTTACAGAAATTAAAAAAACTTATACTTATATATATACACATTACGTCCGTAATACTCGTCACTACATAGCGGGTTGGAAAAATAATCTACTAACTGACAGAAATATCACCTAGTTTATAATCATACTAATAACCGGAAAAAACCAATGTAATGGGGATGATAGAACACAAATCATAAATGTTGCAAAAAAAAAGTAGGGGCGGCAAAAATTTAATAGCCTACTAGCCTACTAGTGGTAGATTTTTAAATCCGCCACTGATATCTGACAAACTCCAGTGATGTGTTTGAAAAAGTCCACAAGAGAAAAGATATTCTTTCATTTATTTACTTTGAATTATTAGTAATTGAATTGATTTTTTTATTAAATTTATTAAAAAATGGTATATATAAACATACAACGAAATATATATAACGCTTTAATCTCAATTCCCAATCCAATTATCAGATCCAATAAGGAAAGCAGGTTACTTATTTGTGTAATAGATGTTTAAAAAAAAGAAAATACGCTCTTAAATTATTTATAAAATTTATTTTATTTTTGTATTTTTAATCTATAAATAATGTATTTTAAATCAAATAGCGGTAAAATCACTAATAATTTTGCTTAATTCATATGTTGATTTTCACTTTCGTCATACACTCGAAGTAGTTACTTGCTCAAAATCAAAATTAAACTTTATTATTATTATTTTATTATTATATTAGTTAAATACAGTTATATATGTATGTAATGTATCCTACCTGGAAGTCAACATGTATTAACTCCACGCTTTTTTATCATCTACAAAATGTTGTATCGAATAATATGCCTTTTTTACCAATGTATTTTTTATAAACGATTTGAACTTACGAAACGGCAAATGAATTTAAAATGCCTGCGGAATTTTATCATAGAAACGGATACCTTGCACCAAGAAGGATTTTTTTTTATTTTTTTTTATGATCCCAATTTATTGACTTTGCGGGGTCAGCTAGTAAAATATATTTATCATCCAACTTAAAATCTGAATGGTTCACCTTTTCGGAACACATCGCGATTGCAGACGTCATAAGACTTGTTTATTTGTATAAATTTGTGGCGTCTTTTTTTATTCTCTTTTAATTTATTGTTTTTTTTTATTCTTATTTTGTTTAAAACATTTTCTTATTCTTATTTTGTTAATAAATTTTTTTTGGCGTAATCCAAATATTATTCCATATTTAAACTTGGCAAGCAAGAATTTTGAATAATATTTTAAATATTTTTAATTACAATTGACGTTAAATTTTGTGAAACTTTAATTGAAACGTCTACCAGACTCACTTGAATCATAGTAACAAAGACGCTGTCATTTCCTCTCTGAATGAAAATGTTCAGTTTCATACAAGAATCATTGAATACAGTCTTTTAATTTTCTTTTAAATCACGAACCTATAATTACACTAGTTTCTAATGAATTTATTTTCAAATAAGATTTAAATAATTTGCGCTGGACTTAATTACATTTACAAAAACATCTTTAAAGTTTAAGTTTTTTATTAATTAATTTGACACATAAAATAAATCATTATCAATGTTAAAGTTATGGCTATAACTCCGTTAAAAAAAAACTGATGCTACTTCCACACTTTTGTTAAAGGCACATAAATACACATAATTTGCTTAGAAGAAGCATCAAAGGTAAACATGGTGTCATTTTACCAACAGATTTAAAGTTGTAAGTAAGTTTGGAAGCGAGAAGTAACTTCAACATAAGACCATATTTAAACTAGCATCAGCTGCTAAGTTAGACGGGAAGCGGTATTCTTCTAGTAAACTAAACGTTTGTCTGTTATACCTTTCGTAAACATTATACATAGTGTAAACATAAGTATGCACACGTGTGTAACAACCTTTAGAGTTACGTTGTATGTTTAACTCATAATTATAGTGTTGAAAGATTAAGCAAATATTTGCAAGAAGAGCCGCTGGGAGCAGTCCCCGTGATTATATTTTGACGTCACACTCCGCCTCATAAATATATTTTAGATTGGACAAACGTTTGATTTACGGTCTTGGTCACATTATATATATTGACTAATAAACGGGGAAACTTTTTCGTAATACCTATCTGAAAGAACTACTAACAATACATAAACTTTTAACAGTAAATGTTTCCTTTCTTTTTTTATAGTATAGGTTGGCGGACGATCATATGGGCCACCTGATGTTAAGTTGTCGCCATCACCCATAGACAATGACGCTGTAAGAAATATTTACTTTTCTTTACATCGTCAATGTGCAAAACCTTGTGAACTAAGATGTTATGTCCCTTGTGATAGTTACACTGGCTCTTAGAAGGCTCTAGTACTTTATATCACATCAGTAGCTGCGCTTCGCATGTTTACCCGTTTTCAGTTCAGACTAATACACAGTTTTTGTTATTGAGATATTATACAGTATGAGAATTTAAAATACATAATATATTAGAGCCACGCTGGTCTACGTAAGAGAACGCACTGACAATTGATCTTCTCTTATCTTTTTTAAATCCGGATTATAAAAAAATTAAACAATCATGAAATGCATTAAAACCACTATATTGGAGTATTAAATATGCTCAATATAAAATATATATGTATAGGTTTTATAGTAATAATAATCCCACTTCTAACTGAGCTAATAAAATATTTTATTTTAAAATTTATTCATAACTCCCGTACCATAATGTGGGTGCTAAGACTCTATTTTTAAAAACAATTCTATTTATGTTTATTAAAAAAAAAATTTCTAGTTCATAACAATATTTTATTAAATACGAGTTAATTTTAGATCGACTACATAGTACAGAAAACAGTTATTGATTTATCAGACTAAGCTAGAATTAAAATTGACTAAGAAAATGTTTAGACTTTTCTCTTTAAACTAGCCAAAGCATTCAATGACGTCGTTTACTAACACGGAATGTGTTAGTAAACAAATTGTATCGTATTCGTAACACGCTTAAAGGATAGTCAGTCACGATCTAAAAAACTCCGTAGGTTTTTTATGTTATAGGGAGCAGGACTCTCATCTAATGGAAAGTGATTACCACCGCCCATAGACATCTGCAACACCGCGGGTCTGTCGTATCGGTTCGGAAAAATCGCCGGCGAAAGCTGGTTCCGCAGATTGGTTGTGCGAGGTACAAAAAGTCTTAAAAATGGCGCTATTGTAGATTATTTATTTAATTTTTTTAAAAGGCATAGGCACTCCGACTTTTTGCCTAAGGAGTTTCCTTGGGGTTTATTTTTGGAACAAGTTTCTTTATGATTCATATCAATGGTCGTTGCTGATGATATGGTGATCTTTGATTCATTTCATGAAACAGCTTCTCCAATATTAATAGTAATTGTTAGAAAAATAGTTAAGGAGATAATTGCTTACTTGAAGATGCTTGATAAGATTTTTCCGAGTTTACTGCTTTGATACTATATTCTCTTATTCCGAAACTACATACTTATTCTTCTAGACCAAAATAACACTCAAACACAAACGCTTCTACGAAAGGTAAGACAAAGTCTTAACATATAAAGAAACAATACATAAACTCTAAAAAGTACATGGGCACTATTATAATTATTAATGTTGTTATTAATAATTATAATAGTGCAATAATTCAAAAATTTAATAACTTTCCTAGCTAAAACAGAAATTGCAGTATGTTAACTTCAATAAACGAACTTATTACAACATAAATAAGACACATTTTGAAGCGGTAACAAATAAACCAAGATAAAAACGTAGCTTACAAAAAAAAGGATAATTTTAAGCAAGAAATTGAAAAGTCTTGCCAGCCTATAGGCTTAATTTACACATTCGATAATTTGTTTTGGCAACATTGAAGCAACAATACATTATCTCGAGTAAAAGGGGAACCACAATAGCATGTACCGCCTAGTTAGAGTAATTTTCACCGAACTGAAAAAAGGTCTAATCAGGGAAATGCGCGAACGTATGTATTGGTTTGTATGTTTGAAAATCATTTTGGAGTCATATTGTTGGAAACTGTACGAAAGATTGATTCGGAATAAAAAACCATTTTTAAATGAAAATAATTAATCAAGTGTATGAAATCTTAAGATATCCTTTCATTATCAAGTAAGTAAATGTATGTATTCTTGCCTTTTATGTATGTATGTTCATCTTTATCGATAAATTTGTATCTTATCCTTAATTTTTCTTTATTATTTTATAGAGTGTTGTAGGTTTTTTAATGCTAAGAAATATGCATATAGAATAAAAATATTATTCTGACTTGGTATTACAAATTTAAACAAGACTAGTTATCCGCCCCAGCTAAATGTATCTGTACAATTCAGGTACAATGTGTAAAAAAATTAGTATTTGTGGATTAATCCTTACAAACAAACACATATATTTTATCTTTTTATAATATTTATAGGTATAAAAATTATTTTATAATTTTTCATATTTTTTGGCGTTTAAACTTTTATTAATAACTAGGCGTAAGTCAAATGGAATTTTCCTTCGATATTATTTTAAGGGCTAACTTTTCGTAAATATTCGAACTTTTGGCTAACCTTTTATGCTGTATATTTTACTCTTTGATCGCGATAACTTAACCAAGTGAAGATTAAAAGGATTTTTAAATGTACATTGTGTCTTAAATTGGAATTCGTATTTCTAATGTTACAAATTATGAACCTCTGTTGACTTTGGTGCGACGAACACTTCGATGATGATTTTTCTTAATGTATATTACGATATACTTTAATGAATAATGTAATGTAATTATATTTATATCACCAATAATAATCATATTTTTATCACCACATGGCAAAAATCTAGATCCAAAATCTTTCGTGAAAGCGCCGACACATACTTTATATCCCTATTTGACAACATTTAATTTTGATTATTTTATTATTTGTCAGATATACAAATATCGCAAATGCTGTTGCTCTTTCACGGCCAAACTACTGAAGCAAAGATTTTATTTAACAAGGTTGAACACTAAGGAAGACTTTTTTTTATACCAAACGCTAACAACCAAATCCCACAACGCAAGTAAAATCGCTTGCGACAGCTGGCTGTATTATATAAGTACATTACGATGCACAATTGTTTTTGTCAAGATCCACCAACTGTAGATGTGAATTTTATATCAATCAAACAATTACTATAAGAATTTTATTCCACAGACTCTTAAATGCTGACTGTTTTACTTTCCATTTAATCAAAATTTACCTGATGGTAAATGGTCAAATAGACATTGGCGTAAGAAAAAATAAAAGACTATATTTACCATATGATCTAAAATAAAATTGAAATAATATAACGAGTGATATTTCAATCTATTTAAAAAGGGATAAACAGCTATTTATATCAAAACCACATTGTAATTACAAGATGGTATAATTATACGAAATATTCGTAGGCATATTATGTTGAGTTGAAGATAATTAATGTTTAAAAATAAACGTTCAAGGTCATATTTACTTACGTTTAGCGCTGACTCCGACTGAAAACACCAGCACCGCCATCACGGAGAGAGTTAAGATGTTTTGCGCCATTTCAACCTGAAACAATTATTATTTTTAAAATTTAAAAAAAGAAGTCTTTTATATACTTATTAGTCTTATAGAAATTTCTTAGTCTTATACAAAATAAAATTAAAATATACTATATTCAAGTAGGCTTTTACAAGCACTTTTGAATCGTCGTTTAAGAACTATATTAAGTGAAGCTACCGTCGACCTTAATTCACCTTTTATTTCTTTGTAGTCGGATTTGTTTGTGTAGGCAACACCACATCACTTATTTTAGCATAAGCAGACCGCCTATAGACTTTGGCACTGTAAGAACTATTTACCATTCCTTATGTCTCTCCAATCATGGGAATTAAGATCTATATTCCATGTAGTTACACTGACTCTCCTACCCTGAAGAGTATCTAAAAATCAAGGCACAATACGGTAGGAAAGCAATTCTTACAGTGCCAAAGTCTATAGGCGGTTTTGAACATTTACCATAAGGTGAGAGTCGAGATGGCCCAGTGATTAGAACGCGTACATCTTAACCGATGATTGCGGGTTCAAACCCAGGCAAGCACCGCTGATCCATGTGCTTAATTTGTCTTTATAATTCATCTCGTGCTCAACGGTGAAGGAAAACATCGTGAGGAAACCTGCATGTGACAAATTTCATAGAAATTCTGCCACATTTGTATTCCACCAACCCGCATTGGAACAGCGTGGTGGAAAATGTTCCAAACCTTCTCCTCAAAGGGAGAGGAGGCCTTTAGCCCAGCAGTGGGAATTTACAGGCTGTTGTTGAGCATTAGGTGCCACATGTATGTTATGTATCCATCTGCCAATATTGAAATATTTTAATATAAATTAATTTTATGTTAGCTTATAAACGATAACTCAATGAACCGAACATACAGCGAGTAACGATTGTACCTTACGGATTTGCAATCGCTGAATGAATTCGGTTTATGATAATTTATAGTTAAACTACAGTCTCGGAATTTGTGCTTTATTATAAGGACCCGGAAGATTAATTTCGTACTTCATTTTCAATAAATATAACACTTGGCAAAGTCATGACCAATAATTATTATGAGGACTACAAAGGAAAACCGGCAAGATTCTGAGATCAATTGACGAAAGGATAAATATTACAATGTTTGCCGAATTCGAGATGCAAATAGAAGCCTCAGTGAGGATGCAATTATTATGAGAAGTCGGGAACTTGGTAATTTTGCAAATCTATGTAAATAAGTAATGAATATTTTAATGCCTGTCATCCACGCCTTTGTTAACCAGCCATCCGATTGAGATGAAACTTTGGTGATTTACTCAACATGCGCCAGAAAAGGCTCCACACAAAAATATACTTTGTTTGTATGATAACCCTATATATAGTAAAAGTTCTATCTAATTTATTCTAACCACGAATGGATATGCTATTTAATCATATACAAATAAATAATATTTTTAGAACCAGAAGTAGGAAGTAGGCTAACCTCTAAAACAATTATCTTTAATTTACAATAACAAACAATCTACAACAAAAGAAAAAGCCATCAATAATTACATTACACCGTAATAATTATAATCGACATCTCAATGTGTCAACTACGAATCTACCGCGTTTTTTTTAAAAGGAAATTATGTGACTTGACGCAGATGTTGCTTGTTTATTCCAAAAATATTATATTAAATATTGATAGATGTTCATATATCGTTGTAAGATAATTATTGTAACAAGACAAAAAAAAATGTTTTATTTATTTAAATATCCGAACTTTTAAATTAATTGTAATAGTGTCACGGTTATTACAAATTATTTACTTCTCTGACTAATTTTAAATAATAAAAAATAAATAATATTAAAACTAAAATTAGTTTCATCATTTTGTAAATGAAAAATATTTTTTAATATGGCTCTCATTACAGATGCATCAGTGAGTTAAATATTCTGCCAATGTATAAACCTATAAGTAAACAAAAAATATACGTGAAGATATGTTCTTTTTCAACGAAAAAGTCTACAATAATCTTTCTCTATCAGAGACTAATGCTTATATTTGCTGTTATACTTGTGTTCGGGTGCATCTGGGTACAATCCACTGATCCCATAATCTACCACCAAAAAACAATGCTTGGAAGTGCATTTCAGTGTAAAGGGAAGAGTTATCCAGCATTATTACATGCAATATCATATATAATAAAATAATATTTATTTAATTGTCAATGTAATATACCATAAACAATTCTACTTTAAATTAAAAAAAAAAACTAACAAACTGTAATGTTTATAATTTTATATACACATTTACTAACATAAATATATTATGTTTGTAATTAATGTGTATGTTTACAAATTGGAAACAATGTATATTTTTATATTAATCATAATAAAAACAATTGTTGCCTTTGTTTAACGAGCTTTGATTTAGAAGGTTTCGTAAATAACAAAACATGAATCAACGTGTAATTTCTTCACAAGTGATTTTTTTTATTCTATGAACTAATTAAAAAAAATACTTAATTTACTTTAATTATTACTGAAAGTTAACCACTTATAGACATCAAAGAGAAATATTTGAAAAAAAAGAGCGACCGTAATTTATTTATTTTACTTATAAAACTTCGAAAGTGTTATGGGCCTTTAAAGAAAATTATCAGCATTTTTTTTAAATTATTTTTTAATCTGTATCACTTTAGGCGAAAACGAAGGAAATTCAAATTTAGAAAACAAAAAAAATGAATTATTTTATTACATAAGTTACATTTTATATATGATTTAATCTAATTTTAATAAATTTTAACTTCTATTTGAAATCGTAGTAACTGCATGTCTGTTACGGTTTTTCTCAATAAATAAATCAACAATTCAAACCAATCCCTAGTTCGGCATTTAAATTGATTAATTTTAGTAATTGAATTTGTTTTTACTTATTTATTTGATATACCTCTTTACTTATTATAAAAATATTCAAAAATTGAATACAGCAATGTATATAAATATATATTTCTCAAATTACCATATAGCATATTACCATTTATGAATGAATTTAAATAAACTACTCAGATTAGCATAATATACTTCTTTCTCAATATCTATATCTAAATATTCTAGTACGCTTATCCGAGCAAACAATTCAAAATGGCTGCTTGCTGGAATTCCGAACCTAACTGAATTTTCCCGCCAAGCAATTTGATTATATTTCGTACACCACTCGATAGCATTCATGACGTCATAAAATAACTGAAATCTACGAAATTCTCGCTTGCATTGTACTTAATACGACCTTGGAAATATCTACTTTTGATGTTTCTGGTCATACGTTTCAGAAAGTAGAAACTTTACATCTAATGCAAAGTTTATTTGTAGAAATTATTTATTCAACAAAACAATGATATTTTTTTTTATTAATATTAATGTAATATTAATTTACCGAAAGAAAAATATAACATCGAAATCCATATACTTTAAGAAACAAATAATGATAGCGACGTTTGCTATATAACTATTACCGAAATACTAATATTATACAACATAATAATTAACGGTCCGTATAGTTAACCGACTAATTATCCTATACAAATATGATCCTTAGAAATATTTTGTTGCGGACTTGTTGAAACATAGGACACAAACATTATTTTTAACCGACTTCAAAAAAAGGAGGAGGTTCTCAATTCGTCGGGGCCTTTTTTTTTTTTTTTATACTACACTAGCGATCCGTCCTGACTTCGCACGGGTACAATGCTGGTACTAAATATACTACAGAATGTCTTTTTATACGTCCAGAGTTCTCATTAAACAATGCAAACAGCTAGGTGACATTTTAAATTCGTAATATCTTCGAAAATATTCATTAAAATTACATGCTGTAAAAGATCATATTGATCTATATTAAATGCACGATGTATTTATTTCATATATCAATATGGCTTTTTACGTAATTGCATAAGGATTAATGATGTATTTCGTGAAATCGCTTCGAAAATAAACCATTGTTTCTCGTAAAAAGAAAAGGATAAAAAATGTTTTTTCAGTTATCCCTAATAAATAAATATGCCATCGAGGACTTTTTTGAAGGCCCTTTTAAGCTGTACATTACTGTAGTACATTATTATAATCTATCTGGTATGGTTCAGCGAGCGTTTGCAAAGTAAACGCAAAAACATGTGCATGTGTTGTACATATAAACCTTCGCCTTAAATTAATCAATCTATTGAGAAAACCGCATCGAAATATACATATTGAAATAGAATGATTATTACAGATTTGATCAAAGTAATTAATGTTACTATAAATATACATAATATTGTTGTAAATATATTGTGGTGCAACAGTGAGTATTCCTACTTTGTTAAAAACATACCGAAGAGAGTCTGTATATCTGCATTTAAATCGCGATGGTAAGATTCACTATTTTTTTTTTATATACGACTATGGAAAGATTCAAATGAACATGGTTGTAAATGGCAATTAATCATTTTAATCGTAATTTGTGTCATACAGCATCTTTCTCATCTTCATTGAGTGAGTTAGTTGCTCAAAGATATGCCCACAATATAGCAATGCGCAAGAAACACTTAAGAAAGTCTTAGCGATGCTATATTCAGAATTCATAATTAAAAAAAATATATTAATTGAATTAATTGGAACTATACTCGATATCTCAATATTTCATCTGTACTGACATTTAAATCCGTCTTACCTATATAAATCCATTGTCAAACAATAGTTCATCACATACGAAATAAAAATGTCACTTAAAACACTCGAAGTGTTTTGAGTTTATCTCTTTACACACGAATAAAGAATTTCCTACGCTCTAGATATCGTAACACTTAAAATTTTTACTGATGTCTTCAAATGACATATAAATATATTATTAGGATCAATCACAAATAAATATTGAAACGAATACACAAACCAAAGATAACAAGCAAATAGATTGTGATTAAAAAATTCGATTACCGACAAAAACTTACATGTGATAATTATAAATACAATAAAACATGAATTACAAATGATTAAAAGTAAAGAGTAAAGTAACAGCCTGTAAATTTCCCACTGTTGGGATAAGGCCTCCTCTTTCATTAAGGAGAGGGTTAGGGACATATTCCACCACGCTTTTCCAATGCGGGTTGGTGTAATGCACATGTGGCAGAATTTCGATGAAATTAGACACATGCAGGTTTCAGCAGGATTCACTGCTCAGAAAATAATGGTGTTTTTGCAATTTCATGCAGACTTACTTCGCTGGTTTTTTTTTATCGTAACCAACTCGTATTTATATGTAAAAAATGTATGTAAAAATACGGATGAATATTATTAAAATTCAATTGATTTTAGATCATCAAGAAATTTTACATACAGGTTTTCAGAGGTACAAGAAAGCAAAGTACGTATGTATATAATATATAAATACACGAGGGCATAACCGCGGGTATCTACTAGTGCAAAGAGGGTTAGAAGTCATAAAGATAGTAAATCTTTGGTATTTAAATACTCTCTTTCCCTTTAATAACAATAAAAACGAAACAATATTTTAATAACTATAATCTGTTACACAAACATAGAGCCTGGGTGATAAAATATCAAAAGTTTTCATACGCAAAGTTTGTGTTCTTGATTGAAATAAATGTGATGGGCTTACATACAGCATAATGTAACTTATTTACTAACTTAAGTTAACTTTAATATACTATCGTATCAGTTTCTTCTTTCCTCAGTCCATTTGACAGTTTTATTAAAAAAAAATTGATTCTTCGTTAACTACGTAGGTCTATGTATGTTAAGACAATATATCAAGTTGTTAGTAAATTCTTCCATATTCTGAATGAATGTTATGTGTGTTAAATGTATAGCTACAAACAAAAGGCATTTTTGTTGAACGAATACTGAATGACGTGGTCAAGGATATGACGTCACCTTTCAGACGTAAAAGAGGTCGTCCATCTTGGGTTGCCACGGTGGATAAAAATTTAATTGTCAGTTGCGTTCGTGATAAATTTCATATTATCTTTTTTTTTGTATATACCTTAAACATAGTTTTTAAGTATCCGTCAATATTTATTTTAAATGTTTTAATGAATCGTTGATTATAATATATCAAATAACAATTCAAATGCGCTTATAAGATAAATTATATAAAGTATATTTAGCCCAGGCAACGAAGGTAAAATGAAAATAATAAATACGAATGTTTTGAAAATTGGTGGCAATGTTAATTCTTATCTATCTTATAACTTATTATTGAATGTATTAAAAGTCCTGAACAGTTGAAACGGAATTGCCGCCATCTTGAATTATTAAATCTCAATTATGATATTTATTGAAAAAATAATTATTACAAAAGTTGGAGAGCATATCATATATTAAGCCTATATATTTATAATAAAAACTGTAAATGTAATTAATATTGCGCCTGTATCGTTAACTTATACATTATTTATGTAAACAATTTATTCATTTTTTATTCATACAAGTTAACAAAGTTAAGAATTTCCTACGTGTCTTCCTCTTATCACAAAGGGGCCCTCAAATTTTCTATAAAGAATCTAACTTATCCGAAACTTTATACAAGTTACTCTGTTTTAGTCACATTTATTTCAAATGACACAGTGAATAGAATTGAGTGATTCTCGAACGAAGCTTGCGGGTTCGATCTCAATGGTATCAATAGTTCATCCCCTGTTAGCCTAGGTTGTAAACTTGCTTATATCGGATATATATTTTATTTGGCGTGTATTTCAAATTGTTAGTTCCTTGCCTGTTGGACTTACATTCCATATGATCGAGAACCGTCTTTTAAATATTGCTATGTACAAAAACAGTACTCTAAATATATATGTATGTTTATTAAATTAATATAAAGTAAAGTAAAGTAACAGCCTGTAAATTCACCACGCTGTTCCAATGCGAATTGATGGAATGCACATGTAGCAGAATTTCGATGAAATTAGACACATGCAGGTTTCCTCACGATGTTTTCCTTCACCGCCAAGCACGAGATGAATTATAAAAATAAATTAAGCACATATATGTATATAGCAGTGCTTGCCTAGGTTTGAACCCGAAATCATCGGTTAATATGCACGTGATCTAACCACTGAGCCATCATCATTAATATCTACTTATTCATAATTTAAAATGATATATTCTTATTATCAAATGAAATTAATTGCTTTTCGTAATTTTTTTTTTAATTACGCAACCGATTTTGATGTCTGTCTTTTTAAATAGACAGAGTTTCAAGAGAAAGATATTAAAGAAATATATTAAAGGTATTATATAAAACATAGACAATATAGTAAAGAAACACTGATAATTTTAGATGTTTCTAATGTGATGTAAAGTTCTGAAGTATATTTAGTATCAGTATTACTTCCGTGCAAAGCCGGGGCGATTCGCTAGTGATGACATACTTTGGTCTTATTTTAATTATATATTTTAATTTCCATATTTATCCCTCAGAGAAAAGACAAGTGTCAGAAGTCATTAGCACCGACATTGTAACATTTAAAACGAATCTCATGCTCAGGTCCGGAGGGACTCAACTACTGTCATTTAATGCAGTTACTCTCAACTACTTAAAAACTCGAATCAGTCATTTTAGTTTTAAATAATAACTGGTTTATTCTATAATGGCATACTTACTCGAGATATGTTTCATCACCAAATAACAATACGAGTATTGTTGTGTTCTGATCTGAACGATAAGTGAATACGTGGTACAATGGATATAACATCTTAAGTATCAAGATTGGTTATTTTTTGTTAAAGCGCCAATATCTATAGACTATGGGTATCTGGACCATGGTGAACTATTTTATAGTACGCCTACCATAAATAAATATGTCTTATATTTATTTATGGTAGGCGTATTATGGGGGTTATTATTAAAGGAAAAGTTAAAATAGGTGGTAGAGCTTTGTGCGAGCTCGTCTGGGTAGGTACCTGATGAGTGGGTACTCATCAGTTATTCTACCACCAACTAACAGTAGTCAATATTGTTGTTCCGGTTTGCAGTATGAGTAAGCCAGTGTAACTACAAACACAAGGCACTTAACATCTTAGTTTAAATAAAACTAGTTATACCGGATTTGAATCGCGTATATTAATTATTTTTGGCATCCCGACGTTTCGAGCACTTTACAGCGTTCGTGGTCACGGGTAAAGTGCTCGAAACGTCGGGATGCCAAAAATAATTAATATACGCGATTCAAATCCGGTATAACTAGTTTTAATTAAATGTGTAATAATCGCGAAAATTTAAGACAACACAACATCTTAGTTCCCAAGTTTGGTGGCGCATTGACGATGTAAGGAATAGTTAATATTTCTTACAGGGACATTGTCTATGGGTAATGGTGACTACCATAAAAAAAAAACTTCTTATTGAATCAAAACAAAATTAAAATACGATTTAAGTAATATATTATGTATATATTTTTACTTTCTATATGATTTTAATAAGTTAACATGAAAATGATAAAGAAATATTTTGTCAGCGATGTTAACGTCCTAGATTAAAACCTAACGCAGATAATGTTACTATTGTCAAGAGAGATAAAAAGATAAGTACGAACTTATAAAAAAGCTATTATACATCATTATAAATATACAGAATCAATAACATAAAATATATAAGTAGATACTAACAATGATTTCTAATTCTAAGTTTTTAGTACACACTACGATTTAATTTTTTTATGTTATGTGGTGAAATACATGCGGCAGAATTTTTATGATATTAGACACATGAATTATAAACACAAATTAAGCACATATTTTTCAGTGGTGCTTGTAAATTAAAGTAAGTAAAGTCTGTAAATTAGGCACTGCTGGGCTAAGGCCTCCTCTTCCATTATGGAGAGGGTTCATGTGAACATATTCCACCACGCTGTTCCAATGCGGGTTGGTGGAATGCACATGTGGCAGAATTTCGATAAAATTAGACATATGCAGGTTTCCTCACGATGTTTTCCTTCACCGCCGAGCACGAGATGAATTATAAACACAAAGTAAGCACATATGTATATATAGTGGTGCTTGCCTGGGTTTGAAACCGCGATTATCGGTTAAGATGCACGCGTTATAACCACTGGGCCATCTCCGCTCAGTGTTGGCTTATTGATGAAACAATGTCTTAATCCTATTTAATTATTCACAGACTTACTTCAAATCTATATAATCAAATCTATATAAACTTATCAATAAAATTAGTAAGATTTCGCAAAGATATAATAAACCGTTGCAACCTTTTCAGATTTGTGCGTTATAACGGATTTACGTTGTATTTACTAAATTAAAGAAACATTTTAATCGTCTTAACAGATCGGCTTAAAACTTGGTGCTTTCAAGTTATTTTTGAAAATCGAATTCAAACTTTAATAACTTTCTTTAATAATCTTTAAGGGTCACAACATGAACTAATAATCCATAAATACCTATAAATAATTATACCTCTTAACAGTTTATAATCTGTGTTAGTTTTTAAGCTATTGTACGGATGATAATTACTTTTTAGAGTTCCGGGGAAAATCTCCGTTCCCAAAATATAAAACGGGACCCTATTGATAAGATTCCGCCGTCCATCCGTCTGTCCGTCAGTCAATAGAGTAAATCTGATTATTTACATATAATTAGATGGTTGAAATTTTATGTAATAAAGAAAAACAGATCAAAATATTTAAGGGAGCCCATTTAGCAGTCGTTTTTATTGATAATGGTACGGAACCATTCGTGATCCAGTCTGATTCTCAATTGGCTTATTTTTGAAATATATTTTCTTAGTTAATTATTTAATTAATATTATCGTCATTATAATAAAACGAAGTCGCTTACCGCTGTCTCTCATTATGAATGCTTTAGATCTTTAAAATGACATAACGGATTGTGATGCGTTTTTTTAAAGAGATTGATTCGTGAGAAAGGTTTTTGTATACAAAAAAAACTGATAATTTTAGAAGTTTCTAATGTGATGCCGTAAATAAACACATCCTTTGTGGTAAATTTAGTATAACTATTTTACCCGTGTCAAAACGTGTCACTTGTTTTTCCTTTAATGTATGACTCTTGGTATGACCATGTAATTTTGGACTTTTTATAACTCTTTGGATTTTTTTTTATTTTTTATTTTATGGTGTAGGTTGGCGGACGAGCCGATATGGGCCTATTGGTAAGTCGTCACCATCACCTATAGACAATGAAGTTGTAATAAATATTAACTATTCCTTACATCGTCAATACGCCACCAACCTTGGGAACTAAGATGCTATGTCCTTTGTGCCTGTAGTTACACTGGCGTTGTGTTCCGGTTTAAAGGGTGACCTTTAAACCGGAACACAACAATACTGAGTGAGTACTGTTATTTGGCGGTAGAATAACGGACGAGTGGGTGGTACCTACCCAGATGGGCTTGCACAAAGCCCTACCACCAAGTAAATGTATTTATTTGATTTTGGAAATGGAAATGTATTTATTTGATTTTACTGAAAAATCATCCTATATACAACGTAACTGTTTTTTAGTTTGAATCAATTTTCACTATTTTAACTTGTAGTTTAAATTCCTTATCAGATTTGTTCATAATATTTTGACCCTTTTTTTCATTAAAAAAAAAACATAAAAGCGAATCTGAATAATATGTTTAACAAATATAAGCAATGATTGGGAAGTCACTCGCCCCATAGACATGGGGTCTCCTTAGGACTACAGGGCCTCTATGATGTATGTATCATGTATGTAATATTTGTATTAGTACTATTAATATAATAATGATAAAACAAAGTAAAAAGAGACAACAATATACTAATATTCCTCGCACTCTCCGAGTTACAGTTTCTCTTGCAAAACCTCGTATGAAATCCCACGGGTGCTTAAAAAGCTCTATTGCGTATATAATCTGAATATCAAAGGAATATTACTTATAGAAGCGTATATATTATTAAAATTGTAAATTATCATAATACAATACACGGCAAGTGAAGCGAATTGGTTGCGTATTTTTTTGAGGTAGCGTTTGTTATTATTGACCGCTGGTGTGTCATTGTCACAAAAACTATGACAAAAGTTTTTGGCCGGAAATAAATATAAAACAATACACATCGTTTTAACTGAATTCTAAAAAAGAAGGTTGATGATTCGTTTGTAGTTAACAGTGTTACCTCTGACGTTATGAACGGGTTTGATTATTTTTGTTTACGTTGATCTACTCCATGATAAATGCTATCCAAAATTTCAGGAATGAAAACGATTATTGTCTTATTTAATATTTTATAATATATACTTTTATTTGCATTTATATTAGATACGTAAATATAAAGCCTTTCATCAATTTGACAATCATTACAGTAGAATTATTGTTTTTTTTTTTTATCTAGTCATATATACATGCAAAAGTGTAGTAATCACTTCTTATTATCTGTAATAAGTACGGGTTAAAATAATAGTTATTATTTTAACCCGTACTAACCCGTATTATTATATCTGTAGTTCCGTTTGTCTCTTAGTGAAGTGGCAAATGACATTTTTTTTGTAATTTGGAACCAAGTAAATTGCTCAGAAAACAATCTCATTGACCATAGCGCCAACCTACTAATACTTAGTGAAAATCCCAAGTGTTCTTTTCTTGTGAAATATACTGTAGGTAATACTAAAATACTGAACAATATGTAATCATGTATGTATATGAACACTAAGATTTATATATTTTAAAACAATAGCTGAGGTGGCCCAGTGGTTAGAACGCGTGCATCTTAACCGATGATTGCGGGTTCAAATCCAGGCAAGCACCACTATATATAAGTGCTTAATTTGTGTTTATAATTCATCTCGTGCTCGGCGGTGAAGGAAAACATCGTGAGGAAACCTGCATGTGACTAATTTCATCGAAATTCTGCCTCATGTGCATTCTACCAACCCGCATTGGAACAGCGCGTTGGAATATGTTCCACACCCTCTCCTTAATGGAGGAGGAGGCCTTATCTCAGCAGTGGGAAATGTACAGGCTGTTACTTTACTTTACTTTAAAACAATAATCGCCCCGAGTTTTTATAACATATAAAACGTATCAGTCTTTTTTTTTTTGTTGGTAAAACGGTTATTTTAAACGTAATTTATAGAGTAGTTTATCATGTTCTTGACAAATAAATATAATTGATGAAAGCATAATTTTTCCTGACTTTCTACAAATGGTACTGCATTATATTATACGTTACGGTACAGTGCTGTATTATACGTTAAAATTTTAAATATATACGACAATTTCACGTTTACAGAATAAATATTAAAAAATTCAAATAAATCCAGCCGTTTTCGAATAATAGATGAACATACAAAACACCTGCCAAGTCGAACTCTCTTTCTTTAATTCAATTCCTATATTAATTCTTCTGAAGCTTTCTACACAATATTCCAAAACGTTTTTCTACACGAAAGGAATGAATGCTACAACAGTGTGTTGAATGTATTATGTATTTATGCTTCATTGGAATAAAGTGCCTTCATAGTGCTAGTGATAGGTACCACTTACCTGGATTGTACAAAGAATTATTTATTATCACACATACATATATTAAGAAAATATTATTATATATACGATGGTATACAATATTGTTTGGAGTTAGTATTCTTTGATTTTCATACAGGATATGTGAGTGAATTTGTGTATGATTGACGACAAAGAATAAGTACTCAGACTTTCTTCAGCTGATTTTTGACGGAAGTGTCTAAGCTCGGGGTAACGGAGGTCGATTTAAATATCTTTTCTGTTGTAAATTTACGATTAATAAGTCTTTTGTTCAATAGAAATATAGAAATGAATTTTTTACCAATGATTAAACCCGCCATTTTTATTTGTTGAGTCTTAAAACACATTTTGTTTTTAAATTAAAATGTATGTTTATGTCGCAAATGTGTGTTGTTACATTATACACGTTAATCCGTGCATCGAATTGAAATAGAACACAACAAAAATTGATAATAATAATAATAATCTACTTATAGTGTCAGTAACTTTATACTAAATGTTTTTCTATATTTCTATCCAAACTGTACCCTATCAGATCGTAAATTCTAGCGAGAATAATCAGCATGAAACTTAACCAATTGAATAACATAGATAGAATTTAAAAAAGATGTATATGTTTCGGCAAAAACACCAAACATTATATTATACTATGTTTCTAAATGATTGATTTAATATATGTATGTGTAACGAAATTCATCTCATTACCTTAATATTAGAACGATCACCGGATTCGTACGCGATTTAATTACTGTTCCTTACAGTGTTAACGTGAAAACATTCTCAAGAATTATTATCAACACGTATATTTTTAATTATATGATCGTTCCCCTTAAATATTTTCCCGTGATACGAAATATTATTGACGGAAAGAGATTATACAAGTTGGATTTGTTCCGTCGATTTGGTTTAAAAATACAAACTTTTCACAAATATTACATTTTTAATTTGTTTTTATAGTGTTCTTCTAGTTGTTTTTTTTTTATACAAATAAATTCACTTTCAAATAATTTTCACTGAAATCAAGATAACGATATATTATGTGAGTTTGGTTTAAGTCATAAACTATTATTTTTTGGGTGATTTACTTTTTCTCGGGTTGTTAATATCTTAGCTACCAAAGAACTCAAACTCAAAACTCAAACTCAAATTACTTTATTCAATATAGAAGTTTCAAAGAAACTACACAGATTTACAAAGAACACTTTCTTACTGATGGTCAATTGAAACAGTACCACCGGTTCGGAAAAGAAAATACCCTGACTTGAGTAGAACCGGCGAAAGAAACTCAGCAGAGTATTAACAACTCGAATACAATGCAATATTTTGTTCCGAGATGTTTAAAATGAATTCATACATTGATATTGAATATCAATTGTATATACTGATGGATTGGACTGGATGGATGCAATTATTGTCTCACTAAATATTTATTATTCAATAAAAGATTACATACAAAATTAAATATCATAGAAACAAAGTTATTTCGTCACATTTATTCGTTAATTTTCATCCTAGACGTATAACTGTTTTCAATTAATGATATACAGTAACTATTAATTATTTGTCGTTGATTCTTAATATTCCAGTAATAACGAAACGCTATAATTTGTCAAACGATTACCAAATATTATTTTAATTTTGGATACATTTTTTAAACGTAATTCACATAAATATGACACCACTTATCAAGTAAGAAACGTGAAATCAGAAAACCATACTCATCAAGTTTACTTAAGAAACTAAATTATATAGTTTTTCATATTGAAAAGTTATAAGAATGCGAAACTTTTTACTGTAAAACACTGCTTATGGAAAAATCAACTGTGACAAAACCGTCTTAAACATAATAGCTAAAGTAGCTTTTCAACATCTTTATGTTTTATTGATCAAAATTATAGAAGTGTTGTATCAAAATTATAGAAGTTGATTTTTAATCAATATTTGAACATTAGTTTCTTTAAATGTGTCCATTTAAAAACAAATATATATGATTTTGATATATCTAATGTATGTAATGATTAAATTTATTTCATTTTAATTTAGATATTAATAAGTTTTGTTTAAACTTTTTTTTAAGTAAAAATTTATTATTTATCATATGAAACACGGTTAATATTTTGAAGTCACGTTTATAATTATAAGAAAATATGTTTTAAAATACTTACGTCTTCTATTTCTGGAGTAGAAGTTCGGCTGTTACCACGATAGCGCGTGTTGAAGAGTGCGCCTGGGCGGGCAGAACGCGCGCTTTTAAGCTCCCGCGATAGAGCTAGCAATCTACTCGACACGACACGGAAAAAACAATTCCTTTGAACTATAACCTATAGTCTGTTTCAAATTTAAACCTTTATTGTTTCTGTTGAAAGACATCGAGGCAAGAATAAAAAAATAATTTTTGTATTAATTTATTATTTTAATAAACGTACGTAGTTTCCTATTTATTTCATAAAATTACATTTCATTTGTACAGTAACTACATTTAGTTCTTATATTTGTATATAATTATATAATAGCATTTAATGTTATTAATTCTTATAAAGTAAATACAAAAAAATATTTTTTATATTTGTACATAGTTCTTTATAAGATCACATTATAATAAAAAACTTGTATTAAATTCTGATTATGATTCAAGTGTTACATTGTTTATTTTTATATACATTCTAATAAAATCGAAAGTATTATTACAAACGCAATCTAACAATAAAAACATACATTTTAATAAATAGTAGAGTTTTCTGTGTAATTAAAAAAATAAAAAATGAAATCTTAAGAAAATATCACCCATGTCTATGCGATTCAAAGCTCTAGGTACCGCCCTACAGGCCGCGATTTGTTCGTATTTCAAACTCAGAACGGCTTGACAGAGACAACACAAACCCTATATCCGTCTCGCTCGCACCCAAACTCGCATCAAGTTATTAAAGTTGCAATCAGTTAATTATGGTGTTGTTTCCAACTTTATTAAAGGAAGCACTCGAATCTTTTTAATTACGGACGTATGTTGATGTGTGTGTAATTGGTGTTATGATTAAGACTCATTCTTGTATCGAGTTGTGAAAAACATGCTTTGATTTCGATGATAGAATATTTTTTATGCTATATTTTAGTTTACCTTGTGCCTGTAGTTACACTGGCTCATTAATTCTTCATACCGTTACATAACAATACTAAGTACTGTTGTTTGATGGTAGAATATCTGATGAGTGGATGGTACCTACCGAGTATCGCCGAAATTGTAGGTAAATATATAAATGATGAAAAATATTTTTTGTAATAATTTCTTATTTTGTTTTTTGAAAATGAAAACAAATTAAATATGTGCTAATATGATGTAAACACATACATAGGTGCTTTGTGCTAATGTAAACTTATTTGCTTTAAATATGTTTACATTATAATAGATAGCGTATATTTTCTTTCCGTACATACACGATGATTTACAAGAAAGGTTTATGAATAGCAGTTATGGATACTTTGTGTAAGTAAGCTATTGTTGTAATGATATGTGTCGATTGAGCGGAAAAAATAATACCTTCAGAAAACTTCTATGACGTGCGTAAATAGGCAAAGTTATATAACAATAAAGTATGTGGAGTTTGCAAGATGTACTATATATAGAATCTGACGGTTACGACCTTTTAGATATACGCATCAATTATGCTCGTATTTTTTTTAAATGTAGCAAACCGAAATGGCCCCGTGGTTAGAACGCGTACATCTTATCCGATGATTGCGGGTTCAAACACAGGCGACCACCACTGAATATTCATGTGCTTAATTTGTGTTTATTATTCACCTCGTGCTCAGCGGTGAAGGAAAATATCGTGAGGAAACCTGCTTGTGTCAAATTTCATAGAAATTCTGCCATATACATATTCCACCAACCCGCATTGAAACAGCATGTTCCAACGAAAGGGAGAGGAGGTCTTGGTTCAACAGTAAGAAATTTACAGACTGCTGTTGTTGTTGTTGTATTAAAAATTGCGTGTTTTTAAATCAACACACTTTTTTAATATTAACAGATTTATTCTATTATTTAAACGCCTATTCCATTCAGCCAAAACGAAAAAGTTCCTTGAAAAAAAAAACAATTATTAATGCTTAACAAATTATTAAAGAATATTTATATTATTAATAGTATTCATTTAACTACCACTGTGGCAGTCCATTACCAGTTAAATATTAGACTAACTTATCCTTTACAAAGATTGAATCCGATCTCGATCTGTGGTCCAATTCCCCGGTGACTGAGCGTACATCTCTGGTTTTCCTTCGAAATATGCAAGTTGTTAATTTCATTTGTGAATAAAACTGAGCTGAATCCAGGACAATTAATTAATTTTAATTATTATCTTAAAAACTGAATGATTTGTTGTCTTATTTTTTATTTTATTTATGTGTTTGTCTGATTTATTAATTAATATTAAGTAGTTATAATCCTCGAATCTTAAACGATGATAACGTGTGCCAATCCAACACACTACCACCGCCAAATTACCTAACCTACCTACCTGATACTTTACTTGTTTTTAATTCTAATGTATAATATGTATTCCATATTAGATGTATTTATTGATATTATAATTATATAAGATTAATGATTACTTGGTTTAAATAAATTATTTATAATTTAAGTAACTTATGGTTATTTTTAATTTAGGAATGACTATGAATATGATTATTAATATATGTACTTTGATATATTTAAAATATACAAAATTGAAGTTTGTTTTAAATAAGGACTTGTTTATTATTTTAAAAAAATAATGAAATATGTATATGCAATCTAATATAAATAATAAAGTAATCTATTATTAATAATAAAAAATATTAATTTAAGTATATAAATTAGTATAATTGAAATAAGATAATGCTTGAATGATATATTTCTAAACGGAACGATTTATACAAGTACCTAAATAAATTAAAAAACAAAAATAAATTTAAAATTAGAACACCTGACTAAAATTAAATATTTCCATTCACGCACACATACAAAACACTTCTAAGTCAGATCTGAAACCTTCTGACAAAGAAATAATGCGACAATCACGCGGTAATTTCATCACAACATGTTCGTGATACAACTTTGAGTGATGGTTTGTTTTATTGTTCATAATTTTCTCATTATTTTAAAGAACTTGTATGAATTTCTACTCTATGTAAATATGCTTAAGGAATGAATAACAGACAGAAAACTTCATGAGTGACGAATGCGAACCAAAAAAATGTAACGTAAGTCCTCCGTACAAGGTAACTGTGTTGTGATGGTCGAGGGAAGTAGGTTGTTCGTCCTGGAAATCCTCCAAGGAGGTCTTTGTCGATCAGAGGATGTCTTCGGCTAAGATGATGATGAAAGATCAATACTGGAATTTCATTAGAATATTGTTAGTTTTTATAAGTCAAATTAGTTAGAAAGATTTTTTTGAGTCTGCTGACGAAACTAAAATTTGCTCCAGAACAGGGCTTCTCAAACTTTCTGTGTCAGACCTCCACATATATAAATGTATTTTGATACTCCTATTTACATTCGTAGGATAGAATATCACATTGTTGAGATGATGCACGTTGAAACAAAGTCTTGAATGCGCTTGGGACCATGTGAAAGGCAACATTTTTATTTCGAATAAATTGTGGCTTTTTGTTATAATATTCCATATTAGAGCCATCAAGAGAATCAATATATAGTAAAATATTTATACTAACATAAAATAATATGCAAATATCAATCATATTATACATGTTGATTGACAATACATATAAACTAAAATTATGAGGAGATTAGAGGAAATGTTTATTTAAGGAAAGCTTTAAATGATATTATATTTCAAGTATACTACAAAAAAGTGTTAATTATGCGTGTTTAAGTTTGCAATTAATGAAATAATGAAAAAATAAATATGTTTATCAATTTTTAAGTATATTTGTTAGTCTAAAATACATATATTTATTAATTGTATATGTAATTAGTTAACCGAACATCACGTAAGTTTCCCTCATATTTACTATTATTGACATTTATTTTTATATACACAACATGTCTTTCTGACCCCCATCACAAAGAATATAACTCACATGCAAAACCAATGCGCCATTAACTGTGCCATCTAGAATGTTCTATTCCTCGTGTCTTTTACCTCTGTAACCAGAACATATCAATACAGAGCATATAAAACATTAACATTTACTTGGTGATAGGGCTTTGTGCAAGCCCGTCTGGGTAGGTACCACCCACTCATCAGTTATTCTACCTCTAAACAACAGTACTCAGTATTGCTGTGTTCCGGTTTGAAGGGTGAGTGAGCCAGTGTAACTACAGGCACAAGGGGACATAACATCTTAGTTCCCAAGGTTGGTAGCACATTGACGATGTAAGGAATAGTTATTATTTCTTACAGCATCATTGTCTATGCTCGCTATGGCCCATATGCTCGTCCGTCAACCTATACCATAAAAAAATATAGGTCGGAAATAATGAGTTTACACGTATACGAACTCATTTATTAGAAAGACAACTTGATTAAGTTTTATAGGTTGTTAGTTGAGAGATGCCTATGGTTTACAAATCTGTAAGTGTATGTTTCTTTGTTGAATGAACCTCTTGGTCTCTAAGTCTTGGGACAGCTACAGCTCAAGACGTGCGTACTGACTGGAGTAATAATTTCAACATGTCGGATTACAATAATTAAGGTCCATTGGAATCCGCGATATATATTTACTAGAAAATTATAATATTTAGTAATAACATGGAGCCGAGATGGCCCAGCGCTTAGAACACGTGAGCGTGCCGAATCAGTTTTCAGCAAAGAGGTTACGTAAAGAAGGTTTTGAACGTTTTAAAAGTCGTTCTTATTTTTGTTATACCACAGAATACGTTTTCTTTTTATAAAGGCCAGATTATCCATTAGGCAATGGAGGCAACTGCCTAGGGATTCGCATCAGTTGAGGGCCTGGGCAATAAGGTTGTAAAATTCTGATTTAAAAAATTCAAGGAATTATTGTACATTTGAAATTTAAAAAAAAAACATCTTCGTAACTTTGTATGTAAATATATTTTTAAGAATGGCAACAATGTTCCAAATTAATTACGGAATTCCTAATATACCAATTTATCCCTCCTATGAGCCTATCACTTGTGTTTATAGTAGGAAGGACAATAGCCAATAGGGACCAGGATCGATCCAGCGAGTTTTTACATCGCTAGGCGGCACGTAAACCATTGCGCTAATGACGCTGTACTTATGTATAATATCGCATTATCGTATTTTAGATGCTTATTCTGTAGTGAAACTGCAATGAGTACCTAGTTGACATATATACCTTCTTTGTCACTGGAAAAACGCCTTAAGAACCCCACATGTTTCCCATATGTGAGGCTCGCCAGTGTCCAGGACACCAGAATACCCACTAAAAAATCAGCGAAACCCTCTCCGTCTTTTTCTTTCAGTGCGCGCCACAGGATCGCTTCCGTATGCTGTGACTTATAACCTATTATATACCTAAATATATGCCGAAACATCAAAAAGTTTAATTAGGATTTATTTATTATTACATCGTTCATGCTGGCAACATCAACATGACGTAGAACACATGACAGCCGAAAATAATGTTTTCGTTGGAATCAAAATTAGGTATATTATGAACTTGAACGACTAGACTGGTATTTCCAATATCATCATGTCTGATAGCGAGTTAATGCCTCCTCGATATATATAACTATTGCGTGGGTTATACTTAACTAAAAGGAATTTGTATCATCTCGATACCTTATCAAACTAACCCTTAAAACTAATCATAATAAACGATTAAACTCGACTAATATGTTAATGCTTCCTTAAAGTTCGGTAAAACTTATTTTATCGAATTTCGCTAACATCTAAGTAATTAGATGAATAGTGCAGAAGGTTATCATGGTTTGCAATACAGATGCTGGATAAGCAGTCCGAGCTAGTAAAGGAGAGTATGGTAACTCATGATAACGATTTCACAAACAATTATTGTTATATTTGGAGCCGGTATCAGCCACGGGAACGCACCTCAACAATCGAAAGAAAGAAGCGATACGAGTTTCTTGATTGACACAGTAAATTATCTTAAAAAAGGTAATTTGTAAAAAAAAACATATCCTCCTTCTCTTAGGCTCCTCTCCCCTTGAGGAGAAGGTTTAGAACATATTCCACCTCGCAATTCCAATGCGGATTGGAATACACGTGTGGCAGAATTTCTTTGAAATTAGACACATTCAGTTTCCTCACGATATTTCCTTTCACGAGCTCGAGATGAATTATAAACACAAATTAAGCACATACATATTCGGTGGTGCTGGGTTTGAAGCCGCAATCATCGGTCAAGATGCACGGGTTACTAACCTAACCTAACCACTATGTCATCTCGGCGTTATTCTTAATCATGGCTATATTATATTTGTGTCTCTAACCTCTGCAAGCGAAACGTATGTGTTTCCAAAATATGCAAGACTAACTTCGTGCAAGTTGGTGTCCTAACTATCCTTACGAGACGCTAAGATGTCTTGGTTATGCTCTCAGCTAATCTGAATCCATACATACATTAAAACCAGCTTATATTCCCGATTCGCTACACAGCTCGCTGTCTAACAACAAAGACAAAGCCTTGCTGTAGTTCAGTAAGCTATTCGACCGTAAGAATGATTAATTATGTTCGTAACTTCGTAAAATTTTCATGAAATTGTCATTTTGTTAATTCTTATTTATAAAATTGAATAACACCATAAATGATTTTTATTTATAAAGAAATAATTAACAAGCCGCTAAATCTCTGCATTTTAATTCTGTAATATCTTCGAAAATGTCCACTTTAATTACATTATGTAATTAAGTATAAAAAAAAAGTAAAGTAACAGCCCTTAAATTTCCCACTGCTGGGTTAAGGCCTCTTCTTCCATTAAGGAGAAGGTTTGGAACATATTCCACTGCGCTGTTCCAATGCGGGTTGGTGCAATGCAAATTTGGCAGAATTTCGATGAAATTGGACACATGCAGGTTTCCTCACGATGTTTTCCTTCACCGCCCAGCAAAGATAAATTAGAAACACGAATTAAGCACATATATATAGTGGTGCTTGCCTGGATCATCTCAACTCAAAATATATTAGTCTATATTAAACGAACAATATATATAAAGTACTTAATTGCATAAGGATTAATGCTATATTTCTTAAAATCCCTTGGTAAATAAGCTAACATATCTCGTAAAAGTACAGGATAAAAAAATGTTATTGTGGATTATCCCTAAGAGATCGTAATACACCATAGGAAACTTTTTCGTCGATCTATTTAAGGTGTACGAAACTGTAGTAAATTATTATTTTTCTATCTTGTAGAGTTGAGCAAGCGTTTGCAATTTAAACCCAAAAAGTATTTATATACATCACAATAAAAACCTCTGGAATAATCAGTGTTTCTCTTCTATATTATTCATGCATGCATACACACAAACGTTCCTCGTGAATCAGCCCATCTATTAAAAAAGTGTATCAAAATCCGTTAAGTATTTTAAAGATTTTAACATACACGAGGATTGACAGACATACGGGATGCGACTTTGTTTTATACTATGTAGTGATTGTAATGGGTACGGCTCATGTATGGTATTAATGTTAATTTTGTGATTATATGATTAAATAAATAATTTAATTGCACGTTATAGTATAAACTTTTTAAATTAATGACAGAATAAAAGAAACCAACACATGGAATGCACTTTTAAAGCTGCTAACACTTGTAATGATAAATTCCGTTTAATTAATTAACCAATACTTAAGCTAGTTCATTTAGTTTTACTATTCCTTATATTTGAAGAGAGGTTTCATTGAAAAGAAATACTAGTAACGCTGTTTAAACACTGTTACGAGTTCCCATAATAGAGCTGTTAGTTAATTAATATATATGTAGTCGTTGAGCAGATCAGAGACACAGAGAAAAACGTGATTGCCATTTTAAAGCTTCTTCTTTGATCATAAATAAATAAATAAATAAATATGAGACAACATCGTTCACATTAATCTGATCCCAATGTAAGAAGCGGCACCACAAACACCCAGACCTAAGACAACATAGGAAACTATTTATTTTTCTATTCATAGGAAACTATTTCTATTTTCTATTTACTATTTTTTTTTCTTTCTCTCTTATATTATAAATAGAATAAAAACACGAAATACTTTGATCAAAATATATTATAACGATTAATTTTATTAGGTACATTCGTGAATAAATTAAAAAATAAATTACCCCAACCCACGGAAGGAACAACGTATATAAAACGACATAATTCCAAAGCAGCTTGTCAATTTTTATGCTTGTGTGCGTGTGTATAATTACAACTACTACATTTCAACAGCATTTTTATTTTATTTACGTGGGCTTAGGTCATAGCTTATACACCTACATAATTATAGTATAATAAAGGTTAGACGAACATAGCCACTTGTCCACTTAAAATATAAATCTTACCTCCAAAGCGAAAATAATCTGTCAGCTCTTCACCAGGATTACAAATTACTATCTCAGATTCTATTGTACTATTCCTTTATGTGCGAGATTTCATAGAACCAAATCGTAACTAGAAACAGATGTTGTATTTCTTTAGTGTTTATAAAATTTTCCCAAACACTTATATAAATAATATAAAAAAATTATGAAATTATTACAATTGAATTAGGTACTTATTGATGCTAAAAGTCTGAAGACTGAAAAAACACACAGATGTTTTTTTTCTTTTTTTAATTTATAATGTCCATTATAAATTTTCCGATAATTTGCCATGTGTCCATAATAGGATAAAATTTTACACCGAGACGTACACTAATTTTAGTTCCATTTTGTGTAGGAGATTTTGGCAGTTTAAAATGGCGTCAGCAATATCTTACTTAAATTTAAAAAAATCTAAATATACTTTATTCAAGAAGGTTTTTACAAGCACCCCGAGAATCCCCCCTAGGTGTTGGAGGCCAGCATAGGCGGGTCGACCGTCAGGGCGTCACGGTAGCATGCGTAAGCGATCCCGTGGCGCCCGCCGAAAGACGGAGAGGGTACCGCTGGTTTTTTAGTGGGTAAACCCGGTGATCCTGGGTGCACTCGGCGTTCAGGAAACTGGGGAGTCCCACACACCCCCCCCCCACTTCCATCACGTGGGGGAAGCGCGTAAAGCGTTTTTTTCCAGCGAAAAAAAAAAAAAAGGTTTTTACAAGCACTTTTGAATCGTCATTTAACAAACTATATTAAGAGATGCTACCACAGATTTTGAATGTAGATTCTACCGAAGAGAACCGGCAAAACTCATTTGATACTCTTTTTAAACATTTTATAATACAAAGTTATGTTAGCGTAATCCTGCCTCGAAGTCAACTAGTATTACCTGCGAGCCTTTATATAATCTATGTAATCCCGTAATATTAATATTTTTTATTAATATATTTCTACAAATAATTTTCATTTCGGTATAATTTCGTTATAATTAGTAAATATACGACATGATTGCATTTGAAAATTGTAACTTTAATAAAATAGTTTCAAAAAGATTTCCCATTAATACCGCCCATTAGACCCGCATCTCACTCGATCAGATAAAGACTTTAAATCGTTTAGATGTTATACACTGTCTGGTCCGTGTAATGGCTAGAAAATAAGGCTGTATAAAGGTCATGTCCATAAAGTTATGCAGGAAACTCCCAGTAAAAGCGATGAACGGGAAGTTTCAGTGTCTCCTACGGTGCGGATGGCACGTAAAGCATTTGGCTGTTTGTAATCTCTCTCCGATCGTGTAAGATAGCCGTCCCATTAAACTATGGAAGTTACTAAATAGACAGTGGACTCGTGTTGGTGCATACACTTAATTATGTTCTACTAGTGATACGCCCTGGCTTCAGATGAGTGCAATTCATACCCTATAGTACTCGGAAATAATGTAACTTACTACCAGTGAAAAATTATTAAATTGTGTCATTTCGGAGATTACTTACAAACACGTGAAAACTAATTTTCCCTCTTTAAATAACTCCTACATGCAAAACAAACAAATTTAAGCTCTTTATAAAATATAGATAAAACAATGGTTTAACTTTCTTTATCATCTAGTGATTGTATTCTTGTACAGAAGTAGCGGTTCATGAATATGACCACACAATAATATCCTCATTTCTTCTTAATAACATTTGTAATACTTAAAGGGTTTAATCGATTTGTACGTAAGAAAATTTCATCGAAAAATTCATTTTAACATAGGTTTTAATGTATTCTCAGAAGACATTTTCCTTTCCAAACTCACTTCCTATTACCTCTGAGCACAAGATGAATTATAAACAAAAATTAAGGCAATGAAAACACATTGCCACTTGCCTAGAATTTAACTCCAATCTATATTCTACCCAATGGTTTATTCGGGCTTCGTAGACATTATAAATATTCAAAATTATATTATATTATACATCTTTCAAGCACTTCTTACTTATTTCACATAATGAGTAAGTATACAAACTTCTACAAAAACATAAAAGCGTCTCTTACAAACATCATAAACTAAAATTATTGTATATGTATTTATATAACAAGAATATCATTTAAGAATACAAATACGAAAAACGAAAGGGTTAATAATAGTTATATATTGATACAAAGCAAGCAAAGCCGTCGGTAAAAGTTGTTTGTTTAAAACGCGGTACATACATAATTATATTTATTAGTTTTTGTTTCAGTAATACGAAAATTGTATCTTAATTTATAGAACAGTTCAAAAGGTATTCCCGACTAGTTTGCTTTTAATTTAATCTGTTTTAATTTAAACGTAGTTGTGGGAGACTCTTTAAGAAAGGCATTTTAATTATTTGAAAAACTGAAGCCATTTATGTAACTATAATCGAGTTTCTGACGTAGAGAGATTTTTCTTATATTATCTAGATTTGATTTTATGTTAATCGGGCCCTGCTGCAAAAGCCGCAGAGGGTCATAGCGGTGAGATGCATCAGAGGGTACCGTACGGTGTCGTGGACTGCGGCAACACTTCTCGCGGGCGATCCGCCCTGGGAGCTCCAGGCGGAGGTGCTCGCGGAAGTGTACCGGTTCCGGGTGGAGGCGAGGGACCGCGGCGACCGTCTAGGGTCAGCGGAGATCGGGCGGATCAGGGCTCTAGCCTATGGCCTAGGGCGCTAGGAAGCACGGCACACTGTCGTACAGAATGACGCAGGTACTTACCGGACACGGATGCTTCGGTAAGTACCTGCACGGGATAGCGCGGCGGGAGGAGTCACCCTCCTGCCACGAGTGTGGTGCGCCAGTGGACACGGCGTACCACACCCTGTACGAGTGTGCTGCGTGGGGGCCCCAGAGGCACATCCTTGCGGCGACGGCACATATGTTAAATAGAAAGAAATAGAGAGTCATAAAAAGGGTGGGGATAGACGCATAGATGAGGCAATCATTAATTCCAAAGACGAGATAAGAGAGCATCATCAAACCATCAGGGCTGTAGTTCTATCATACAAGACGAGATACATATTCAGTTACACTGCTTATAGACTTTGGAACTATTTTAATGCCTTCCGATATTATAAATAAAGACATAATTTCGTGATGTATAATACAAATAATGAGCCCCTCGTGCGAATTTAAATCACACATATCACAAACTGTCGCGTTTGCAACACGAATAAATTATTTCGAGGAATCTGCAACGTCCCTGAGAGTCTTTTTAGCAGGAAGGTAGACTGTTTAATAGGTCATCTTCATAAGTGGTCACGCACATTAATATTACTTGTAATAACATGGCCAACTCACTGCCTTCGACCTGGAATACGGGTACAGAAGAAAGGTACGAATTTAAAAGTGAATTTAAGTGGTTGAACTTATAGATCGGGAAATGATAATGACAAAATATTTGTTCATTTGTACCAGTATTGCGGTTCTTCAGGGGTCTAATTACGTAAAGACAAAAAGGAAAAAGATGGTCATAGCGCTCGCACCGGCGGCCCAATCGCGTGGGCTTTTATCGAACGCGTCGGAAAAATGTCGAACGATTTGTTCCACAAAAAATGCTTGCATTTTCAGATAGTCGAAAAAAAAAAGAAGTAGGCGGTAGCGAAATGCCATACTTCTCGGGTGTGGCTTACGGCCCGCCATAACGACGCAAATACATTAATTATAACAAAACAATCCAACCATTTGTACCAGGCTAATTTTTGGATAGCTAATTATCGTCGAGTAGCCATTCACGAAATCACCTGGCCATACTTTTCCGAGAGTTCCCAATGGCCGCCATACCACTGAAAAGGAGTTTTTTTTTTTTTTTTGTTTCGCCAAACGATTTGGACCAGTATTGCATTTGAATTTTTGAAAAGTATTAGGCAAAATGTGACCGTTATAATTTTTCCCATACTTCTAGTAGGGAGAACATTCTTATTACCATAAGAATTAAATAATTGATTATACTTGATAGATAATATATATTACTTCACATATATTATCTTTACAGTATAAAATGCCGTTTTTTTATGAAACAAGCTAACGTAATTATTCTCTACATTTATTATCTCTATTAATCAACCTATCCATGCAATCGATGCATCTTTGCTAATGCAACGGCCTTGAAAATATTGCCGGGCAAAATCATGAAAGTCATTTTTTCCTCTCGGGTATTGAATTATTTCCCGCCAAGTAATTTCCGAATTCTAGAATAAGAAAGAGTATCACGGAGAGCTTCCAACCCAGCTTTTGTATCTTGGTGATAGTCCGCTGTCCACTATGAGTTTGCGCGTATCGTACATGTTTTATTTTCATTAATCGTACATTATAATTCAATATAAGAACGTGATTTTTGTCCGTTTAAATTAATCTAGCGTAAATAATGACTGTACGAATTAAAATCGCTTATTGGAATAATAAATCTTATCCTATTAAATCAATGTTTTATGACTATACATAAATATTTGCGAAGATAAATAAAGTATTCAAAATAAACTACCTTAAAATACGATTGTATAAGTAAAATTTAAATATTTATCTTTTAAAAACAAAACGAGAAAGAATATTAATATAGAATAGAGCCAAGATAGTCTAGCAGCTGAAAAATTTAAATTTTAACCAGGCACGACTGATATTTCATATGCTCGGCACTAAAAAAACATCCTGAGGTAATCAGCATGATTTCATTGAATTTCATAACTTTGGCTGATTTTAAGCTATAAACTTAAAAAATGTGAAAGTATAAACAAATCTCTTAAAGACTAGTATAAAGTACTAGTAACAGTGGCGAAGCTATCGTAGGGCCAGGAGGTGCAGTACACCAGGGCCCCGGAGTTCAGGGGGCCCTGTAAACTAAACCTTAAGCTTCTGAAGCTAGAAAAAGACGACCCGAAAAGATTTTTTATTTGGTATCTATAATTTTAAAGAGTAATTATTAGTTAAAGAGGGATCCTATCCATCTAGAGGGGGTGAGGGCCCAATTCTTTTTCTAAGCACCGGGGCCCTTCCTTGCCTAGCTAAGCCACTGACTCGTAGACATTTTTCACTTGCCGATTCATTAATTAATATTTAAAAAAAAATCATTTTATTCAACAAAAGATTATATAGATGATTGCATGAAGGTAATACTTGTTGACTTCCAAGTGGGATATATTATATATACCTATATTTAACAATCACAATGTATTTCAAATGGTGGAAAATAACAATTACTAGAGTTTCTTGTCGGATCTCATCGACAGAATATACATTCCGAACTCGTGCGAGCTTTACTTTTAAAATAGTACTATGAAATGACGATTCAAAAGTCCTTGTAAAAGTCTGCTTGAATAAATCATCTTATCAAAATTATATAATGAAATGATTATTGTTAAGTTAGCATTATACTTTCTTATGATTCGAATAATATTATCATCATCAGCCCCTTTTTGTCCACTGCTGGACATAGGCCTCTCCCAGTGCACGCCACTGTGGTCTTTCTCCGGCTACTCGCATCCAGCTCCTGCCTGCTACCTTGCGCAAGGCGGCAAAGCGACTAATGTCATTTACTAATAATTTATATTTACTCTAAAACATTAATCGTATCTACAACTCAATTCGTTAACAAAAACCATATTAAATTTAAGCGATAGTTTCTAACGTACACATACAAAAGATAATATGATACAAAAACATTGGTACTATACGACACAACTTAGATGTAGCATCGGCAAATTCAATAAAACCGATTACTGCCGATTTATTCAACTAATAGAAATAGCTCCCTATCGCGCCATTTGATGCTATTTGTCGCTACAGATTTTCGCGTCATTTCAACCCGAGAAAGCAAGTGCATGTAAATCGAAGTGTCAAATTGACGAATATATTTAGTCATATGATATTACACGTGTTTGTGTAAAGATCATATTCACATAAGAAATAAATATTGACAATTTGGGATAGCGCACTTAATTCGGATATGATCGGTTTTACGAATTTTGCCGATGCTATTTAGTTGTCGTTCTATAACCGCCATTATGTATGTGTGTGTGAGCAATAATTTTAATTAAAATATAGAAACGGTTCAAATTTATGTCTCAAAATCCACATTTGCATGATTTCGTTTTGGATCCCTCGGCGTTTCGAATTAGTCATGATAATTGTTCCGCAAAGTCTGTCTACTTAAATTTTTTCTCGGAAAATTAAATTTCAACTTTAAAACGAAAATTACGGAGCTCCTACGCTATGTTACGAATTTTTTCGAGAATAATTCTGGTAGTATTATAAATAAGGTAGGATTAATGGATGGATTAATGTTAAGATATTTTACAATTTATTATTATTTTAAAGTTTCATTTTGATTTTGATATATTTGCAAATATCAGATACTATAAATATGATATTAATAAATAATGTAATTTATTTATTAATTAGTAGAAATAAATTCAAACCATCATTTGATTGATTGAAATATATATATATATAGAAATCAGTATTATGGACAATAATATACAATAGCATAATTCTCCATAATACAGATTTATCGACTGCAACATTTATCAATCCACAGAAAATATTTGATAGCGACAGTTGCTGTGCTATAACCGTAACAGCACTGTTTACAAATCTAAATCTTTGAAGAGAAACGTCAAAATCACAGGCAAACATTTAAAAGTGTAAAATGCGTTACAAATCGTTTTCAGAATTGCTATCAATCGACGACTCTTCCTTCTGTTTTGCATTCTGTTTCCCGTTTAATAAATTCATCAGATCCACCTTCTGCATCGTAACCCTCACGAGATCCTTTAGAATCTTCCTTATATCTTCATCCTTGGCTATCAGAGCCTTTATGTTTTCTTTCGTAAAACCTAAGCCTCTCCTCCCGGGGACTTGTGGCATTTGGGGTGATATTGGTTTCATTCTATTTTGTTTTTTATTCAGGGGCTTTATATTCGGTTGAGGTGGTTTGGGCTCGAATTGTATGTTGTTTTGGCCTTGCATCTGCCTGCCCAGGGGCATTTTTTGGCTGTCCACGCATTGGTCACCGCAACACATCGTGCAGCACATCTTACACTCCTGCTGCTGTGCCGGTGCTCTTAATACAGTATTTTCCGTTGGTTTCTGTTTATGATTACAGTCTTTATAGTACAATATATTTTCTATGCTTTCTGAAGATATGTGCTTGTATCGCTTCGCAGATATGCTCGTGAGATGCAAAATTATCGTCACCTGGAAACAAATTGTTGTTTTTATTAAATTAAATTTTGTATCATCTTCCTTCCCTTATCCCAATATAATATATATGTTATAATAAATCCGGACGGATATATAATGCACTTCTAGGAATGTTTTAAAGTCAAACAAAAAATAATAAAAAAATATAATTTGTGATGTCATCGAGTCTCTATACCTCTCTGTCGGACGTCGTCTCACAATTCTTTCTAACCATTTCGTCTTTCACACAATCCATTCATTGTTTTTTTGGTCGTCCTCTACCCGTATTTCCATATTCAAACTCAAACTCAAATTGCTTTATTCAATATATATGTATTACACTTTCTTTTGGTGGTTAATTGAAACAATACCATCGGCTCGGAAAAGAAAATACCCTGACCTGAGAAGAACCGGCGAAAGAAACTCGGCGGCTTTTTTTTTCATATTAAATTAAATTTCGTAAGTGTACAAAATTTGAAAACTTTGGACTCTTTAATTTTAACAGTCACTGTTATTTAGTTAATGTCAAACTAAAAACTTACCATTTCTAAATATCTCATCGCGTCTAGCTCATAATAGCACAGGAAAATCACTAGTATTATGGTTTGCAAGTTTCAAAAAAACACACAATGTGTTTAGAAAACAGAGCTGATAAAGAAGTCGACTACTATTATAAAATGTCAGGAAATAAGTTCACGTTTCATTTGTAATTGGTTATTGAGGATATCCACGGAAAAGAATATTTCAATTCAGGGGTCAGATTTGGGTCGAGTGTTGAAGATTATATAACCTTTTAATTGTTATAAAATAACTAATCATCATCTGTAAAAGTCTTTATAATTTTAGAACATTTAGAGAAAATGTTACATTCACGTCAAATATATATCTTTAATTGAATTATCAATAATCTTAATACTAAAGCCGCATTACTAGTGAGTGATTGTATTTACAGATCAGTAGTTCAAATAACTAATTATGAATGACATTAAGACGGTTTTGTACAAATAGCGCAAGACTAACACTGTCAATAATGACTTTTATGATGATGATGATTTACCTAATATTATTACGCTATCCAGGCCAAGTATCTAATGGGTACATATAATATAATAGAAATAATATGCGTCTTTGTTCATGCTCGCCGATTCAAATAATAATAAATATGAGACAACATCACATATATTACTCTGATCCCAATGTAAGTAGCTCAAGCACTTGTGTTATGGAAAATCTGTAGTAACGACGGTACCACAAACACCCAGTCCCAAGACAACATAGAAAACTAATGATAATCTACATTGACTCGACCGGGAATCGAAGCCAGGACCTCGGAGTGGCTTCGATTCTCGGCCGTACCCAAAAATCGGTGTACATACCTGTTGAAGGTTTATTTACAAAGTGCGGAATCAGTCAATGATGAGTCATGAGGCTAAGCAGATTTTGCTTACGGTCGAGCCCTATAATAGCCAACTTACCTTATATATTGATAACGCAAGCCGATTTTGATCCCAGTAGTTTTAAGAGATGGCTTTATACAAAAAACAGTTGTAGTCACATTTTGAAGCCATAAATGGGGAGAAAATTAAAAAGCGTTCTTGATTGCGAATTACTAAATTGTCATTATATAACAAAGAATTAATTTTTTTATGGTATAGGGTGGCGTACGAGTATATGGGCCACCTGATGGTACCTACCCAGGCGGGCTTGCACAAAGCCCTACCACCAAATAATATAAGTGAGCGGAAAAAACTCACTAGTCTTCATTTAAAATGGTTGTTAATAAGTACACCATTACCAACCATTCCTCTAATAATGAATAAGTAAAGTTACAGAATGGTAATATCTCACTGCCAATCTAAGGCCTCCACTCTCTTTAAGAAATCTAAGAAATCGGAACCAGAGGATAGCAGGAACAAACAAGCAAGAACAAAATTTACCATTTTGTTTGACACTATAGTACATTGCGCTGCTCTATGCTGCTGCTGGATTATTGGATTAGAAATAACGTAAGGCAAGATTTTAATATTTATTAATAAAAATATTAAAAAAAGTTAGGCTTTTCTAGCCCAATTGGCTGTTCGCGTCGGCAGGGCCCTCGCATTCCGTCGTAACAAACCATTCCTTTTGTAGTACTGAATCTTATCGAGTAGGACCTTGTGTTTCGGATAATAATTATTATTTCTCGACTCTTTTACTCTCTCGACTTTTAAATCATAGCAACGTTGGAACCACCATGGCAACAATAGGGATCCTTTCCAATTCTTTTCCATTTCATAACAGAACTCCTTGTTTGGAAATTTCATTTTCGCTAAGTCTAGTACTGGATTTTTCGGTATCACCGTTGGTCCAGACGGTTTTAAGTGTCGTTGCTTTGGTGGTAACAAATGACAGTTAATTAATTGTACTGATAATACACACGTCAGATATATCTGAAATGAAAAGAGAACGAATTATCCAATAAAGTGTTGTCTTATCACAGATCTGTTTGCTGGACAAATGTCTTGGTTCCTCCGAAGCAGCCAATTTGAAGTATTCTTAAGCACTTAATCGACTCACACAGGTTTCTCATAACATGCACCTCGCAGCACGAGATTATAAGCGAAAATCAAGACCATGAAAATTTACTAGTCCTGTGTTGGTTCAAACTCCACAAACTTCTTCATCAAAATCAACATTCATAATGTATTCCACATTATATTTCTAATATAATGCGCTTGCAGTCGCATTTTGCCATGAAAAATGCTCAAATAAGAAAACATACAATACACATATTTATATTATTAAGTATTACATATTGTGTACTAAATATATTTGCTGTTAATTGATTAAATCGACAGTTGGAATTCCTACCCACACACGGAAAAGTGTTTTCATAAAATATTAAAAACATATTCCAAGTATTTCCCAATAAATCGCAATTAAAAATATACTCACATACTTTATCATAACGTTGGTTTTATAGCGAGTGAAGTAATAACCGTTTTTAATTATAAAAGAGCAATAATAGTCAACAGCGGATTACAATTATTTTCATATCAATTTTATTGCTTTATATGATATGATACGAAAACTTACGATTTTATTAACATCAAGTGATGTGTGTGACCAGGATTTAAAACACTGATAAATATAGTTGGGCCTTATTTATTTTGAATATGTATGTCAACTGGTACGAAACTATTTAGCCACGCAAAGATCAGTGTGTCATTTTAATTGGTTACAAAATGGGAAACATTCCTGATAACGTTTCTCTGATTTACATTAAGAGCTCGAGCAACGAAAACTAAAGCTATTAACAATTATCATTATTTATGCACTGACACTATTAATATGAACACTAATATCGTTTATTTGCTAGACCCGGATATAGCCTCAGTAATGAATTAGATTTTAGTATGAACACTTTAATAAAAAAAACCAGATTCATTGGAAATAATGGCTAAAAATGTCTTAAGCAACATTGCCCTTTATTTTTAAAAGGCATTGTAAGACATCGCACACATTTGCTATTATAAGCCAATATTTTAATTTAATTTAGCTAGTGAGCAGAGATGGCCCAGTGGTTAGAACGCATGCATCTTAACCGATGATTGCGGGTTCAAACCCAGGCAAGCACCGCTGATTCATGTGCTTAATTTGTCTTTATAATTCATCTCGTGCTCAGCGGTGAAGGAAAACATCCTGAGGAAACCTGCATGTGACAAATTTCATAGAAATTCTGCTACATGTGTATTCCACCAACCCGCATTGGAACAGCGTGGTGGAATATGTTCCGAACCTTCTCCTTAAAGGGAGAGGAGGCCTTTAGCCCAGTAGTGGGAAATTACAGGCTGTTGTTGTTGTGTTTGTTAGCTAGTACAGCATTGTGATACAAAACGACATCAAAGCATTTTTTTTTTTTGGTAAAGGACGAGCATATAGGCCACCTGACGGTAAGTGGTCACCATCACCCATAGACAATGACGCTGTAAGAAATATTAACTATTTCTTACATCGTCAATGTGCCACCAACCTTGGGAACTAAGATGTTATGTCCCTTGTGCATGTAGTTACACTGGCTCACTCACCCTTCAAACGGGAACACAACAATACTGAGTACCGTTATTTGGTGGTAGAATAACTGATGAGTGGGTGGTATCTACCCAGACGGGCTTACACAAAGCCCTACCACCAAGTTTTGGTAAACGCAATAAATGAGTGTATTTTCAGCACTCGACGGGTTAGGTTATTTTAGCACTCTCCGAAGTTACCATCCCTTAACTAGCATTATTCAGCATTTATTCTCAGCTTAGCTTATTGTAGGATGCAATTGTAAAGTTATTAACATAGAGTAATAGGTACATTGTAACGAGTAAGTGTAACATAAAGTATAAAATGCTACAGGCATTTTATATTTTATTGCTCTTCGAATAAATATAAAATTGATTATTGAAATGTACAAAAAAGATATTTGATTTTCATGTTAAACAGAAAAATAAAGCAACATTTTTTTTATGATGAAATTACAAAATTAAAATCTGGCAAGTTTCAATTTGAACGTTTGCAACAATGCTGGCTATTATCGTAATGAAGACGAAAAAATAGAGCTTGGGTCAACAAGTTCGTCTTTAGGTTAGGATCGCTTTAATATTTCATACTTTCAACAATACAAAAGCAGCATTATGTTTTATACAATGCTAAATGTATAAAATCAAATCGGTATTATCTCACTTATTCTCTGAATATCGCGTTTTATATTCTCAGACAGGTGATTAAAAACCTACTCACTTAATAACAATAGACTTAACAAAATATAAAAAAAAATTAAAGGCATAAAAAATATATTTTCACTTTATTATAACACGAAAAGTCACCCAAAAACATAATAATAAGGTACATAATAATAATAAAGAGGATAATATACAGGTAAATAACCTATAGGCACATTAAATTTAATATATTCTTTCTTATCACTCTTATTTTTTTCCTTTTTTGAATCAACGCTTGACAAATTAAAAAACAACAATAAAAAAATCAACAATTTCCACAAATGCAAATGCATTTTTGAATTGGAATATATTCCAAATTTAAATAATTATTTTTATTTCTTACAACAGACTTAAAACGATTGTAAAATAAAAGTCAATTTAAAAAAGTTTGTAATGAACAACAAGAAAACCATTTTATGACTTTTATAATCAATTTTTATCGAATAATAAGATTATCGATATTAATAATTAATTATAATCGTTATTGGATTTTCGAACCTCTCAGGTTGCGTAATTGAGTTTAGAGTCGAGTAGGCTTTTACCTGCTTTCTTTTACCACAAAAAAATCTCCTTAATAATTTAACGTCAGAAATTAACACCAATGTTATATTCGCTGTCACTATTAAAAGCTATATTTAGTGTAACATAACAAACATTTAAAACTAAATTATTTATTCCCATAATATTAAAAAATAACGCAATTTAAGTGTCGTCCTAAGCAACCTGATAAAAAACCTACGTTATCTTTGTAAATATTTTAACTAGAACAATAACCGGTAGGTTCTTTATTCGCCACTAAGCAAACGGTCTACAAATTAACTCATAAAAAATATATTATACAGTGTAAAATACATTAAAATCTATATCGGTAAACTAAATAATTTGCATGTTTTTGACGTATTCCTAGTTTTTTTAAGAGCAATATTATAATATATACAATTAAACTACTATTATTAATACAATTAGATATTATTTTTAAATACAGAACAAATAATGTTTTTTTTTTCGCCCCTGTAGAACCGTAAATTATATACAAAGCAAAAATATTACAATCTAGGTTAAGATAGCGTATTATAAAGACTGATTTATGTAAATGAATGCAGAATACAGCACGATAAACGATGTTATAAATTAAAGCACAATAAGGCTGTATGGCGTGAGACTGTTCACTGTTCAACATCCACATGGACAGCGCGCATGAGCCGCGCGTCTCTTACCGCGCTTTTTTACGCGCCAAAATTACTGTCAAAAAAATTAATTACCTGTGACATAAAATAAAATAAAAAAATATTTCTTTTAAAATAATGTCATAGTAATAAGTAACACTAATGTCATAAAAATAGTTGTGATGGCGGTGATTAATAAAAAAATGGGAACTAAGTGGTGTGCTGGACAAAAAACTTTATCTGTGTATGTGGGTTTGATGCTATGTACTGGCGTGCCATCAATATTATGTAATTTAGGTAAGTGTAAACAACGATAAAACGAAACAGTAGAAAAAGTAGATATTCTATTTTGAAATAAATAATTATAAGTGTTGACATTATTTTTTTTATTCTTATTTAAGTATCGATTTACAAAAAAATCGATACGAAAATATTAATCTCATTAAAATGTTTTTTATGTTTCTTTAATATATATACATATTTAAATCGTAGTCATAACATTATGAATTAGTATAATGGTTTAATTTTCTATAAAAATAAATATTACGTAATTTTCGGCTCATTATACCATATCATGATAAAAGTCGTGCGATGATTACGATGTTCTCGTAATCGATGTATCGAAATCTATAGACAATTAAATCACACGCTTTACGAGAATGCTGCAATTATGCAATAAGCCGGGTGATCTATTTACCACTGCCATATTAAGAAAATATTATTCATCTTCGTTAGAATCTCTTTACAATAACGCCATTCCATCACTAATAACAGTTATGATATGTTATTTTTCACTTATATTTATAAATTTAATTGCGTATATAGATTTACGATTGTAAACTAAAAGCAAATGAAAGTGCAGAGAAATTTACAAAAGCCGAATTACAAAAAACTTAAAATTGCTTAACTACAAGGCAAGAAACAATCGCAATAGCGAACAATATCCGAAATAATCGTAATATATACTAGATATACAATATACGTAAAAAAATAGATGTATATATATATCCATTCCAAGCACACAAGAAATGAAAAAAAAAACAACACTTGACATCGATGACGGTATATTGGCCGAGAGTTTTGAATGTCGAAGTTGTTATTCGAATTTTGAAAGTAAAAAAAGTTACGAGCATTAGTGTTGTATTATAAATAAAAAAAATATGAAATACTTGAACGTATGGTCTGTTTATCTGAACTCATTATTTGATGGGAATATACTAGGTACATATCTATCTAATAGTATGAAATCAGTACAATCGTTGTTTCAACTCTTTCAAACGTCATTTCGAATAGCGATTACACCATACACCCATTATAAAAGTACTCAATGCGATCGTAATCGAAAATCTAAAATGTTGAAATGCCGTAACATTAACTGCGGTATTAATGATGAAACCCTTCTCAAATCATTCTTTTTTTGAATATCGAATCTGGATATTCGATATTCAAAAAAAGTCTGAAGGCATTGGACTGGTTGCCCGTGTTTTTTTTTAGTTACTTTTTATGTCGCTGTATGTTTTTATTTTTATGCAGAATCTATACTATAATTATAAATACCTACTAATAACCCTGCTACGCTTTCAAGGCCACACCTCGGATCAAAATTTAATGAAATTTGATATTATGCAAACTTGAATACCAATCAAGGATTAGATTTATACTTACTATATACTTAACATCGAACGAATCCGCGAGTAATAATTAATTAAATAGTAATGACTATGAGAGACGAGATGACCCAGTGGTTAGAACGCGTGCATCTTAACCGATGATTGCGAGTTCAAGCCCATGCAGGCACCACTGAATAATCATGTGCTTAATTTCTGTTTATAATTCATCTCGTGCTGAAGGTAAATTTCGTGAACCTGCATGTGTCTAATTTCATAGAAATTCTGCCACATGTGTATTCCACCAACCCGCATTGGAACAGAAACTCAAAAGGAGAGGAGGCCTTAGCCCAGCTGTGAGAAACTGTTGTTTGTTGTAATGACTATGCATATGGTATATGCACATAGATTGTAAAACTTGTTACATTTTAAAATCACAAATCTAAATTACGGTTTTATCAAACTACACTTAGTTCGATAAAATCGTACCGCCTATTGTTTATATTCAAATATAAACAATATTCTATTCTCTTGTATTACAGTAAAATTTCATTGGATATATTTGATGTTATTTCTTGATTTCTAAAATTTATATTCGCAATCATATCCTCTTTGTATGCTTTAGATGTTCCTTAATAATTAAAGTATAACATTGAGTAATTCTTTTAGGGAATTGCCATTTAAATTTACAGACAACTATACAAAATCAACATAGAATGACAATCATACAATCAAAACAAATAGATTTAAATAAATGGTAAATCCTACTAATGAGGATGGCATGTATGTATGTTACTCTGTTACGAAAAAACTATTTAGCGGATTTGGATGAAATTTTACAATAACATAGGTTATGCATTAGAATAACATACAGGCTACTATTTATAATGATTTTATGTAATTTGGTCATAATATAACGATACGTATCAAGTAACCGTGCCAAGCCGGGGCGGGTTGCTAGTTATTCCATAATTCAAAAACAGCTGTATATTCTGGATAATAAGTTATGTATGTCACATGTAACTAAAAATAACAATGCATTTCACACGAGCTTGACCGATTTTCTTTATCTATTTTGATTTATTGCCTGTATTGGTGCCACCTCGTCCATACACTGCTTGGATTAGCTCGTGTTTCAGTCGTATATTTTGAAAACGGCTGTCACGATTTTTATGAAGGTCATCCAACGTCAAATATGTATGTAAGATTCTTTCTGATATTCTTTTTTTATTAGGATGACACAGATAATTAAACACAATAGAGTTTTCTTTAAGAATAGAAACGACATTTCCTGTTATTATTAACTATGTCTGTTCCTAAATTACAATATTCTTTACTTTTTTCAGTAACGAGATATCTTCTAAGTTAATATTTTTCACGGCTAACAAAATTTAGTTGTCATGTTAATACGCGTTCGATGACGGTTGATGCGCGAAATTCAAATTAAAGAAAAATACATTTCATTCTTCACATGTTTATACCGCCTTATATTCCAAGCAAGCTAATTATTATTATCAAGAGAAAGTTTAGTATGTTACTTGTAAGAAACCTTACGATTATTTTATCAATGACATGTCGTCAGGTTTATTCTGTCAGTAGAGTATTCTTACAGCTCAAGTAAAGGTAGACCGTCTGCCTGAACCCATTTCTTACTTGGTGGTAGGGCTTTGTGCAAGCCCATCTGGGTAGGTACCACTCACTGATCAGTTATTCTACCGCCAAATAACAGTACTCAGTATTTTTTTGTTCCGGTCTGAAGGGTGATTGAACCAGTGTAACTACAGTCACAAGAGACATAACATCTTAGTTCCCAAGGTTAGTGGAATATTGACGATGTAAGGAATAGTTAATTTTCCTTATAGCTTCATTGTCTATGGCTGATGATGACCACTTACCATCAGGTGACCCATATATTCGTCCACCAACCTCATAATACATTGTTTTATTTATTGATTGGTGGTCAGGTACTGCTTAAAAAAACTATTTTCTTTCCTTTAGTTTTTGCATACATAATACGAAATTCCATCTAACTCTGTTCAGTGATACTTTCGTTTATAATATTAATTTAGATAGATAAATGACGAAAACGACCTTGTTGCCATAAACTCAAGTATATTACGTCAGAATATCGTAAGATTATTCAAATTTCTAAAATAATTTTGGAGTCTTAATTAAGTTATTATAGAAACATATTTGGTCAAAATGACGATAAAATTTTAAGGTCGAATTCTATTATTTTAATATTGTTTTTACTTTTTAAAGAAATTACTTTTTAGAAAAATTAAACGAAGTAAATTATTTGCTTACAATCTAGGTACTTATATGAATTTCCTAGAAATTTTAGTACTATAGTGTGAATTATATTACGATACTGTTACTAAGGCGGATTAGAGCTAATTCTATACGAAACCACAAAAAATATCTTGCAGATAGTTTCGTTCTTAGGTTATTCGTCTGTTATTCCAAATTACAGTTTGTCCCATTTGCAGTTGGAATACTTGAATCTTGGAAGAATCATGAAAAAACCTAATTAAATATGGAACATGAGCTGTTCCATTTTTGTCTCCACTGGTGACATGAGAACTGATTAATTTTTCGGATCATTTGAATCATCATTTGACCTCTAGAGAATCAGATATGCGATTGAACGAGGGCATACTACTAGCACTCATGTCACCATTCCATGCAGTATAGATTTGTATAGGGACATTTTTATTTACTGACATACATACATCTAGACACGCGGTATCGTGTTAGCCAAGTTCAGGTAACAGAACTGGCGAGAGAAATATAGAAAGACAATTTACTCACTTAAATAAATATTTCGTCTAATACTCAGTCCTAATATTACAAACTGAAACTGACCGTCTAATCCAAATTGTTTATCTCAACCTGTCAGAAAAGAGTAGCTGCGTTTATTGCCGGTTCTTCACGAAATCTTCATTCTGATCTAGTGGTACGTTTAAATTTAATTGAATCATTTTTTTATGGTATAGGTTGGCGGACGAGCACATGGGCCACCTGATGGTAAGTGGTCACCATGGCCCATAGACAATGACGCTGTAAGAAATATTAACTATTCCTTAAATCGTCAATGTGCCACCAACCTTGGGAACTAAGATGTTATGTCCCTTGTGCCTGTAGTTACACTGGCTCACTCACCCTTCAGACTGGAACACAACAATAGTGAGTACTGTTATTTGGCGGTAGAATAACTGATGAGTGGGTGGTACCTACCCAGACGGGCTTGCACAAAGCCCTACCACCAAGAATAAAATTTAAAATAATTATATCTGCTTCGTTCACCCCTACCTCTTTCTATATCTGTTTTTTTCTACCTTAAGGTTGCCTGGAAGAGATCGCTGTGTTAGCGATAAGGCCGTCTCTTGTACATCTTTCCTAACCGTGTATATGTGATTTATTTACTGGTGTACAATAAAGAGTGTTTTGATTTTTGATTTGATAATGTTACGAAATATCCGCAAAGAGTCTACTTGTATAAAGAATATTTTGTTTTAGATTTTTATATGTATAGATTATAAAAGATATCGGAATATGCCCATCGTTTTCACCCTGAAGTTATAATGAGGCAATTACCATGCACTAGTCACATTATTATCGTACTATATTGAAATGGCTTGGATTCCTCCATTCTAAATGCTTTATGCCTGTCTCAATCACATATATGTCCTTTGTATTGAGGCGTGATAGGAAGTCATAAGTGAAATGACTCCAAGGTAAGAAATAAGTACGGCTACCGTGCGGCTGTTTTGCGATGACGTATTAAGACTACAAAAGGTGATGTATTGGCATTTAGAATGAAATACGAGTATATGTATACGGTTATTGTCTTCTTTACATAGTACCGCTCGGTAAGCGACTTAGTTTAATATGCTCCTATGTATGCTAAGATCTTTAAAATTACGCAACGGATTTTGATACAGTTTTTTTTAATAAATAAAGTGATTCGAGAGGAAGGCTTTTGTAGATAATACATGGACATTATAAGGAAACTCTGATCATTTTAGAAAGTTCTAATGGGATAATGTAAAAAAAAAAACTGTAGTAGGTATATCAGTACCCTGTGCAAAGCCGGGGCTGGTCTCTGTAGTAATATCAAAAAATGATATCAATAAAAACGAATTTCCAGAGATTATTTTGATTTAACATGTGTGTGCGTGTGTGTATATGTGATTGTTTCAGATAATGTTAGTGAGTTCGTATGAAAACACAGCTGTAACCTCTATTCTATTACTGTTATAGTCAAAAGATAACTACATTACAACTTAATCTGAAAAGGACTCAATAAAAGCCCAAACAGAAACAAAATAAAACGCTTAAATAAATATTCAAATGTTTAATAGTACAAGTTACGCGTCTCAACTTCAAAAGGGTAGAATATGTAAAATGAATAATAATGACTAAAAATTACAAAGAAAAATTTCTTTTTTAGGCCCGGAAACTTGTATCACAGTCCTATAATTGGTTTAAGGACACAAAGAACAGAAAAAAAACAATACATTTTTTTATTTATTAAAAATATTTCAATACCACAAAATGATTTATGTAAATAGTGTTGTCTTAAATTTTCGCGATTATTACACATTTAAATAAAACTAATTATAACGGATGAATCGCGTATATTAAGTCTACCCGTGACCACGAACACTGCAAAGTGCTCGAAACGTCGGGATGTTTTAAAAATAATTAATATACGCGATTCATCCGTTATAATTAGTTTTATTTAAATTATGTAAATAGGCTTACAGCCGCTTCGTAATCAATATACAAGTCAATTAAATTGTCGAATTTATTTTTTTACTTATTGGTACCATTAATACAATATCATTGGTCATCCGATAATTTATGAATGTCTTGCTATACTCGATAATGCTAAGGACACGGAACAAGTTAATTTAACAAGTTAATATATATGAACAACATATTCTTAAAAGACAATAAGCCACCTGCTTACGTGCCGGCCATGTCTATCTATACATTTTTGCGAAGGCGGAAAACGGAAATTAAAATATGCTTTATTTTTCATTTCAAATCTCTCACTGTCTATAAACACTTGTATTAACATATTACTAAAGAATTTTAATGTAAACCTACCTTCAAATGTATGCTATAGACTATGTATTAAAAAGAGCAAATAATTTTGCTTTTGAAAAAATAAGATTTATTTTAATGTAACGAAAATAGTTTATACCGACAAAGAAGGCGGAGGTTTTATATTCGATGTTTAAATTAAAACTGCCAATTAGAACTGTCACTTAGCTTCGATGGTCGGTGACTCAGTGGCGATGAAAGGAATTGGTAATTCTAACATCACCTATATATATGGGTGACCACATCAGATGGTCCATTTGTCCGTCATATAACATACATTTAGGGGTATATTTTTATATATTATTTAACACAAATTAAACCTTTAACGAGAACGCATTTATGACTACTAATTTACATTACTATATGTAAGTATAATATAGCTAGTAATTTCTTTGTAAAAAAACTATACAATCCGTGCAGATTTTTGGGTCAAATTGATATTTTACATAATTAGTATTGTAATTACTCCAATACTTGCGTGCCAAGGCTACATTAAATTGGTAAGGTCATTGACCTCTATTGAAAAAAAAAAGATAAAAACAAAAAATGTTTTGGTCAGGAATGAATAGGTCACATAAAAAATAAATGAACTTAAATTTCATTTTATACATTAAAACTATGTATATTATGTTATATAATATATTATATAGACAACGTGTTCTACATGTTATTTTTGATAAGATCTACATTGTGAACAATAACTTTGGTTTTGTAAGTATAATGATTTAAAATGTCTGAATTTATAATTTGTTATTCAAATGTGGAACAGACTTTAAGCAAATCGAAGATTAAGAGTTAGTTCTTTTTTAAAATTTAAGTACGCGGAAATTTTCAACTATTTGTTTTTTGTTAAAATATGGCCGAATTCTTCTAGCTTCCTAACACCATCAATAACGCTTTCTAAAATATTTAATTTTACCAAATAAAGAACAGACCGTATTCCACAATTTGGAGTTGCTTTTACTTTCTTTCAAATGTTAGCCACCATACCAAGATTATTATTATCAAAGTTTATAATATGCGAAAAAAAATATCGCTTATTTTTTTTTTTTTTTGTAGACTACAACTAAAACTTGGCGAATTATAATGATTTTAACTTTACTAACAAACCAATATATTTAATTATAAGCCTAATATACAACTAACGTTGTTGTGTAATTTAAAAACAAAGATTTAGAAAGCTGCGTAATACAGGTTAAAAAATAATACAAATCTTTTATTTTTTAATTAATCTCTCGATCTTTATGAACTTATCTAATCCGTGTTTCTAAACACGTTTTAAAACTTGAAAGCGTTATTTCACAAATATACTTGTTCTTAATGTTAAATAAAGAAAGTACAAAAACAACCTCATTTTTACATAAATAATCATTAAAATTGAAAAAAAAAATTATACCACATAAAGAATAATTTCCGCGAATGTCTAACTACTGACTAAATACGTCATTTCCAAGACAGATAATTGGAGTATTTTCCAACATAGGATTCCACTATGAAGTCGTTGATATTCATACGTTAGAATTTCATCTGACAGATGTTTGTCACGATGTTTTACATCATCAATGATGACGAGATGAATAGTAAATACATAAGCACTTGCATTTGTGTGTCTGGATTTCAATACGCTTCGATTCGAGTTATATTATATCGCAAACTAGCGACCCGACCCGGCTTTGTACGGGTTCAATTCTGATACTAAATATACTAAAGATTTTTGCTTGTTTCTTTACTATATTGTACAGATATTACGTATATACAAAAACCTTCCTCCCGAATCACTCTATCTATTAAAAAAGCCGCATCAAAAGCCGTTGCGTAATTTTAAAGATCTAAGATTGAAATACATAGAGATAGGCAACGGTAATCGACTTTGTTTTATACTATGTAATGATGATAGTTTCAAATTGTCATCATCCTCCTGCCCTTATCCCAATATTATTTGGGGTCGGCGCAGCATGTCTTCTCCTTCCATACTTCTCTGTCAGACGTCATCTCAAAGGAACATTCTTTCTGACCATATCGTCTTTCACACAATCCATCCATCGTTTCCTTGGTCGTCCCCTACCTCTATATCCATCCACACCTATGCTCAAGGCCTTCCTCGCAATATGTTCCTCATTCCTCCGCATTACATGCCCATACCATGATAGCCGCCTTCCACATAACTTCTCGGCTATTGGTGTCACTTTTAAACTTCCTCTTATGTACTCATTCCCTAATAGTTTCAAAATGTATAGTAAAATAATGATAATAAATCTTCATACTTAAATTCGCATTGTAAGTTCAGACCAACAAAGATTCGGATCGATACAATTATAGATAAACCAATGTCACAAGATATTTGCAATCTCATTAAGATGTCATAACAGCTCAATATCGCAGATGTTGAATTTCCAAATGTATTCCAAGATGTGCCTAATTTCATAATTTAAGTTAACCAATTCGGTGCCGTAACATTCTCACGAGTTAACACATATTTTAATTTTATTACCTAATTTGCATTCAATACAAAACTCCATTTTATTTTTTTAATTAATTTATAAATTACAATTGAGGCTTAAACTCTAATCGCGTCCCTTAAAGGTAAACCTTAGATTAGCATGTTTAAAAAATCGGTATATTTTTTTTTTATTATCAAACACTTAGAATAACTTCCTAAAAAACATCGATAAATTTACTAAATCGAAATCATTTTTATAAACAGATATATACATATTTATTATGTTTTTAGTTTACCTGTCCCAGTTCAAAACACGCTCTGAACTCTATTTTTTAAAAAAATGTTGTTGTCTAAGCAAAATGACCATACAAACAAAGATTTAATCCAAGGCTTTATCATTAATTAGACCAACATCACTACTAAGATTTAGCAAAAGATTCAATGAGTTTAAAATCAAAATCAAATTCGATACATAATCGGAAGGATAAAAGAATTGTCATATGCTTAATTTATGAAGGACCATGTCGTTAGGAAACCTACATATGTCAGATAACAAAACCCGTCAACATGAATCGACCACCAGTATTTAGAGCAAGCAAACCTTTGGAGTAAAGTGCACCTTCTTAAAAAGAAGAGGAACCCTTAGCCCGGTGAAACATGTTTTTAAACACAAAGGATTCAATTATCCTAACTCGAACTTATCAGGAAAACTAGATCACGTGTTTTTCAGCACGTGATTGCATGTAACACATAATAACACATAAATACATACACGCACATACACACATTTCATTTTGTTAAACATTTCTGTGATCATGAACTGAAATAGCTAATTAGATCGAAAGATTCTTAGATGCTAAGAGAGCTTTAATTTGAAGGCATTCAACTAAGATTCTATGATATTTTGAAAGCAAGTTTAAATACAAAACATGTTTTTTTTTTCGTAAAATTGAATAGGAATATTATGTATTAAATAATAGTTGTCGCTCGCGGCATAGTTCATGATTTAGAGGCCGTCGTTACTCCTTAACCACGTGGCATCCGCCGAAAGACGAAGAGGGGTACCGCTGGTTTTTTAGTGGGTAAACCCGGTGTACTTGGGCGCACTCGACGTCCAGGGTCCCGGGGAGTCCCACACACCCCGCCGCTTTCATGGGGGAAGCGCGTAATGCGTTTTTCCAGCGTGAAAAAAAAAGAAAAGCGCTATTCCTTAAAAAAATTGCCAATATATTTCCCTGTCGTTGTTTCCAAGCTTAATTCGCGGAATCTTGAAAACTGACTTAAGGGAACTGCATCGATATCAACTAGCCACTTGTGACAGTACAGTTCTTAACAGTTAAATAATGAATTTCAATTCAATGAGATACATAAATTGGATAGATAAATTATATAAAAGTCTAATGCAATGATGGATGGATTGTATGAAAGATAATATGGCTGGAAAGAATGCTACTTGTGGAACGACCTCAGATATTTACATTTTATATGACATTTTATAATAGTAGTCGACTTCTTTATCAGCTCTGTTTTCTAAACTTTATGCTTTATGAGCTAGACGCGATGAGATATTTAGAAATAGTAAGTTTTTAGTTTGACATTAGCTAAATAACGGTGTCTGTTAAAATTGAAGTCTAAAGTTTTCAAATTTTGTACACTTATGAAATTTAATTTAATATGGAAATACTGGTATAGGACTACCAAAAAAACGATGAATGGATTGTGTGAAAGATGAAATGGTTAGAAAGAATTGTGAGGCGACGTCCGACAGAGAGGAAATTTTATTTGGAATAAGAAGTCATACTGCGCCACCCCAAGTAAATTGGGATAAGGGCAGGAGGATGATGACGTAAATAAGATTACAATCTATTGTAAACAAGTTTATTCTTCTAAATTTAAACTTAGTTTTTTTTATATTAATTTGGATTAATCTGTAATATTTCGTGGCAAAACATAGGACATTCTTTTTTCATGTCGTACCATACCATACTGCGAAGCACAGTTAACTTTTAATTTTAAACGGGTACTATAAATAGCATCGTTATTTCTGTCTTACGTTCGAATAAATAAATAATAATTAATTTTATTGATCTGTACCAAATTATTTTTACACATACGAGTATATACCGGAATGATTCTCAGTGGAATCCATAACAAGAACCGGTCGTGAACACATTGAGCTAATATGGTATGCTTGTAAAATGTTAAATATAAAAGGCTTTATAAGCCCAATTGTAATAAAAGTATTTTCATTTCATTCAACATTAATTTTAATGAAATAGTATTATGATGATAATGACCTGACTAATTTCCGTCACGGTAGTTGAACTTAAAGTGGAACCATCTGCAAAATTAATTACTATATACCTATGTGTGTGTGCGCGTGAACACAGATGCACTATAATATTTATTCTCTCACAGTCCATGACCTATGTGACAGTTGTCCGATATCTTGCTTAACATGCTTTTAGAAGCACGGTAGGTGAGTAGCTCGAACTAAGAAAGTTTTCCTTAGTTCGAACCATCACAGAAATCGTTGGCGGGATAGGAACACGTCAATATTATTTATTTTATGATATAGGCAGGAAGAAGAACAAATCAGCCAGTTATTGGAATGGCACTGTAACAAATATTAACCATTCCTTACATTGCCAATGCGCCACCAACTTTGGGAACTAAGTTTGTATGTATCTCGAGCCTGTAGTTACACTGGCTCATCCTCCACACCGAAACAGAATAAGTTGGTACTACACTATACTGCCAAAATACTACCAAAAAGGACCAAGTAATACTAATAACAATAACATTATAAAAGGATGCACATATTCTGCAGATGTTCGTATTATCTTTTAATGGTAATTATAAAATTTCCAAGATATAACTCATGGCAAGATATAAAGATCACTATAACCTTGTCATCTCGGATAAGCAATCGACTGCATTGTATGCTCCATTGGCCTCACATATATTTTAAAGCTATTAACGTTCTGCCGTTAATAGCTTTAAAATTGAAACCTTTGTAAGCATAAAAGCAATCATTGCTTTTAAAACAAACAAACTAATATTTTCTATGTATATGTACTAACTTTGGTCTTATAACTATCGTTTCCATATGAGATTATTATTTTCGTGGTTCAAGCTATAAATATACAGACTGATAAGTCCTTTAGTCTCTGCCTTTTTCATACTTCGAACTCCAGAACAGGCTTTTAAAAACTATTGGGTTTTGCTGCTGAAAAAATCTAAGTAGCAACCCGGAAGCAAATTTGAAAGTTGGAATTATGTTCTCTCCTAGAACTCATTAGCAGCAAGAGGATGCCAAAAACTATTGTAATACAAAGAAATTTTAATATGTAACTTTAAAAAAAAGTTTGCTTATAAAAAGTTTTTCGTGTATCTATGAATGAAAATTGAACGTTCTTAATAATTTTCTTACTAGAATAGATACTTTAAATAAAAACAAAAATACGAGAAATCATATTATATATCATAAAAACAAAAGAATATAAGAATAATTCGATATCCATATTTAAAAAGAATTTGAGTTGACAACCAGCATCTGCAAGATGTACAAATTTTTATTAAGCGACAACGCAAATTCAAAAGTTTAAAATGCAAATTGTAATTATAAGTAATAATATAACAATTTTATAAACACTACGGGCCAATTGATTTAGTACCGAGAGCAGAACTACGCTTAGTGTAACCGAACTCGAATACTTTCATTGACGGTCAGTCGGTCATAATTAGCGCAACGAAATGTCGACCTTTAATCCTCCACTTTCTCTTAAATCAAGTTTTGGTCTCGTTCGTTACTTTTTTTTATTTTGTAGTTAAAGATGACCATCTGTACGGCCTTGTATTTATGGCTTTAAAATTTAATTCCTTTGTATTTAATTTCGAATGTAAATTATAATTAAAAAAATAGGCTATTTGACTGGTTTTTAAAATCCATTTTATACTATTTAGTAGACGTTAAGGAACCCATTAAAAGTTGATTTTTTTATTTCTTTAGTACATATTTTCCGAAAAATTTTTTTAGTACATATTTTCCGAAAAATATTATTTTAAAAATTCCATATTTAAATAACGCGCGAAAACGCTACTTGGACAATATGGCGCTACAATGGGATCGGTGACGTCACTTTATTATATTACTGTATTTTTATCTGTGGTACATATATTAGAAAAGCAAGGTTTACAAGAAAGTGACTTCATAATAAGCCCGGCCAATCAGGAGCGTTTTGTGTCACGTGACAAACGTTTTTATTTATTGATTTTTGAATAAATTAAGTATTATTTTCAACTTTCGTTAGTAAATAACCATTTTTAAACTCATAATATACACTGATTACAATAATTCACAATTTATTTTTCGCATTGTCAAAAAGCCTATTGTGTTTGAATAGATAGATATATGCAAAGTAGACATAATTATTACATCAAACAACTTTATTTACTTAAAACTCAATATATTTCAACAACATGAAGTTATCAAACACAGACATGCCAAGGATTTATAAGCAATTAACAAACAATTACTTAAAATTGTTTTTGTCGAAGTAAAATACACGCAATCGATCATAGTTTGTGCAGTGTTTCCCATATAAATATTACTTTTTTTTTTAATCTTGACAATGTCATAATTCGTCACAGATTATACTCATCACGACAACAGTAATAACTTACTCAACAACAACAGCCTGTAAATTTCGCACTGCTAGCCTAAGGCCTCCTCTCCCATTCGAGGAGAAGGTTTGTAACATATTCCACCACGCTGTTCCAATGCAGGTTGGTGGAATACACATGTGACAGAATTTCTATGAAATTAGAGACATGCAGGTTTCCTCACGATGTTTTCCTTTACCGCCGAGCACGATATGAATTATAAACATACATTAAGCACATATTTATTCAGAATATTCATTTATGTGGTGCTTACCTGGGTTTGAACACACAATCATCGGTTAAGGTACACGCGTTCTAACCATCGGGCCATCTCGGCTCACTTCGTATCTCACCCTAAAAATCTAGTTGAAGCAAGTAATAGGGATACGTTTTATAAGGAAGTTTACTACCTAACACTGCTCAAATGCCGACTGGCTTATATATAGATAAACATTTTCCTCACGATAGTTTCATTTTCAATTAAACTCACAAATGATAAATCAGTGTAGCTTGCCCGGTGTTAAGCTTACAATTTTCGGCTTAACAATTGTTTGGTGGCTTCATCTTCAGCTTTGTACCAATCCGGGAAGATACCACCTAAAGAACAAATACTGTACCGCTAACAATACCTAGTTTTGAATTGTGTTCCGGTTCGAAGGTTTAGTGAGACAATGAAACTATAAGCACGAGGTACATCTTAACCCTCAAAATTAGTTGTGATTACGTGAACCAAGTTATTCAAGCGCTCTGACGCGCATGTTACGTGCTCTCACCGTGATAGCCGACTTGTTTTAAGTATATTATTATTGAGTACTTAGATCACTCGATCCTAAGGATGATTTTTGACACTATTGTTTTTTGTCTTTCATAATAATACTAATAGGATCCACTAATAACAAAGTTTAAAAAAATCATAGCTATATATACAAAAGTTCGCGAATCATGCCATCGCGATGTAGAAATTTCTACAATATGTATCTATCTATATGAATATTTTATTATTATAAATGTGAAAGTAACTCTGTATGTCTATTTGTCTGTCTGTTTGAAGCAAACATAAACTCCAAGAAAGGACATAGCTACTTCTTTTGCCTAACGCATACACAGCCTAAAATCTAGTTTGATATAACGCCATCTAGTAATTAAAAGCTGCATTAATTACATGTACAATTAATTATTAAACATGCTGAAATATCGAATTGGGACAACTATGACCTATAATGACATGTATACAGTTTATTCTATTATATATCTAAATAAATAAATATCTAAACGTGATATTACTAACAATGTCTATTTAACTATTTTACCTTGGTAAAGCCCACTCACATAACAAAAAATCCATTTTATTTCCAAGTAGCTAAAATAGTACTAGGACATCATAAACACAATAGAGCTATTATATTATAATCAAGCAATTTATTCTATAACATGCGATTTCATGCAACATCACGTGTATGTAAGTTTACCCACGTGTCTATACATCAATCTGAATCACGATCATTTTTTACATCCTTGACATAGGAATCTATACATAACATTAAACAGAGGTTACATAGACTACACTTTGTTTAATACACGATAACTATAGAATATAAATAAGTCACACATAGCAATGAGACCTTCTTTTAAAGCAACCTCTTTACCAATATATTCTTTAATTTATATTATTTATATTGAGACGCTTTTTTCAAAATTTCTACTTTTGTAAATTATGTCAGCTTAGGTTATTTTTATAGGCGTAAAGGGACATTTCTATTATATGTTAGAATATAATGATCGCAATTAACTCAGTTCTAATTATATCTAACAATTTTAGATATATTTGTATGATAAACAAAATACTGGCGACAATTGTTACTTTTTATAAAGGCATTTTATTCAACTAAGTAATTATAAAAGAATTATTTAAAAGCATCAAGAGTTTTTTTTTATGCATCTGTGTAAAATATTATATGTGTGTGAGTAAATAGAACTTTTCTTTTCAACTTTAATTCAAGGTTTTATTTTAATTGTTTTAATTTATGTTTAATTTCTCGCAAATACAACTAATGCTAGTTATGAAAGAGACAGGTCACGGGTTTTTTTTAAATTAATATTCGTTCCTTGTTTGAAAATCTATATACTATCCTTTATAGATTTTCTCTCTAGTTTTTAGTTATAAAAAGGTTGTCTATGTCTTTATTTTAAGTTCCACCTTGCTTCATACCAAATGACTTTTGTTTTTTTTTTCAAATGAAATTTGTACCAGTACTTTAGCTCAACAGAAAGCGATAGTTACTTTCGCGTGTAGTTAATATTAATGTAGAACAATACCAATCTTGTAAATTAGAATGGAAACGATAATAATAAACTGATTATTAAACACATGAAAATCTGTTTAAACCAGTAGCGCTTAAATACAAATATATGCAACTAAGCGTCATGTTTACCACGTTCCTAATACACAAGCAAAACTTAAGCATGACATTGGAGATTATTTGTTAGCTATGCGAATTGCCTTAATTCAACATCACCTTAGCTTCATATGCGAAGCTGGTGTAATCGAGTTGTACATGATTCACCAACTCCTTTCATAATCATAATCACAATTCAAACATTTTGCGTGTAATGTCAAGGCCAGTGTCGTAAATATGGTTTTGAATGAGGCCTTTTTACGAAATCCTGTTAAACTTATAGATAACATTAGGCAATATGTATTATCAATAACGAAGAAATATAATAAAGGTCCATTGAGAAAGAGTACATCTTAGATTATTTCTGTGTATATCTGGATACAGTGTCGCACTAATAAAATAATAAATATCAGACAACATCACATACACTGTATACTGTATACTCCCAATGTAAGTAGCTAAAGCACTTGTGTTATGAAAAATCAGACGTAACGACGGTACCACAAACACCCAGACACAGGACAACATAGAAAACTAATGCTAATTTACATCGACTAGACCGAGAATCGAACCCGGGACCTCAGAGTCGCGTACCCATGAAAATCGGTGTAAACAGCGCTCGACCAATGAGGTCGTCAACACGACATAAGAACTAAAGCAAATAAGCCAAACGACACAGGTTTGGCACAGCACTTCTATTGATTTTTGCCTGTGCAACTTACCAGTGCAAACAAAGAGCTCGAGCTTTGCATAAAAAAGTCATCAGTGAATAATTATCTAACAAGTAATTCTTTGATATTTTATAACAAGATTATTATCATATTTTACAATAATGCTCATCACGAATTAAACGTGGTAACAATGGTTACATGTCGCGTTATTCAAACGCGGTGCCGTGATAAAATTGCTCGTCAGTCATTAATGTCATGTCTTGTCATGATTACCTAAAATTCCAAATAAATAAACCGGTCGGACGGTAAACAGAAAATTATATAATTCGACCTCAAAAACACGGTATGCAATGCATGTCACATCCGGTTCTCACTGCATACTCTGCGAAGCATTTTATTGGAACATTTGCAATGTCAGGGTATCAAATTATTGTTATTACGTTAAACACATACCTAAAAAGCCTCAATTGCAACAATTGCCAGTTTAATCGCAGGTAGCACTAATTGCAAGTTAAATAGACATACATACATATTAAACAATACGCACACGAATAACAACACGTTATATAATAGCTAGCTACCCGCCCCGGCTTCATATGGTTTCAATAACTATATACGATTTATAGATTAAATAATAGGCTATTTGACAATGTGAAAAATAAATTGTGAATTTTTGTAATCAGTGTATATTATGAGTTTAAAAATGGTTATAGTAAATTTACTAACGAAAGTTGAATATAATACTTAATTTATTCAAAAATCTATAAATAAAAATGCATTTTTTTTCAAATGTGTGTCACGTGAAAAAATGCTCCTGATTGGCCGGGCTTATGATAAAGTTCTTGTAAACTTTGCTTTTCTACTATATGTACCACATTAAAATACAGGACAGTGACGTCATCAACCCCATTGCAGCACCATATTGTCTAAGTAGCGTTTTGGCGCGCTATTTAAATATGGAATTTTTAATATGATATGTTTCAGTAAATATGTACTAGAAATAAAAAACACAACTTTTACTGGGTTCCTTAACTTCTACTAAATAATATAAAATGGATTTTAAAAAACAGTCAAATAACCTATTACCATAAAAAGCAACTATCCTGTTTTATTCGGCTAGGAAAGTTAAATTTAGTCTAGTTTTTTCTCTACTTTCCTTCCTCAACCTTCCTCTTAAATCACACATACAGACATTTTTAACTTTGCTGTTTCGTAAATTCAAATCGTTTATAAAAAAATATATTGGTAAAAATGCATATTATTCGATACAAAATTTTATAGATGATAAAAAAGCGTGGAGTTAATTACCTGTTGACTTCCAAGCAGGATATATTAATTTAAATAATTGTATTTAACTAACTTGACTTTGTATTTTTTAAATGTAGAAAAAGTTAAAAAAGTTACTGAGTTTCTTGCCGATTCTTCTCGGTAGAATCTACTTTCCAAACCGGTAGTAGGTTCACTTAATTGTAAAATGACGATTCAAAATGCTTATAAAGGCCTACTTGAATAAAGTTTATTTTGATTTTCATTTTTGATTTTTACTCTGTTTATTGAAGAAACCCGCATTAAAATTGCGTAGTTTCAAAGATCTAAACGCACAGATGACGGGAAGCTTACTTAGGATTGTTTTTTTTTTCTGTAAGTATAATATGAAATGTGAGAATGCGATCCGCGACAATGTATATAAAAATTCCAAAAAATATTGCTAACTCGTATCAAAGTAATGTATCACATCACCAGTTAGCCAGTTGCTTTATTTCATGAATGAGCTACGAAGTGAATTGTTTGAATGGAGAACAGAATTGTTCAGTGTACTACATGTTTATATATGACAAAATGATATGAAATCAACTTCATTATCATTGTGTTCTACTACGACCCGTAATCAGTGTTATCAAAATATAATAAACCCAAAACAAATATGACCACCAGTTCCCAGTATATACATGCAAATAGGCAAAGACCAAACAGTTCAATACATTTATCCCCTCTATACGTGAAAAAAATAGAAATCGTTTTTTTTTTTTTAATATCATATTTGAACTTAGACCACTGGTCGAAAGGTAGTCATTATAAAGTAATACTGACACATGCATAATAAGCTGCGGACGCACAAGGATTCACTTCACAAATATTCTTGTAATAGACCGAAGGTAAACCAGTGTAATTACAAGAAACATCACATTTAAAATTTATTTCTACATAATCTATAACGCATTAACAAAATTAGGGTTTAAGGTTAATAACACATCGACATTGTACTAAAATATCATTAATAATAATTAACTTGATTTCATAATTTGTGTCTTGGCATTTTGATCATATTCCTTTATCATTTTTGAACCATAAAAAAGTCATCGACTAAAATATCTAATGTGTTCTACGTATTTAAGTATGTAGGTATAATCGGAATTCTCGGAATATTACTTAGATAAATGCTTGAAGCAATGTATTCACATGAATTACAATAAATCTGAATTCTGTCTGAATATATTTTTCAAATGACCCTTATATTAGTACAAACAATCCTAAAAGTACGTAAGAATGCGGATAAATATGACTTAGCTTATTCTCTTCAATTACTTAATGTTTATAAATGGTTTAGATAAGTAAAGACTTAAATAATTTTTTTTTTTTTTTTAATTTTATTAGGCTGCAAATCCGAAGTCCTTGTTTCCAATGTCAAGTGGAACCAATAAAAAAGTTATCGACTTCTCTGTTATTCATCGAAAAGCATGTAAAGCCGTTTGTCCGCGCCTGGTTTTACTCCGATCCTGTTGGATTTCCATTTCATCAAAGGGAATACGGGAATTGAGAGCTCACCTGTGTTCACGCTAAGTGCTTGTGCAATGGGCACTTTAATATCTCCCACGCTTGTTCCTACATCTAAAAACTCAAATCAATTTCTGTTACTATTTTCCTAAGCTATTAACGATTGTCTTCCTTGTATCATGTTTAACTCGCCATATTGAACTTGATAATATTTTCAACCGAATTCAAAAAGGAGGAGGTTATCAATTCGTCTGTATTTTTTTTTTTTTTTTTTGTTTGAAAGGTAGTGCTTCCCGTGGGGTCCCATTTTAATTTTATTTTGTTCCGGTGATGGTATCCGTATGAAAACGATATAAGTCTTAAATTTGCATTATGTATGTGCGCGATAAATAGGTGAATAACTCAAAATTAGTTAGCACAATTTTGATGATTCTTTTTTTATTCTGAGCATAGGATCCATGACAAATTAAGGGAACGGGAGGGAACGGAACAATTCTGAGGAGCACTAAATATACTAAATATACTAAAGAATTTGTTTATTTACGACATCACATTGCAAACTTCTAAAATTGTTAGTGTTTCTTAACTATATTGTTCATTTATTATATACACAAACCTTCCCTTTGAATTACACTACCTATTAAAAAAAAACACATCAAAATCCGTTGCGTAGTTTTAAAGATATAGGGACAGAGAAAGCGACTTTGTTTTATAATATGTATTGACGGAACTCCTAAACGGCTTACAGTTAGGGTGCGATTTGGGACAGAATTTCTTACTGTCTTTAATCAAATTTTGTGTATATGATTTGATGTCATATGATGTACGACATAGCATACGAATAGCTCATTTGCAAAGTTTTTTTACTGAGGCCGATTACAGCTCTTTCGAGGATGGTACCTTGTAGTTTATGCCGCATGACGTATTAAAGCCGCATTTTCGAAAGTCTATTTTTGTTTTATTCGAAAGTTTCTTTTGAAATTGTCCCCAAAGTAGTTTCTGATTCATATAAACGGCATGCTTAATCTATCCATATTAAGAAAAAAATGTTAGTCTACATCAGCTTCACTTAAAATAAAAAAAAAAAAAAAAATTTAACAAAAAGAAAAACCGACTTCAAACAAAACACTATTTTAAAACAAATAAAAATGTACTAAAAAGTAATAAAAATAATTGCATATTTAACATATTTTTTAGAGTCCTCCTAGGTAAAATGAAATGAAAAATATTAGACTACTTAAAAGTTGATTTACGTTTATATAGTGTAGTTATAATTATTGCTAAATTTGGAGTCGGTGTCAGCCAACCCTATACTATATCTATCAAAAACAATACGAGAATACTTTAAGAAATATGTTTCTTACAAATTACCTTTTATACGATATTATACTGGGTCAATCAAGAGGCTCGTATCACTTCTTTCTTTTGATTGTTGAAGCGTGTGCCCGTGGCTGACACCGGCTCCAAATATAACAATAGCTATAACTACGTTATATAATCGTAAATCGACTTTTAAATAGTCTAATATTTTTCATTTCATTTTACCTAGGAGGACTCTAAAAAATATGTTAAATATGCAATTATTTTTATTACTTTTTAGTACATTTTTATTTGTTTTAAAATAGTGTTTTGTTTGAAGTCGGTTTTTCTTTTTGATAAAATTTTATTTATGACACATTTGCATTTAAGTATAATACTACACAACTTAGATGTAGCATCGGAAAAATCCTTAAAACCGATCACATCCGGATTAAGTACGCTATCCCAAATTATCAATATTTATTTCTTATGTGAATATATCATGTGACCTAATATATTCATCAATATGATCCATCGATTTAAATGCAATAGTTTTCTCGTTTTGAACTGATGGAAATATAGCGACGAATAGCGTCGAATGGCACGATAGGGAGCTATTTCTATCGGGTGTATAAATCGATTTTATTGAATTTGCCGATTCTACATCTAAGTTGTACTACACTAATTTGATTGTGCCTATTTGGCTTTACCTTTAATTCAATTTTTGTTTGTTCATACTTTCATGAATAAAAATTAACTATTAAAGAGAAAATATTCTGTCTGTATCCGTAATTCAAATAAGCATAAACGGTTAAACTGGCGTTGGAACTACTTGGTGGTAAGGCTTTGTGCAAGCCCGTCTGGGTAGGTACCACCCACTCATTAGCTCCCAAGGTTGGTGGCACATTGACGATGTAATGAATTGTAATATTTCTTACAGCGTCATTGTCTATGGGTGATGGTGAACACTTACCATTAGGTGGCCCATATGCTCGTCCGCTAACCTATACCATAAAAAATGCACATGGAAGAAAATTGCTCATCGGCCAAACTATATCATAAAAAAACAGCTTGGTGGAATATATTGCAAACCTTCTCCTCGTAATGAGAGGAGGCGTTAGAAGTGGGAAATTTACAGGATTTTGTTGTTTGTTGTTGTTGTGTTGTGTTTTTTTTCTAACTAATATCAATATGCATTCGCTCTCCAATTAAAAAGAAATAAACAATAACCCGTTTTATAATACAAATAAACTCACTATAATTCAGATAGTAATATTTATTTCACTAATTATAAATGGTGTGAGTTTTTTTTCATTTATAAAACAGATTATGTACTGTAGTACTTGATACATTGTAGAATCTTTCGTCATAGAAAAGAAAATTGTATATCGATTAAAAAAGTAATAACGATATTCTAAATTGTAACTGTTATTCTTCAATTTCGATTATGATATTGTCAGGAAATAAACTACTCACAATAATAAACTCAGTCCAAATAAGGTAATGATAAATACAACGTACGGCCCTTGTCATTAAAAATTTAAAAAAAAAACTTAAACCAATCCAGATGCATTGTAAAATATAAACCACTGACAAAAAATATGAATATTAATCATACAGAATAAGTCTACTTCATCATCTTTGTTGTTAAATAATTTATTGTTCAATTATCGAATTAAATTATATTCGTCGATTAATTTTATTTTATCTTCTTGATTGTCCGACATTAAATCCTTCTTGCATGATAATAAGACAATATTATACATCACATTTACATAAATAAATGTCTACCGTTTTATTTCTTTAATTGAACATCGAACAGAGAAGTATATATGTATATATAATCTATACATAAAATAAAATTGGAGTGTCTGTTTGTAATATTAAAATAGCCCTTTTTTACTCAATGCATTTGTATTTATACACGGTACATATACCAAAATAACATCTTCTACAATTTTTGTCGGTCTGTCTGTCTGTTTGTCTATTTGTTCCGGCTAATCTCTGGAACGACTGGACCGATTTTGACGGGACTTCACTGGCAGATAACTGATATAATGAGGAGTAACTTAGGCTACAATATTTTTTTTTTGTTAGATTCAAACACATACAAGGTCGCGGGCACAGCTAATATTTGTAAATATATTTTATATCATATACAGCTTGACAGTGATTTAAAGTTCCGTTACTGAGTTATAAAATGATTTTATTCGAATTTAATTATTACCTTTACAAATCTTTATCGCATAGAAATTGGTATGTATAATTATTGCTAATACATGAAAATATATATCTTACTCTGTCTCTTGTTCTATCTGTTTCGCTTTCACAGCGAAACAACTATTTTTTTTTTCAGTTTTAGGAGGTAAACAAGCTTAAACTACAAGAGCTGAAAAATATAGGCTACAATGCTAATACTACGTAATTATACTACAAATTGTCTGTTGATGGTCAAATTGATTTATATTAAATGCACAGTGTATTTAAGTACTTAATTGGATAATAATTAATGCTGTATTGTTTATCGCTTCGTACTTAAGCCATTATTTCTCGTAAATAAAAAAAAAATATGTTATTGTGGGTTATCCTTTTCACCTCTCGCGGATTATTTTTGTTAAATATTTTAAGGTGTACTATGATATATTATTTTAATCTATCTGGAAGGGTAGCCAGCTTTTGCAATTTAAAGTAAAAAATATGTTTATCTAATATCTCACACTGAAACCTCTAAAATTATCAGTGTTTCTCTATTATATTATGCATGAATTAAACACAAAAACCTTTCTCTTGAATCACTCTATCTATTAAAAAAACGCATCAAAATCCGTTACGTAGTTTTAAAGATCTATGAATACTTACACAGGGCCAGACAGCCGAAAGCGGCTTTATACTATCAACGCCGAAAACGTTGGCAAAACCATGTATGACACTCAATTCAATTATCGTTTTATAAAACAATATGTAAAATTAAATTAAAAAGTATATTAATTCATTGCTATTACAAGTTCCATTACAAATGCAGGGGAATTAGTCATTTCACTCCCATTTCCATAGTCGGCTGGGCCATCATTGAGCATTCGTTCCTTTGTATACAATTAGCCTGATTGTTCGCAAACATCTAGTGCATGAAATGCGCTTATTTTTCAATAGTGTGCATTGCGTTACCATCAGCCAGCACTTTAGGTAATTGCTGATGATATTTTATAGATTTAGATGATCACAATTATTATTGTTATATGTATATTTACATATTAATAATTGAGTCACTCCGAGGCCCCGGGTTCGAATCCCGGCCGAGTCGATGTAGAAAAAGTTTGTTAGTTTTCTATGTTGTCTTGGGCCTGGGTGTTTGTGTAACGTCGTTACTTCTGATTTTATATAACACAAGTGCTTTATAGCTACTCCTTTGGGATGCAGAGTGTTTTAGAGAAGCTTATTGTATATAATATAATTTTATAAGTAGCAGCGCTTCTCAACTTCACTTTCTTAATTAAGACTAATACTTTGGAAGTAACTTCTTAAAGTCTAATTTTTAAATGTATTTAAATAATAATTAAATCTATTGTTGATTGCGTATTTAATTTGGAGAAATTTTGAAGCTACGAAAACATTGTATAATTTTGATCAGCTTATGTAACATCCGAAACAACTTTCACTGCCGTGATAAATTTCTCAACCGCAAACGTAAACTGATTCAATGAAATGACAAAATATTCGATAACATTTTACAAAAGAGAAAAATTTAAGTCGTTTTACTGCAAAAATGTCCCCACGCAAGTAGCATTTACACTGCCCGAACTTCATACTAATTAAGTCAATGAAACATTTAGTAATAGCTTGTTCCATCATGCTGCTCAAATTTGGAATGATGGATACATATATGACACAATTTCAATGATATACATTGTTTTACTTCACAATTGTACTCGAAAGTACAAACACATATTAAGTACTTACGTGAAAACTCAGAGATACTTGCCAGACTTTGAACCCGGAATATTCATACCAAGTAATCGACCATTAAGCCATCTTGGCTTGTTATATCAGACAACAATCAGTTTTATTTAAATGACATTTATTTATTTTCAGATTTGCCGAAACCTCTAAGCTTCGAATCCATATACAATAGTACCAGCTACGCGCAGCTAAGCCATATTCTAAGCCCATACAGCGCTCCGTTTAAACCTAGTTCTAATAATAGTCACAGATATGAAGACACCAAAGCGAGTAACTTAGATAGCTTTAATTTTAACGAGAAACACGAAAATAGAGATGTTAATATGCTTGTTGGGTTCGCTCATGATCCATTCAGATATTCCATACCAGAATCTGATTATCTTAAAGGCGTTAGGTGAGTACAATTTTCAACATTTATTTTAATTTGTAGTTGTATGATATGAGCAAGTTCATAATAGAGCTTTACCCGTATGGGTAGGTACTAACTCTACATATATTCTAGCGCACGCAATACTAAAGTATTGTTGTTTGAAGAGTAAGTGAGCCAGTGTACTACAAGCACAAGGGTCATAGGATCTCAGTAAAAGTTTGGTGTTCAAATTTCATGTGGCGCCAATGTCTATGCAATTTCCTATGAAGTAGCACACATTTTATATAAACAAAGACTTGACTTGGGAAGAGTTCTACTGATAAAGTTAATTAGTTGTTACTAGTAGTAGTTACTAGTAGTATTAATAGTAGTAGTAAACTTATCAATTGAACGAAAAATATACTAAAATTGTTTTCCATTACAGTAATTTTTAAAATTGGAATTAATAGGCTTAATTGATTTACATATATTTGATTTTCAGAACAATGGATCCAAAACAGTATTCGAATAAGGGAGATCGTGGTAAGCGTGGTGTGTTTCATCTCTACAACATGTTAACCTGCGCTACTGGGTGTGATCCCATCTCCTACAAGGGCTATGGTTGCTATTGCGGATTTCTGGGTTCCGGAAAACCTACAGACGGAATTGACAAGTAAGTTATAAATTACAATAACATTAAATATTATGCTACTTTCAAGAAACTTGAAAGTACGAATACGTTCTCTGTACAAAGCTTAGTCATGCACAAAATAATCATTCTCATATTATATTTATATTTCTTTGGTACACTAAAAAAGCATTTATAATCGTATTGACTTTCAATTATATTACTTATAACTTAAAACCCTTTATTTAACATGAAAGCAAGCATCGTTTCACTCATAAGATGTGCTGTATAAGCCATCTTTCACTAATTGTATAATAACCTTTTACTGAGTTATTAGCAAATCGTATAATTTCTTATATTTATGGTTTGTTTATATATTTTCCTACTTACATTGGAATAGACATTACTTTTACTTATCGTTTAATTATTCAATCGCTTTCAAACAAACCGTACCTTCCAGCTGCTGCAGGCTCCACGACGAGTGTTACGAGAACATCTACTGTCCGGTCAACACGGTTTACTTCCAGCCTTACTACTGGAAGTGCTTTAACAGGCAGCCCCACTGCGCTCTAGAGAACTACCAGTCACGTCGTCAGGTCGGGAACAGCTGTTCGGCCAGGTTGTGCGAGTGTGATAGAAGATTCGCCATGTGTGTCAGGAGGTACTCGTGTCCTCGTGGTAGAGCGTTCTGTAGATCTGATCCGCTGAGGCTGCTTCAAAATATATTGATGTTCAGATAATCATTGTTTGGTATGACGATTTCGTTTGGGTCTAAGTGTTATTCACCAATTAGAACTATGATTTGCCGATTTATTCTTGGATAAATATGGCCCATTTTGAAATAGAGCTTTAAAACCACTAGCATAAGTCATAGACATTCTTAATGATTTAAGAGTTAGCAGTCATATAAGTAGAGATAAGAACACTGATATGTGATAACTATACTTTGTAAGTAGTTTTAGATGTCTTTATTAATGTAAAGAATTTTCTCGGTGTGATTCATTCTCAGTATTGCTTATAGATGTTTTTTTTTGTTTTTACTTTCATTTTAGTTTTAATATGCTCTTGTATACAACAACAACAACGACAGCCTGTAAATTTCCCACTGCTGGCCTAAGGCCTCCTCTCCCTTCGAGGAAGAAGAAGAAGGTTTGGAACATATTTCACCATTCTGTTCCAATGCGGGTTGGTGTAATGCACATGTGGCAGAATTTCTATGCAACATGCAGGTTTCTTCAAAACACTCAGATAAAAAAAAGATGCATGCGTTCTAACCATTGGGCCATCTCGGCTCTCGTATTGTAGATCGACTCTGTACTTCTATGTATTCATAGACGAAAAATAGCTGTGTTTTCTTGAGGGAAGTTATTCCATAATAATAATGAAATACTTTTGACTCTTTACTAGAGAGTCAATAGTGTCTAAGTTTAATATACACTCTATTCCGACAAGTATAAACAAAACCATAGCGCTCCATCCGCGTCACTATCGGAGTGCGTGCGAACTTATGCTTATAACATTTGATTTGAATGCAATAATTCGTCTTTCTTGTACAGACTAAGGGTAAGGACAAAATTAGTTTTAATAATTTAGCCCTAAAATCTAAGCGATTTACCGTAATTTTCCTATATTATACTAATATTGAAAAGAAATAGATTTTTTTATGTGTAGTGTTTCAAAATCCAATGGTAAAACATGTTTGACTGGTAGAAAGCTACATTATTCCTGATTCCTATAGGGTATAAATTATATTAATATTATATAATTTTCTTTAATAATTCATTGCACTTGTAAAATAAATAACTAATAATAAACAACACAGAAATTACCGATTAATTATAGACTATTTGAGTAATTGTTTGATTTGCCTTTTCATGTACCTAAATATTATAACATAATTAATTTTTAATAAATAGTATTTCGATACCTCTTCATGTAAATATAAAATAATTAACATAAGTAATACGTTAGTTGTAAATAAAAGTGTTTTTTTTTTTATCTAAGTAATAAGCTTTTTGTGTTATAAAAATCATTAAAAAATAAAAGAAATCTTCACTATGCGTTGGTTTTTTTTTCTACTTCCTTGTGACTTCGTATAAGACTGTCTTGGGGGTACGCACTCATCACCAAATAGTGTTCCAATGTCATTACAGGCACAAGGGACACAACAAATCTTTACAATCATTATAAAAAATCAGTATTATTATTTTTATTTTATGTCATATGTGGCTAAGGATGTGGACCTGCAAATATCCTTTTATTGCTTCATATGTATTACTGTTTGGCGGCAAAAAGTTATAAGTGCAACCAGGGGTGTTTACATCAATATCTACCACCAAGTAAAAGTCCCAGACGATACTGAGAATAAGTTAACAAGTAATACAATGGTAATAATTATTTTTAGTACTACCTACCTGATTCAAACCTGGAAAGTTAAGTTGATAAATCTGGTGACAATATACCAACGAAATACCATTATTGATGTAATGTTTTATAAATCCAAACTCAACTCGATTAGATATAAATACATTTATTTAACATAATAGGTTCAATCGGCATAATTCCAAGTTGTACAATCAATCACCCTTAACTTTTAAGATAACCCAATAATAATCACGCCCAACCTCCAATCCCTTTTTCCAATTCCAATCCAATTCTTTTTTTTAAGTTTACTTTCCCCACCCCGTTCAAAATTAACCGCCTTTTGTTTTTGTCGTGCCAGGCAGTACCAGTCGCCGCACCACGCCACGAGAGGAATTGGCGGGAGTCCCACTATACGGTGTCGATAACCGAATCAATAATCATACTAATAAATGATATTTCAATTAAATAACGTATTTAGAAATGAAAACCGTACTAAATATTATAATTTCAATTAAAATTATAAGTATATTTAAAAAATCATGAAAAATGAATAAAAAAAATTAAGGTTAATATGTCTGGCGGAAATAATTGATATTTATAATGATAAACGCACGACTGATCCTTATCAACAGTATAAAACTGGCTTTATCTTTGCATCTGGTCTAAATTCACTGTTAGATCATAATGAAAATGGTTATAGAACCATGACCATTTATCAATACAAGCATTATGTTATTATGCAAGCATTGACTAAAAACAGTTTTAGGGAAAAGGCTCCTATGCAGGAAGGCCACTCTGGGGCGGATTTTCGGAATTGAGTATAATATTAACTTAAAGTATAATATGGGTATAGATTACAATTACAAATATGATATTAATATTTGTATATTAGTTACAGTAAAAAAACTATCTAAAGATACTTTTTGTAAGTTGAAGCGTTGTAATATATGTTTTTTAAATGATGTTCATTTAAAATAATTTGAATTTATTGTTATTTTCATTATTAATCGTACCTTTAATTCGGCGCTTAAACGTTTACAACATAGAAATAAGTACCACTTAATGGTACAGCGTAACGCCATCTAGATTGGCATTACATACTTCTTTATGTATTCTACCGCCAAAAAGCTATGCGTAGTATTGTTCAGTTTGCTATTTGAATGAATCAGTGTATCTAAATACATAAAAGACGGAAGCAAAATCGCAGTTCCGAAGTGGTGCGTTTATTTATTGTCTAGGAAACATAACATTTAATTGAAAAAAAAAAACATAATTCAATTAAGTTTCCATTTAAGATTGATAATAATAATGAAGGTTGATTTCCCACGTTAAGTGTACATTATGAGGAGTACATTATAAGGCGCAATCTCTATGGGCAGAAGTGACATACGAATCGAATGGCCCTTTTGCCAAAGATAAATTTTTATTCAATATATTTTTACTTATTCATATAATACGTAGGATTAGTGAAGAGATTTTGGTATCTTTTAATCCTTTTTTACGGTATTTTTGTCATAAATTGTTATCGAATAATCCCGTGAGGTGTACGCGAGTAATATTAAAAATACTGCCTCATGACTGATTCCTGGTGGTAGGGTTTTGTGCAAGCCCGCCTGGGTAGGTACCACCCACTCACCAGATATTCTACCGCTGTATTGTTGTGTTCCGATTTGAAGGGTGAGTGAGCCAGTGTAACTACAGGCACAAGGGACATAGCATCTTAGATCCCAAGGTTGGAGGCGCATTGACGATGTAAGGAATAGTTAATATTTCTTACAGCGTCATTGTCTATGGGTGATGTCGACAACTTACCATCAGGTGGCTCATATGCTCGTCCGCCAACATATTCAATAAAATTAAAAAAAGACTGAAAAGTAATTTGTGCAATAAGCAAGCAAATGTCACGCGTTATTCGGTTGTGAAATCAATTAATTTTCACTTAAAAGAAGCTTATTACGGATATAAAACCAAATGTTCCTTGAATCGAATTAAATCTAAGAGATCCAGTGACATATTTGTTTTTACAGAGGATTAAAATTAAAGTGAGTTTAGATTATTAATATTCTTTTAGAATCGATAATTTACTAACACATTTAAAATAAATATTGATGTAGATATACAATAAATATTATAAAATTCATCAAGAACTGTTCAATCTATATTCGCGTGACAACCTGGATGTCCCAAAACAAGTAGTCTTATGCCTACGCCTTTGCTTAAAAAACTTACACTTACAGGCTGAAGTGGAAAGGCATAGACACTGGTTCTAAGGATGATAAGAATTATTTTTCTGTCAAAAATTATATATTTCCATCACATAATTACTAACAAATACAGACTTCTCTTACATAAATTCAACTCTTATCCTAGCGGTGCAATGAAATAGAGTTATATAATTCAATTAAAATGAGATTTAGACATAAACTAATTTTACTACTTTTTATCAATCGATACATATTAAAACAGTTTGATACTATAAAACCGGTTCCTCGCGCCCTTATTTGAACAAATCATTGTTCGCAAACATAAATAAGAGATGTGGCCTGAAACTTTTTTTCGATTAAACATGTGTCATCATCTAGAACATGTTTGCCAGTTTGTGGAAAAGACCACCCGAGCCTACGGGAGGAGGAATTTTCATTCTGTAGGCTATTCCAAATAATCTGTTAGATTCGTGACGAATTTGCTAAAGAAATTCGTGAACGTCGACAGGGATTCTTGTGCAGCCCGCAACCAGCGCCTAGCAACCTTCATCAGGTCGTAGGACCATCTTATGGGGTCTTCCGGTCCGCTTAATTGTGTCGTATTAAATATTAAAAGAATTTTATCAAAAACTTGTAGTAGTGCTAACTATAGCTGAGCTATTAACAAAAAGCATTGAATACGCTTTTTGTGTTTATTTATTACTAGCTGTGCCCGCGACCTTGTACGTCTTGAATTTAGCAAAAAGAAATATTATTGTAGCCTAAGTTACTTCTTATTATATCGGTTATCTGCCGGTGCAAGTTCCGTCAAAATTGGTACAGCCGTTCCAGAGTTTAGGCGGAACAAACAGAGAGACAGACAAAAGTTGATACTGTCATTGCGTGGCTACAAGGGAGACAGCTGAAAATCAGCAGAGGTATAAAAATCCCTCATAGCCTGAGCTGTCTCCTTTTGACTGCACACTACTTTTATATTCATTATATATATTTTTTCTTTATTATTATATCTTCCTTTGTTTTTATATCCAATTTTGTATATATTTTTTACTTTATATGTGTGTATGTCAATAAATGTTTTTTTCTTTCTGTCTTCTTTCTAAAAAATTGTATCGATATTTACCGTGTACACATACATATGCATTGAGTAAAAATTAATTGAGTAAAATATGTAGGTCTTTTGGTTTTTATTGAGTGCAAGAATGTTATGAATCTAGACTTGGATACTAACTATTATTCTGAATACAACTACAATACAAATACATGACATTGCAGTTACCGTTTTTAAACTTTAATCCAACTTTATTTTCAGATGTCATCACGAATCTCATCATATACATCATTAGTGATATTTTTGGTAGCTCTCCTTCTTATTGACATGATTACTGCCGCAACGCTACCTAAAGGATGTGTGAACTCAAGGCGGAAAAATGACGAATCTGGAAAGTACATCTGCTTTGAGGTAGCTGACGGTCCTCACGAATACTACTATTACTATCCACATTACAACTACTTCCCATATTTTTTTTACTACCCATATTTTTATTACGGCTAATAAATGATATGAAAGGTTTATTTTTTTTTGACAACCAACTTCGTTCCTCTATGTTTTGACTTTAATAGTTGACAGTTTTTGCCTCATTGGTTTGGTGGTAGCGAGATAGTAAAGTTATTACTACTTCTTGGTGGTAGGGCTTTGTGCAAGCCCGCCTGGGTATGTACCACCCACTCATCAGATATTCTACCGCTAAACAACAATACACAGTATTGTTGTGTTCGGGTTTGAATGGTGAGTGAGCCAGTATAACTACAGGCACAAGGGACGTAGCATCTTAGTTCCCAAGGTTGGTGGCGCATTGACGATGTAAGGAATAGTTAATATTTCTAACAGCGTCATTGTCCATGGGTGATGGTTACCACTTACCATCAGGTGGCCCATATGCTCGTCCGCCGACCTATTCCATAAAAAAATATATATATTTGTTATTTATTACTACTTTCTGAGCAGCACCGCTGAAAGATTAACGTGTCACATCCACTGTAGTGACTCAGGAAAAACACAGTTATGAGAAATAGTGAAGATTAGATGGTTTTGCATTGTAACCTTTTCTGCAGGCAACATAAGTCAACAGACGTCATCAGTAGTATTAGACTGGAAAAACTTATTATTTAAACGGCATTTAAGTTTTTTTGTAAAGTCAGATAGCAGCTAGGTTAGGACTACGATGTCGTATATATCATTGTTTCTTTGTGAACTATCTAAGCATAATGGGATGTATTAGTTACTAAATGAATATTCATTCAGACAACACTATATGACTTAGTGAAATTAAATTAATTGCAGATTAATTTGGAAAAACTTAAATATAATAGAAAAAGTATAAAACTCATTACTCTTTTAAAATAGAATTGACCAAGTGCAATATACAATTAATCTCAAGGTATAAATTAAAAACTTGGAAATAGTCAAAAGATTTATATTACAAGTAGCCAACATTAAAAAAATATATGTATGTTTCCCGCGCTATGGATTTTCCTTTCATACGTTGTGCAGTATTTACAAGAACTTCACGCCGCCGATGATGTTGACCGGCCTTCCTTTATATTTTTTCGAAATCTCACTTTGGATCTAAAATACAAGATAAAGAATGAAATACAAAATCTTCTTAATGCTGGGGCCACACTAGCGAGAAATTCCATTAATTATTGCGATAACCGGCGTCAACAGTAGGTGTAGCCACTATTTAACGCGATAATTTGACAACGGCATTAACATTGCCGTTTGGCGTTAGGCGATAGCTCAAGTCGCGGTACATCAAAGAAACTAACGCGAGGAATAATGCGATGAAACGGCCACACTACATACCGCCAGTGTCCGTCGTTTACCTTACTTTCGCACATGTTTCCTAAGCACGTTTTTGTTTTTAAATACCTACTATGGCTATGGAGTGGAGTAATGAGAAAGTAATTACAGTTCTGGAGATTTTGCAAACGGAACCATGTTTGTGGAATGGGAAAAATTTACACTCATGAAATACAGAGCTCTTTTATCGTCCATCTTGCTGGAGTGCAAGTAAAATCAATGTCGTTTTTATCGCCAATATTGGGCATTAACGTTGACCGTTCAAGTGTAGCCACCCACTTTAACGTGTAAAAATTTATCGCAATAATTATTGCGCTATTGGTCATTAACGTTAGCCGCTAGTGTGGCCCCAGCATAAAAAATAATTACAATTTAGTAATTTATAAAACAATAGGAGATCAATTATTAGAAGCAAGGAGTGGTATAAAGTGTCACTACTGTCATTGAATGTTATGGTGACTTAAAAATAAATACTGGCTATATACGATATTTTCTTCACAAAACAATATGACTTTATATGAAAGTTTCGTTTTCGGTTTCGGTCGAAACTAAGACCGAAGCCGAAATTCCATACACCATTCGGTCGGACATTAAATAATAAGTGCAAGTGCTCACGTCGGCCTGCAACTCGTGCGTGCGCGCTCGCAGGCGCGCGAGGGCGGGGCGCAGTGCGGCGGCGCGCTCGCACGCGGCGTCGCGACGCTCAGAGGCGCGCAACGCTAGCGCGCCCAGCTTGGCGCACAGCGACAGCTTCTGCTGTAGCTGTGCCGTCAGCACGTCCACGTACCTGACTCATTGACATTGACACCTGACAATTAACGGTAATGTGCCGGAGCGCCCGCCACGGTTTTTGATAGAGAGAAAGAATACGCGTCCGTATGTATAAATATATATTCTAGTGACAGCAATATGAATAACGATAGGTCACGACTTTATTTGCTGCTCCCCGCCACGATTTTTGATAGAGAGAAAGAATCCGCGTCCGTATGTTTAAATATATATTCTAGTGACAATAATATGAATAACGATCATGACTTTATTTGCTGTTCTTACATTATTGATCAGGGTAAGCACCGAGGGAAGGGCTGCTATATCGTTATTTTTGACACGAGGTAACTCGATCTTCGTCCTCCTAATCAAATTTTGACACCGGCGTTCAAGGGCAAGGACACTAAAAACATTTCTTAAAGGGCAACAATGCACATCTAAGCGCCCGGTGTTGCAGATGTGTATGGGCAACGGTAACCACTTTCCAAATTCAAATGAAGTGCCATTTTGAAAGCTCAGTGTTGCCACTTTTTAATATTTCATGTTTTCCGAGGAGCGACAGTTGAGTCAATTGACCCCTTATGTTGATAAAACTACCGATTCAAACTTGTTCATTATAAAACTAGAGCTTGGAAGTATAAATTTTCATAGTTAAAATGTTTTATTTACTAAAGTATTATTTAACATTTAAAGTAATAAAAACAAATTAATATTACTCTCATACAACAATTATAGATAAAAAATTGAAAAGTACTATATATTAAAATTAAATATTAAACATTTAAATTAAACAATATATCTAAGCTAAGTACTGTAAATGCAGCAACAAAATGTTTTATTATATATGAAATCGAAACGTGTATAGTACGACACAACTTAGATGTCGCATCGGCAAAATTCGTAAATCCGATCACATCCGAATTGAGTACGCTATCCCAAATTATCAATTTTTATTTCTCATGCGAATGTGATCTTTGCACAAACGTAATAACTTGTAATAAACACATAACCTAATATATTAGTCAATTTGACGCGTCGATTTACATGCACTCGATTTCTCTGACGCGTTAATCTATAGCGACGAATAGCGTCGAATGGCGCGATAGGGAGCTATTTCTATTGGTCGTGTAAACAGTAATCGGTTTTATTTTCATTCCATTGCATTTTCCGATGCTACATCTAATTTGTGTCGAACTATACTTATTTAAATGATGTCCATTATGATGACACAGCAATTTTTGAATTTTGAGAACCCGCTCCTGTAACCGTATCCGTACCTAAGCGAGTGCTTGACGTTGTGCAGGTGCGAATAGCGTCGAATGGCGCGATAGGGAGCTATTTCTATTGGTCGTGTAAATCGGCAGTAATCGGTTTTATTTTCATTCCATTGCATTTTCCGATGCTACATCTAATTTGTGTCGCACTATACTTATTTAAATGATGTACATTATGATGACACTGCAATTTTTGAATTTTGAGAACCCGCACCTGTAACCGTATCCGTACCTGGGCGAGTGCTTGACGTTGTGCAGGTGCGAATAGCGTCGAATAGCGCGATATCGAGCTATTTCTATTGGTCGTGTAAATCGGCAGTAATCGGTTTTATTTTCATTCCATTGCATTTTCCGATGCTACATCTAATTTGTGTCGCACTATACTTATTTAAATGATGTCCATTATGATGAGACTGCAATTTTTGAATTTTGAGAACCCGCACCTGTAACCGTATCCGTACCTGGGCGAGTGCTTGACGTTGTGCAGGTGAGAGATCTCGGGCGCTGTGACGTCAGCGGCGGCGGCGTGCACGGCGGCCAGCATGGCGCCCAGCGCGGCCTCGCTCTCAGTGGGCAGCTGCTCAATCAGAGAGAACGTCTGGCTCTCGTTGGCAGCGTTCGTTTCGTACAGACGCATTTTCAGAAACGATTCCAGCTGAGAAAAATTGGATACATCAATCGCTAATTTCATACGAAAAAATATTAATGATTTCATGAGAAAATGTGATACTCATAACATTGGTACAAGGAACAAACACAAACTTGTTACTCCTGTTACTCGACTGCGCAGTAACTCCTTTGTAGGGCAATGTATACGGTTTTACAACAGGATCCCTGTTGAATCCAATATTAATTTGTCAGATTTAAGTTAATAATTAATATATTTTATTAGTATTGTAAGTTATAACTAAGCATACGCGTAACAGATGGCGCTAGTATACTTTTGAATCGCGGTATGGTTTCGCTCAAGTAAAAATTATATTAAGTCATACAATTTTATTTGTTTTTCGCTTCCCACCAGTAGATGGCATTGTACCCAATCCTAGATCACGCAATAGTTTTCTTTATTTATTTGTACAATACATTTCTTTGCATTCATTAAATATTGAGTTTTAACAACAGTGTGTAGTTTCATTTAATAGTACAAGTAAGGACATCTGGTGCCGAAACCCGGGAAGTGTGTGGAATTTAGTTGACAGTGTAAGTGAAAAGTGTTTAAGTGTATGTTCGGGATAAAAACTATGGACTTTGGTGAGTTGTGTTAAAGACTTATAATTTGCATTTAAAAGGACTTAGAAAAATTTGGATTAAAAATTAACTTAGAAAAATTTGGACTTAAAATTAACTTAGAAAAATTTGGATGAAATATTGACTTAGAACAATTTGCGCTAAAAAACACTTAGAAAATTTGGATTATAAATTGACTTAGAAAATTTGGATGAAATATTGACTTAGAAAAATTTGCGCAAAAAACACTTAGAAAATTTGGATTATAAATTGACTTAGAAAATTTTGCGCTAAAAAACACTTAGAAAATTTGGATTAAAAAATTAACTTAGAAAATTTGCATTCAAAACCACTTAAAAAAAAATCATTTTAAAAGAACTTAGAGAGTATTTGGAAATTGTACAATGGAGAAGTTACTAATGAAACAGGAAGATACGTTTGAGCAATTAAAGAAAGCTTTCATAAATTATAAAAAAACACCCAAAGATAGATTGAAAGTCACTTATATCGAATCAAAACTAGAAAACTTAGATAGATTGTTCGAAACCTTCATGAATATACACGGTGATATAGTGGGCAGCATTAAGAGAGAGGAAAGGGCTAAATTGCCATACTTCACCGATGATATGTACACAGGATTCGAAGATATTTATACTGAATACAAAGCTAGAATTAAAGATGATCTCCGATTGTTTAGTGCAAATACATTTTCACCACAATCACTTGGTCCTGAAGGATCGGTCCTATCGAATACAAAGGTAAAATTACCACAGATCCAATTACCGAAATTTTCTGGACTATATGAGGAATGGCAAACATTTCATGATATGTTCACCTCATTAATTCATCAAAATACTGCATTGAGTCCAGTACAGAAGATGCACTATTTAAAGAGTAGTCTAACAGGAGAACCGGAAACACTACTAAGGAATTTAACCACAACAGATTCTAATTACGAAGACGCTTATCAGCAATTGATTCGCCGCTATAACAACAAACGCTATAACTGCAACGAAATTATGAAGCGTTTACTCTCACAAAGAAATGCCACTGACTCTGCAAGTTCTATCAAGTCACTACTGGATGTTACATCTTCATCGCTTAAATCATTGCAAAACATGGGCATAGACACCACCTCATGGGATGTAATCGTTAACTACATAGTGGTGTCAAGACTAGACTCAGAGTCAAGAAAGTTGTGGGAAGCAAAAGTCAGTGAGTTAGATTCAGAAACATTACCAACGTGGAATCAACTTGTAAATTTCTTAGAGTCAAGATTCCGGACATTTGAAATGATCTGTGGCAACAACAAGTCCATGGTAAAATCCACAAATGTACATTCCAACAACACCAAAGCAAAGGTGTTTCATTCCACCGCCCAAGAAGATAATAAACGAGCAAATCCATCTTGTACTATTTGCAAGGGTCAGCATCTGTTATATCAATGCAAACAATTTGCAAAGCAAACTCCTAAAGAGAGAACTGAAGTAATACAATCAAGGAGACTCTGCTTCAATTGTTTTGCACCTACACATTCCGTTAAAGAATGTCGATCGTCAACTTGTTGCCGCCGCTGCGGTAGACGACACCACACTTTGCTGCATCTGGAGAGGAGTGAACTACCAAGTTTATCAGAAGCTCAACCGATCAATAAGGATAATACTGAAAGGGAGACACCAGTGATAGCTCATTTGGTTACAAAAAGGAATCAGAAGGAAATGTTGTTGGCTACTGCCATAGTCAGAGCAAGTTCCGCAAATGGGTACTCACAAGTTGTACGAGTTCTTATTGATCCATGTTCAGAGGGTTCTTTTATAAACGAAGCAATGACACAATCACTGGGTTTAAAGAGAACCAATATCAATGGTCTAGTCTCCGGTATAGGGGATAAGTTGGCAAGGTCAAGAGGCATGGTGTCTTTAAGCCTAGAGTCAATTCACAACAAAAAATCAAAGCACGCAATAAATGTTGATGCCTACGTATTACCAAAGTTGACATCATTTTTACCAACATGTCAAACAAAGATTAACGACTGGCCAGAAATTAAGAGACTTAGCTTGGCTGACCCTGAGTATGGATCACCTGCAAAAATCGATATGATTGTAGGAGTAGAAGTGTATGAAGAAATAATTCTAGAGGGCCTCTTAAAACATCCAACAGAGAAGGGCCCGATAGCGCAAGAGACACAATTTGGTTGGGTTCTATCAGGTCGAGTAAGAAACAATGTCACTGCAAAAAACCCCCAATTAGTCGGTTTTCATATAAGAGTAAAAGAGGATGACCTATTAAAAAAATTCTGGGAAATTGAAAGAGAGCCTGATGCAATTTTGAAGAAGTTTACGAAAGAAGAAATTAAATGTGAACAATTTTTTGAAGCCACTACTACAAGAGATAACGAAGGTCGATACGTGGTGCGTTTACCTTTCAAGGAACATAAGCCAAGATGTGTTGAAGGTAAGACAAGAGATATAGCCTTGCGTAGATTCCACTACTTAGAGCGAAAATTGCAAAATAATCCACCTTTATATGAAGAATACAAACGCGTAATTAATGGATACAAGGACCAAAATCACATGGTACAGATACAGAACATTGAAGACATACATAACACAAAGGCCGTGTACTTGCCTCATCATCCAGTGATCCGAGAAGATAAAGAGACAACTAAGGTACGCATCGTTTTCGATGCGTCTTGCAAGGGCATGAACAAGGTGTCTTTGAACGATTGTTTTCTTGTTGGACCGAAGCTGCAGCAAGATCTGCGCCACATTTTGATGCGATGGAGACGTCATCCTTTTTGCATAATAGCAGATCTCGTACAAATGTACAGACAAGTTCGAGTAGAGGAGAAGGACACTGACTTTCAGCGCATTCTTTGGCGATCGAACCCTAATGATCCTATTGAACATTACAAACTTTTGAGACTTACTTTTGGTACTGCCTGTGCTCCTTATTTGGCTGTAAAGGCATTACAACAACTTGCAAAGGATGAAGAAGCACAGTACCCTCGTGCAGCTAAAATCGCTCTTCAGGATTATTACATAGATGACTTGCTAACAGGATGTGAGACGGAGATGGAAGCAGTAGAGATATTTGAAGAAATGAATAACCTGATGAGTGCAGGTGGGTTTTGCCTACAAAAATGGTGTAGTAACAGTGAGAGATTAATGAATCATATTGAAGATGGATGCAAGAAATTAGACAAACCCTTAATTTACAAAATCAATAATACGATTAAGGTGTTGGGTATTAGTTGGAATAAAACCACTGATAGTTTCGAGTATACACTACAACTACCAAATTTATGTGAACGTATTACGAAGCGCAAGGTTCTTTCTGATATTGCTAGATTATATGATCCAATGGGCTGGATTTCGCCAGTAATTATAACAGCAAAGATATTCATCCAAAAATTATGGAAGGCTAAGCTAGATTGGGATGAGAACTTACCCACCGAGTTGTATAAGGAATGGTGCTCATTTCGTCAAGATCTGCACAACGTAAGAAATATTGTTATACCAAGATGGTTGCAGTCTCATAAGGATGATAAAATAGAATTACACGCGTTTGCAGATGCATCTCAGGCAGCATACGCTGGTGCTGTCTATATGAAAGTGACGGATGCTTTCGGCAATATTCGTGTTAATTTGGTGACATCCAAAACAAAGGTATCTCCAGTTGAAAAGGAAATAAGTATTCCTCGGCTAGAGTTATGCGCCGCCTTGCTCGCGACTAAATTGATTTACGAAGTTTCGCAAATTATGCAAATACCTAAAGAAGATTTATACGCATGGTCGGATTCCACAGTCGTATTAGCTTGGGTTCGTGGAGAACCGACGCGATGGAATACATTTGTTAGTAACAGGGTTTCGGAAATTCATACCATGCTAGATTCCAGTCAGTTCCGTCACATCGAAACAATTAATAATCCTGCAGATTTTGCTTCTAGAGGTATAAAAGGAGCTGATTTAGCTGGTCTTACGATGTGGTGGCACGGTCCAGCCTGCCTGCACCACAACTATACGTACGATTTTCGCGATGATTTCTCCACCTCTATTGAGGAGCGGCCCATAAAGACTTTAACAGCCGTCATTCAATCAGAACAGGAATTTGTCTGGACAAGATTTCCAAACTTAACAAGAATGGTCAGGATTTTAGCATATTGTAAGAGATACATAGGAATATTAAGGTCATCAAGGAAAAATAGAGTAATAATATCAAAAGAACGAAGGATCAAAGAGTTTGAAATTATTAATGTGAAAGAAATGGAAGAAGTTCTTCAGATCATTATAAGAAACACCCAACATATTTATTATGCGGAAGAAATACAACATATAAACTCTCATGGAGAAGTTAAAAGAAAAAGTTCATTGCATACTCTCTGCCCCATTTTAGACAAAAATGGAGTCTTGAGAGTAGGTGGCCGTATTAAGGAGTCAGAAGCGAGATTTGATGTAAAGCATCCAGTTATTTTACCGAGTAATAGCCATCTTACTTCATTATTAATAACTGATGCCCATTATAAAACTATGCACGGTGGGCCGCAAATCATGCTAAATTACCTACGCTCCAAGTATTGGATAGTACGGGCTAGAGAAAGAGTTAAAAAATGTTATCGCGAATGTGTTAAATGTTTACGATTTTCCCAACAAAATAACAACCAGCTTATGGGTCAGCTACCAAAGTGCAGGCTGAAACCTTCAAGGCCCTTTAAATCTTCTGGTGTTGATTTCACTGGTTTTATAAATATAAGGTTTTCACCTGGCAGAGGATCAAAATCGTATAAGGGGTACATATGCCTCTTCATATGTATGTCTACCAAAGCGATACATCTGGAAGCAGTATCGGATTTATCTTCAAAGGGCTTTATTTCCGCATTTCGACGATTTGTATCTCGAAGAGGCCAATGCCTCGATTTATATAGCGATAACGGGACTAATTTCGTAGGAGCGGAAAAGGAGTTAAGAGAAATGTTCCTCACTGCCCAATCCAAGCTCCCTATAGAAATCGCTCAGGTACTTGCAAACGACGGAACCTCTTGGCATTTCATCCCACCAAATGCACCTAACTTTGGTGGTCTATGGGAAGCAGGTATAAAATCAGCCAAGACACACCTTAAACGCGTGATTGGAGATTCAACTTTAACTTTTGAGGAACTCTCAACTGTTCTGACCCAGATTGAGGCCTGCCTTAATTCACGGCCTATGACATATTTGAGTGAAGACCCCGGAGATCCACAACCATTAACTCCTGGTCATTTTTTAATCGGTGAACAAATGGTTGCGATTCCCGATGAAGCTCCGACTGACGTACAAGTAACTGGCCTGCAGAGATGGAAGATGACACAAAAAATGGTAAATGATTTTTGGAGAAAATGGTCAGAAGAATACCTGGTTAGCCTCAATCAAAGGTACAAGTGGTTCACGAAGAAGCAAGATCCGGATATAGGCAACATCGTTGTGATTAAAGATCATAACCTACCACCAACAAAATGGTTACTAGGCAAAATAGAACAAAAGCATTCTGGCCATGATGGACTCACTAGAGTATTGACTATTAAAACTAAAAATGGATTGATCAAACGTCCAATCAATAAGGTTTCTATTCTGCCAAGTGCTATTTAATGTATTGGGATAACTAAAGCATAGTATTTAAGTTAGGTTAAGTTATTTTAATAAGACTGTTATGTCATTTGATATATTCTTGTACTTTTTTTTGTTTCTGTGTATCACGGTGGGCGGTTGTCATGTAAGAATTTACATCGTTCATATGAACTACTAAAAGAACAAGTTCTTTGGTGGGCGGAATGTTGAATCCAATATTAATTTGTCAGATTTAAGTTAATAATTAATATATTTTATTAGTATTGTAAGTTATAACTAAGCATACGCGTAACAGATGGCGCTAGTATACTTTTGAATCGCGGTATGGTTTCGCTCAAGTAAAAATTATATTAAGTCATACAATTTTATTTGTTTTTCGCTTCCCACCAGTAGATGGCATTGTACCCAATCCTAGATCACGCAATAGTTTTCTTTATTTATTTGTACAATACATTTCTTTGCATTCATTAAATATTGAGTTTTAACAACAGTGTGTAGTTTCATTTAATAGTACAAGTAAGGACAATCCCAGAATGCGTTCAAAATGCCTCTGTTGCCAAATTTAAAAAAAATTATTAAGGAACGCTTATGTGCAAAAGGTTATTATACAATTAATGAGTTTATGATCGATAGCACACCTTGGGAATGAAACGATCGCCTCCTGACTATTTCATCTCATATTAAATTGTTTATTTATATAATACATAAGACAAACAAAAAAATTAAAACTAAAAAATTAAAAAAAAAAACAGACGCATTTTCAGAAACGATTCCAGCTGAGAAAAATTGGATACATCAATCGCTAATTTCATAAATCGAACACGGAATACGTCACGTCCGGACTATATCATTTGTTTAAATCAAATACAATTAATTTTTATCTAACTAGATAACGTTCAGAGGGTGTACTACGCAAAGGCTATGTAAAATAATATTAGTTATGTAAACTGATTTCTGATAATTTCGACGCATTATTTATCCCCTTCCTTTCGAAACAATCCTTTCAATTGATGAAAGAAAATGTACGAGAATGCAAATCAAAATTTAATTTTACCCCTGTAAACACCAATATCATAACTTGTGCATTTAAATCATTAGACATTAAGAAAACTGCTGATCTATGGGGTATTTCTGTAAAGGTGATAAACTCAATTATTGATGTGATTGCACCTTATCTTGCAATAATATTCAATGATTGTGTTTAACGTGGTATATTTCCTGACCTATTGAAACATAGTAAAGTCATTCCAATATTTAAATCTGGTAGCTCTTCAGATCCTAATAACTATAGGCCAATCTCAATACTACCTACCCTCAGCAAAATATTTGAAATCAATTATTAGCATATTTCAATAGACACAATCTGCTTCACAGAAAACAATTTGGATTCATGAGGGGTCGCTCGACTACCGACACAGGTATCGAACTTATAAAAAATATCTATGAGGCCTGGGAGGGGTCGCAGGATGCCTTAGGGATTTTCTGCGACTTATCCAAAGCCTTTGATTGTGTTCAGCATGAAACTCTGGTCAGGAAACTATATCACTATGCAATCAGAGAATGTGCACTCGACCTTCTGACTTCTTATCTTAACAATAGAATTCAGAGGTTTGACGTTAAAGGGAAAAGGTCTCCTAGGGTCTCAGTTGGTATGGGGGTCCCACAAGGATCAATTCTTGGACCTTTTCTATTCCTCATATACATAAATGACTTGCCCTTTCTTGTTGGGAATAAACATGATATAGTATTGTTTGCTGATGATACCTCTTTGGTTTTTAAAATTAATAGGAAACAGGTTCAGTATGACGATGTAAACAATGCTATGTCCGATATAGTACATTGGTTTAGCGTAAATAATCTTAGACTGAATAATAAAAAAACTAAAATTGTAAAATTTAGCACACCAAATGTGCAAAATGTAAAACCCGATGTACTTATCAATGGGGAATCGATGGATCCAGTTGAAACAACTGAATTTCTTGGCCTTACTCTTGATGCCAAGTTACAGTGGCTCCCCCATATAAACGGATTGGCGGGTAGACTGAGGTCTGCGGCATTCGCGGTCAAAAAAATTAGATTATTTACTGGTGTTGATACGGCTCGACTGGTATATTTCAGTTACTTTCACAGTGTAATGTCCTACGGTATTATGCTTTGGGGTAACGCAGCCGCTCTCCAAACTATATTTGTGCTGCAGAAGAGAGCTATTCGCGCAATCTATAACCTAGGAACCAAGGAATCATTAAGGTATAGATTTAAAGAAATTAAGATATTTACTGTTGCTTCTCAATATACATTTTGTAATGTTTTGTACGTACGGAAATATATAAATGTTTTTATGAGAAAATGTGATTCTCATAACATTGGTACAAGAATCAAACACAATCTTGTTACTCCTGTTACTCGACTGCATAGAGTCAATAACTCTTTTGTGGGGCAATGTATACGCTTCTACAACAGGATCCCAGAAAGCGTTCAAAATGCTTCTGTTGCCAAATTTAAAAAATTGTTAAGGAACGCTTGTGTGCAAAAGGTTACTATACAATTAGCGAGTTTATGTTTGATAGCACACCCTGGGAATTAAACGATCGCCTCCTGGCTATTTCTAATCATATACTACTATATCTAATCTGTATCTTAATAATTTGACAAAAAAAATAGCAAAAAAAAAGACCAGCTGAGTTTCTTTCGCCGGTTCTTCTCAGGTCAGGGTGTTCCTTTTTCCGAACCGGTGGTAGTGTTTATTTGACAATCAATAAGTAATTGTAATGCTTCTATATTGAATAAAGGAATTTGAGTTTGAGTTTCAAAGTCTATCTAAAAATGTCAAGAGAACTTTCACTCTGCAAGTTTGCATGACAATAATTTAATACAACCTTTAATTATTTAAATCTCCATAAAAATAACGTCATACAATAGGCTATTTGACTGGTTTTAAAAATCCATTTTATATTATTTAGTCGAGGTTAAGGAACCCAATTAAAGTTGATTTTTTTTTCTAGTATATATTTTCAGCAAAATATCATATTAAATATTCCATATTTAAATAGCGCGCGAAAACTACTGGGACAATATGGCGATACAATAGACTCGGTGACGTCACTTGCCTGTATTTTAATCTATGGTACATATTTTTCGCATAGTCAAATAACCTATTTATAAATGACGCAAGTACAAAATACATATAAGATAAGATAAGATAAATATACTTTATTGTACACCGAAACAAAAAAATACAAGAAATAACACAACAAAATAGAAAACACGGTACAAAAGGCGGCCTTATCGCTAATAGAGCGATGTCTTCCAGACAACCTTTGGATAGAGGACATTGAATACTCTAAGAAAGGGGTTCGGAGGTGTACACCTTTTAGGTAAATCATATATACAAACATAACATATCTACATAACATACATACATACAATTAATACATGTTATACATATATAACATATAAATACGTGTATAAACAAAATAATACATATGTTGTATAAATAAATTCAAATACATAAAAATACATACTTATATATTATTATTATTATTATATTTCATAAATAAAATTACAACGATTTACAATGACAAATAATAGTGTTTTAGAAGCCTCTTAAAAGCAGCAACGGATTGTGCACGTCTTATATTTATGGGCAAGGAGTTCCACAAGCGTACTGCTTGGACAGAGAAGGATTTAGTAAAAAAGGAAGAAGTATGGGAAGGAGTTTTAAGAGTAAGGTTTTGTTCAGAGCGAAGACTGCGGAAATGGGAATCACTAAGGAATTGGAAGGACTGTTTTAGATAAATAGGGGCATTGGGGTTGAAAAGTATACAGTAGAGAAGAGAGAATGTGTGTATTCCTGCGAAGGCGGATCGGGAGCCACTCGAGCTTCGAGTGGCTCCCGATCGAGAACAAAATACATATAATATAATAATATCAAATATACCTCAACAAGCTGGTCTATGAACTGGTTCCTGGTGGGCGTGTTGTCTAGCAAGGTCAAGGCGTCCCTGCCCCGCGCCACACCACCCCCCACGCCCTGCTCTTCCACGACAATACCTGACTCGTCTAACGATATCGCCGCTACATCCGCTGATACATCCTAAAAATAATAAAATACGTTTATCGTATATTTCACTGTAACCAAAAAGCTTGTATTGTAGGACCCAATGATATTCTAATAAACAGATATGTTATACCCATACTAAACAACAGATAAAAGTGTGCCGCACCGGGGACCGTTTATTTTACATTTCGTTAAAAGTAAAAAGGATAGCTTGACAAAACAATAAGTAAAAGGGATAACTAGATGTTTTAATTACGCAAAACGTATTACTACATAATTATGATGAAAACGACTAAAGGCAAACGTCCCAATTAGGACGTTTTCTAGTCTTCACGTTTTGCGTTTTAATGACATATCTGTTTACTAGAACATCATTGGTATGACCTAACTAGATTGTAAGGTTTTATGCAAATAATAATGAAGATAAAATAATATAAAATAGAAAAGCCAATTTTCATCAGCTGTATAAATAATTAAAGTATTTTACTCACAACTTCAGCAGGAGCGACATCAATATTACCCCAGTCAATCTCCCCTCCGGCATCTCCATCACCAAAGTCGATATCAGCCGAAGCATCCTCTGCACCAAAATCTATTGTATTATCTCCAAAGTCAATCTGAAAATAGAGTTTATGAAATAACTTGAATCTAAATATACGGCACCATTATTTCTTAGCTGGCAACATTAACATATTATTAGTTCTTTATTTAAAAACCTTAAAGAAAAATATTCCAACAGTGTAAGCCTTTTTTCATCAGATTCTCAATTCAAACTTTATTGTATAAAGCAGCACTTCAATTAGTATAGCATAATAACATGAACAGTGTATTGTATGATCTTGTAATTAATGCACTTAAAAATATGAGATACTAGATGTATACGGAGTTTCCCCCCATTTTAGCAGTACTGATCCACATGTTGCTTATCAAGAGTGTAAACAAAGGTATATCAAGAATAGATCTCTTTAATTATAGTTTGAAGAATAATAATTTTTATTTATCCAATCTAGTTTTTGGTACCTTGTGATTTCATTTACAAGCTAGTATTAGCTATTCATATAAAAAATTACAGATGAAAGGTATACTAATCAATACTTATATTAAAGAACAGCAATTAATAAAAACATTATTACATTAAACAAAAGTTGACTAATAATAACGGACCTGGTCACCGGCTGCATCATCTTTCTCCAACTCTATATGCACTGGATCCGGCTCAACACTCAGTGGAGGCTCACCGTAACTCCATTCATAAACAGTAGTGTTACCGTGTTCAACAACGTACTTGAGCAGAGGTAGAACTTCCGATGCTTGCTCACCGAGGATATATTTCGTAAAGGCTGAGTATAATTCTATGGCTGGCCGTAATGGCTGGAGAGACTTGCCTATCTGAAATGAAATAAGAATGTTTTAAGACTTATTTACTTGTGATTTTATTAAAAAAATTCACTCGTTAAATTTATAGCTTACTTCAATGAAATTAGAACAGATATACAAAGCTTTCCATATTCTGTGTAACTTGCCTATGCTATATTATGAACTACACTAGTAGCATCTATTTATAACACATTACTATTTTACTTAACTACTTATATATACTTTAATTATACTCCCAAAATCTAGTAACAACTTTTTGACATTCAAAACAGAAGATATTTCATGAATCCACACAGAACAGACTAAACAAAGATTTCCTTTCATCTTTCTTACTCTTGCTATTGCAATAGTCATTTTTAAAATTATCTTTTATAAATTTTTTTAAGGTGATTTAATAGACATTGAATCAAAAATTATAATCATAAGCTTTATCTTTATTGAACCAACCTTGTCATATATTACTGGCAGTTCTTGTAACCTATCAACAAGCTCCCTTTTTATTTTGTCTCCCTTGATACCAAGCTGTTTGCAAAGCATTAAAAATTCAGTTTTACTCGATGCTTCATTTTTTAAGTAGTCAGCATGTTTTTTATCACATTCCTGAAAAACAATTTATGTATGTTAATAAAAAACACTCAATAGCATTCATTAAAATCACAGATTTACAAAATTGGGTAAATATTACATTACATATAATCTAATTTTAATTTAATTGTTATTATATGCTATTATTTTTTTTTTTTTTGATTTTCAAAATACTGTTTTTTATTTATAAATAACACACAATTTGTTTAAAATATTGTTGGTCAAGTTACAGTTTTTAATAAGAAAGATTAAAAGTCGATACTCAATTTAAGAACAAAAATGTTACAAAAAAGTTTTTATTAAAAAATATATATATATATTGAATGTTATATTTTTATTAATATTTAAGGAACAGAAACTCATGTTAAAAAAATTTAAATAAGTTTGATTTCAAGAAAATAAAGAAATTTACAAGTTAAATGGTATAATTATATAAAAAAATATCTATATTGCATAGATATTTTTTTAGACTAGTAAAGAATGAGCTCATAGCCAATCAGTACACCAAATTATTATATTTCTGTATGTACACAAGGTAGCATTAAATTGTAAGATTGTTATTTAGAATTACATTTAAATTTACACAAATTAATCAACACTGATTACAAAACTTACTGCCTGCATTTGTTCCTCTTTCGCTATTTGCTTTTTAAATCCAGGAATTTCATAGTTAATATTTCTGACTAGCATTTGAGCCGCCTCGGCCAGATATAAGTTATCCTTCTCGTAGCTCTTTATTATGTCTTGCCAATCTTTCATTCTTTGTGATCCATATCTGCCAAATAAATTCTTGGTATCCGCTTCTGTCTCTTTGAGTATTTCAATAATTTTTAGACAATGAAAGTAATTGATATAGCTGCCTGATAAGAGAGCGGCTATGTCTTCATGCGCTGGCATGTCTTGAATGGCATTATTTATTTTTTCTCTCACAGCTATAATGCTCTTCTGCCATTCCTTGTTTACATGACGACGACTCACTAACCAGTCCTGGAGTTTCCCAATATTAATGTCTATGGGAATATTACTTTCCTGGAATAATGAGGCACATAAATAGTGAAGGTCTACCTAAAATATTTTGATTACATATTATTTAACATTGTCATGACTTACGTCCATTTTTTAGTATTTACAATATATAGTGTCGTGAATTAATATTTATATCTTTTTTCTTGTTATATGAAAATGAGGAATCGTTATTTTAGATTTTATAATTCATAATTTTTAAGTTTTTTGTATCATGTGCAAGTGACGTGTCAAATAACAACAAATACTTTCGTAAAATATTTGACAAATGACACATATGACATTAACTTGGCAAGTTAACATATGGTCTTGTCCAGGGTTGCTAGGTTTTATTCGAAGCTCAATATTTTGGTTATATTTTATTCGTGTATTTAATTATATAATAATTATATTTATAAGAAATACGAAACTTTTAAAGCATGTCTTGATTAACCTTATCTTAGGCGCTGAATGAATATATAATTCATCAACTTACTCTGGATACACTATTAAAAATTTGGTACTAGAAGTCTATAAATTACAAAACTTGTGTAAATAAATTCATTTACTATAATCCTTGGCCTATTGGAATATTATTTTCAAATAATAAATAGATGATCTTGATAGTAAAATAATACAATTTATATGATAACCAATTATTAGCAACGCATTATATAGTAAAAAATTCTCGATCCGACAAGCAAGCGAGTGCTATTTTACAAATGCCGCAAAAAGGGTTTAGAAGCACAGGGTATACATATTACATTTTATTCCAAATAAACCATGAATTAAAAAGGATCGAGTTCAGGAATAGGTCATTAGTACTATCAAAAACGTAAACAATTTCTTATCTAAACATTCCTTATTATTAGCCGATGTTATTAGCCCTAGTTTGTTTGATAAGCATTTTTGTTATCATTAATACCGGTGTCAAAATGAAAAATATAATAACTTAAGAATTAAAATGGAGTTTGAAAATTTAAATATTAACGAGTGAGTTTAAGTATTATAATTTTTGATTTAAGGTTCAAATTATTTTTCTATTATTGTAATCATATAATATTCTGTTGAATTATATTTTTATTATTTTCAAATATACTAATTATTTTGTAAGCCGAAGTGACTATTCTTTTTTAAAAGACCTCTTAAATTAAGTTTAGTCGTTTCGTAATTCAACGTCATAGTATTTTTTATCATACTCGATATGTCAGCTGTTAACTGTTTGTCAAAAATGAAAAACATCTTAATAACAAACTAGTGTAAAACTTGTTTTGGGAATTGTTATATATTACAGGTACTATATCTTTGCAAACATAATAATATAATTATATGTTAAAATATGGTTTTATAATTTATGTATTATTTCGTTAAATTATTTAGATTTAATTATTTTTTAATTTATTCAATTTTGTCATTATTTTTGAGTTGATATTCGATACTTTAGTTTAATTAATTGTGTTTCCTATATTTTTTATTATAAAGCAGTCATGACGACGGCGTAATTACTGTCGACGTTTCAAATAGCATTTTAGTGGATTCAGTTACTGCAATGGCTCAGACAATACTTCCAGCTGATTACATCCAGTAAGTAATGTTTCTTTAAACAATGCCCACGTGTCACAACTATATTAAAAAAAGGTTATACATAAATAAAAAAAATAAATCCACATTAAAATGTAAAGCTAAGCCAGTTGCTTTTAAAAAAGTTGTCATACTAACAATAATTTTGTAATAAATTTTATGCATCTATTTAATCAAACTAATTTAGTCATTTACTTTATGTAGGTCCTCGGAGGACTTAAATGAGGATGGTGATTCTACAAAATTGACATTAGCATATGAAAGATTGTATGAATTGCCAAAAACCATAATTGAAAGATTTTGCGATCACATTAAGTATTTGGATATAAGCCACAATAAAATAACGTAAGTACCTGGTATTATCAAATTATTTGAATAACAATAAAATAAATAAAGTACAAATATCACTCCATATTTTTACTATTATTATACTTTAATTATTTAAATGATTAAGACGAATATATACTGAGTTTTTGTTTTACCTGATGGTAACTTAATTTGTTTGTTAGGGAAAACAATTATTTAAGTGTACTTAATATATATAAAATATATTTTAGTAGTTATAAAAAGTTAATGAAGATTTTATAAAATGTATAATTATTTATATGTATTAGTAATATTCATGAGAAACTCACTGAAATGAATTTGGATGACCTGCATTTGTATAGTATGGGATGAAAGCAAAGCAATAAGCTTAGAACCTTTTCCTTTAGAGTACAAGAGGCAGTTAGTAAAGCAACCATAAATTTAAGACTTACTTCAATTTTACTTAGAGTTGAGTTATTCTACATTCTTTATTTTAAATTCATCAAAATTGGTTTAGCTATTTAATTACAGTTCAGTTCACTTGCACAGATATTGAAGAACCATATATATAAATATATTATTTGAAATTGTTATTGTGACTTTAGTGATTTTCTCATTGCAGAAATCTTGATGGTTTAGTACATTTTAAGCACCTTACAACACTAATAGCTGACGATAATCCGATAACTGAGCACAGCTTGTTACCTCCCATGCCTAATTTACAATTGTTGTGGTAAGTAAAATATGATTCAAAAGAAAATATTATTTTCTTCTTAAATATTAGAATTAACTTACTTGGGTTTAGTTCCAAACTTAGGTCATGAAGATTTGAGATAGATATTTGTTTGGAATAACAGTACATGCCAGTAAAACTGAGTACAGAAACCAGTCATATAAAATGTTGTATGTTCAAAACTTCTTCCCAATTGCTGACAAAAAAGATAGACTGTTTCAAGTACATCAATAAAAGCATGTGTTACTTCTCTTATATGGTAGAGTTGACTATTTATTTATTTTTGTTTCTTTAATATTGTACAGGGATTTCATAATATGAAATTTCATATTTTCTTAGTTAAATATTTAAACCCTTAATTATTGAATGTACATTTTCAGGTTAAACCATTGTAAAATATCCTCACTGTACCCATGGGTGAGCAAACTCAAAGAATCCTGTCCAAATCTCCAGTACCTGTCTGTAATGGGAAATCCAGCGGCTCCCAGTTATTTTAATGGCGGTACTTTCTATGAAATGCTTCAGTACAGGTATGTTCTACTTTAGAAATATTTTGTCTGAATGTCCAAATGGAATAGTGATGTCTTTGGAACTTGTTATCTTCAATAATTTCTCAGGCATAGTAATTCTTAGCAAATAAGTAAAAGAACAAATTGTAGATAATGACATGATCTATAATATTCAAAATTATATTTTATCTTTTTTTGTCCGAGAATATTTTTTGGCAAACAACATCAATAGGGAGTTTTGGATTCTTCTTTGTTATTATTTTATATCTCATATTTTTACCAAAATGCAGCTCTCGCGATATAATAAGCTTACCAATATATTTATCTATTAAGTAACTATAGTACGACACAACTTAGATGTCGCATCAGCAAAATTCGTAAAACCGATCACATCCGAATTAAGTACGCTATCCCAAATTATCAATATTTATTTCTCAAGCGAATATGATCTTTGCAGAAACGTAATAATATGAAATATCATATGACCTAATATATTCGTCAATTTGACACGTGGATTTAGATACACTTGCTTTCTCTGACGCGTGAATCTAGCGACGAATAGCGTCGAATGGCGCGATAGGAAGCTATTGCTATTGGTTGTATAAATCGGCATTAATTGGTTTTAATTTCATTCATACTTATAAGTAGTGTCATACTTATAAGTACTTTGATTGATCTACAATAATTTTGCCCATCTTCTTTGACTGTTGAACATCAAATGTACTTTTCGGCCACAAGCAATTTTGTAACGTAATTTTTCAAGGTTAAATTGAATGTAAAGCTACGTCTGTTCCGAATGTAGATTTTAGCGAGAAGAACCGGCAAGAAACTCAGTAGTAACTACTGAGTTTAGAAACATTGTCACATTTACAGGTTGTTCGTGATATCACAGTTTCCATCCCTCTTACACCTGGATGATAGAAAAGTGACAGAAGATCAAAGAGAGGAAGCGCACAGGTTGTACAAACGGCCACTTCTCGAGAGAATAGTGAAGCCAGGATCCAGTAGCCTGACCCAACTGATGACCAGCTCAGTGACGTGGAGTTCGGTACATAGTAAAATATCTTCGTTTTGGAACAAGGAAAACAGACAAAGAAGAAATTTACTTATTTAGTGAATCATTGAAGGTAGGGAAGAGACATCCTTGAGACTGGATAGAATTTGATCAAGGGTCAAAGAAATCATTTATTTTACTCGAAACTAATATAAATAGTTATTAAAAGACACCGTATAAGGTATAACTATACTAAGTTAAGTTGAAAACTTTAAATTCTCCTTACGATTGACGCGTCTTACATACACAGGCATATATATGTCACCGTAAGATTACAAAATTCGTTAGATTACAATCTGATGAATTTGTAATCTGTCGAAATATTGTGAATCTGACGAGACAGATTGTAATCTAACGAATTTTGTAATCTTGCGGTGACATGTGCACACACACATTGAAATGAATTCATCTTTAATTTAATTTAATTTTCTTTTATAAAACAAGCTTATAAACATAGAATAGGTTTGTATATGTTAAGAGCACAAATTCAAGACAGCGGGTGATCGCACTTGGTCACAGTTTTATCCCACATTTAAAATATGATATGTATGACCTAAGACCATGCCAAAACATTGCCACGTAGTTAAGTAGACAATAAAAAGGATAAGCTAGCCTTCAGTGCCTAAATTAATTTTGTTACATTTGTGGTATAGCAAATGGAATATTCCATTATTCACATACCAAGATCAACATATTTCAAACATTGTGAACAGGCAAACTTATTTGCAAACTTACATCACTAATTTCACCCCCTCGATGTGATGATATTTTAAATACGCAGTAACATCGGTATGTAATACTACATCCTGTTTGACCTGTTGGTTGTTAGAACTAGCGCGCACTGGTAACTTGTCACGGTGACTGTTTCGTCACTCTTGTCGAGTCCGTGAATATATACAGATGCAGACACAAATGTCACCCAATTGTCACGTCGTAATGTGCGCGCACCTCCATACATATTCATGGACTCCACAAGAGTGACGAAACAGTCACCGTGACAAAAGTTACCAGTGCGCGCTAGTTCTTACAGTGCTCTGTCAGTCAGCCATTTAATTATTATTTAGTAGATATATTAATGGACGCGCAAATGAGCATCGAAGATATGAAAGCAATAGAAAACTAACCTTATACGCCTTCAAGGGTCCAATGCGCTACTTTAGGGATGTGATTAACATTAGGAAAAAAAAGAGTGGGGGTGATTTGTAATATTATGTTAATATAAGTAACAATGTATAATAAGTAGAAAGTAAATAGGTAATAACAGAAAATTCCAAATTTAAAAGGCTGGATTGCATTAACATATAATATGTATTTCTATGCAAATACAATTTCTGTAAGTTTAAATAACATGTTGAAATATTTTTAAGCGAATTTTGTAATTCCACTTTTTTATTAAGAATCGTTTTTATTAACTAGTCTTATATACTATGTTTTAATAAATATATGTTATAAAGTTGTTTAAGTTTAATGTTTATAATTAATAAACTATGCGATTTTACAATTACATGTGTCAAATTAAAAACATATGATCGTTTGTAAATAATTTTATTTAAATAAACTTATCAATAAATACTTTACTAAATTTGTTGTTTTAATATCTAATTATCTTACTTATCACAATGTTGCCATATGAAAATAAAATATAACTAATACAATATAAATAATATGGTAATTAAATATAACATAATAATAAGTCTATAGCAGTATATTATATACAGTTATTTTTAAAAGTTATTGTCCAGTTTCCATAAAACTGTAAAATAATATTTAATTATAGATTAACTTGTCACTGTCCAATTATCTTTTTTTTTAAGTGAAGGCACTATACACTAATAAGCCTATACAAAACTATATAACCCAGGAACACTAACCGCAAACAGAAAGCGACCGTAAATATATTTCAATGTGCTGGCGCCCAATGAAGTATTTGGTAAACTTTATTCTTTGGTCCTTGTTTATGTGCGTTCTGAAACTCTTTATATTTATTTATTTTCGAACTTTCAAATTTGAGGTTATTTAATCATATAATTCAAACTTAGGGCGTTTCCAAGCCGTTAGATCAACATAGGGTATGGCGTTGTAGTCATCACAGTGGTATTTCGGATTGTATGAACTCTCCAATTCGAATGCCTTTTTCTGGACGTATTTGACATTCGTGTTGTCACAGATCAGGCGAGCCATCGATGCTTTCTTTATTTCTTTCAATTGATCTGTGAATAAAAGCAACATATTGAGATATCATTCCCAACAAGCAACTCTTGAATTTGACACACGAGTCATTATAATATTCTGTATATGCATAAGAAACACAACCAACCAACCTGCTATAGGTATACCTAATTAGTAAATAAAAGTAACAATTGTCTATAATTATCTTGTATATACATTATTTATGAGGTCTATATATCAGTTGACCAGATGCCCTCATAATATTCACAGATTATTAAAATACACAATTGATCGAATTTTCGGTATTAAAAATATTCAGTTATACCATTCGAAATAAAAAAAAAATCGTAAAACTTGTTTTTTTTTATAAGTAACTAATAATTAATAAATAGCTTCAATTTTTTTTTTCAATGAGTCATAGATTACCTGGCGTGAACGAATGCGGCATCTCGCTATTGTCGTAAAAGTGTCTGTCACCAACACGAGTGCGATAGAACTGCTCGGCGACAATGCACTGAAAAGTGTGCCCGAGGATAGACCCCGAGACGTCCCCTTCCAAAGCACCACCGACAAACAAATCTATATCGTCTACAGATTCGTAGAATTTGGCCAGTGCGTTAATGCGCTGTAAAAAAAAATTGCAGAATTTTTAGAAATTTTATTCGAAATTAAAATTTCGTTACCAAATGATACTTACGTCTTGTGATATTTCACCCGCCAAGTCTTGGAATGTTCTCGCTCTTTTCAAGCCACAGGTTTCTCTGAAATATATAGAAGTATTTATGTATTGTCAACTCTAATTTGACTAATGATTTCTCTTCAAAGGACTGTTCCAAGCAGTCCGTAAATCCGTCATGACAGGAAAATGTTGTACATACATAGAATCTCAAACAAGGCAGTTCAAACAAAGCCAACTTCTAGAAAAACCCTGGCGTTATGAGATACTGTACACGGCAATTTTTTTCCAATGTTATGTTGTACTTTTTCAAATATCGGGGCCCTTTGCACTGCGAGCCTTACGCCGCCACTGGTACGCGGATACGATAATTAGGGCCGTTTTGAGAACATTCCTAGTATTGAAAAAGTATTAAGAGTAGCACCTAAAATGTCCTATTACTAAGAGATTATTTTAGGGAATACAATAACTTTGTAAAAAAACGCCTAAAATTAAATGTTACGGCAACAATCCCAAAACTTAAGAATTTATCAATAAAAGGGGATAATTATGGCACAATCTTACCTGTAATCGTTATATGAAGCAATTCCGTGATCTCTACCCCTCTGAATGTCCATGGCGATGAGATCCAAGCCCCATTTGTTACTAGATTTGAACAATAGATTGGTGATTTCTCCAGTGCAGTGCGGGTCAGCCTCGCCCGCTCGATTGGTCACTATACCGCGTATGATATCATCGAAAGACTCCGGTGTGGATTCTACCAGGCCCGGGTTGAAATAATGGTCGCTTAACCTGAAATCATGCAAATATTTTCCGTTGAATTATATTTTTCCTTAAATGAAAACAAACGTCTAAAAGAGTTTTTACCAAAGGAGGTTTTATATTTTTTTTTAAGGTAGGAACTTACTTATACAAATATCCTGTCCCAGAGTTCGATGGACAGCTCATGATTGTGTCAGGTATAACAGTGTGTAAGAAACGGAAAGCGGCGGCGCCGAAGCCATTAATTGCTCCGGGATTCACCTCCTCGTTGTAATCACGGCTATAGAGCGAACTGGGGGAAATCCTGTAGTAACGGAGATAGCTCTCCCCTAAACGAATCAATTGAATGCACATTATTTTGGTAAATGTAGGTATTGGGAACAAAGAGATTTTATTATAAATGTATTGTTTCAGTAGAAATCCACTAAGGCTTCATACGGGTACAATGCTGATACTAAATATAGCACAGAATTTTTCTTATTCATTATATACAAAAATCTTCCTCTCGAATCGCTCTATCTATTAAAAAACCACATCAAAATCCGTTGCGTAATATTAAAGATCTAAGCTTACATAGCGACAGACAGCGGTAAGCGACTTTGTTGTATACTTCGTAATTATATCCATTAAGACTTCCATAATAAATATAAATGTTTACAAAATCTTACCAAAGTTCAAAGGCAACCATTCCTGATAAGTGATGTGTTGGATTTCCGCAATGACAATCTTTCTCGTCTCCTGATATATTTTCTCGTCGGTCCAAAGAGGATTTAATGAGCTCAATATGTCTGCTATGCGATTGTGTTCTCTAAGTAGCAACGTATGTAGGACAGCTAATGTTGGTGTCTGGTTGATTCTGCTGTCTCCTATTTTATTTTCCAAGCACATAATTTTGTTATTGCATTTAAAATAAATTATTTGTTAGAATATTTGTTTCTGTTATCAGCAAGAGCAATAGGCTATTTAACAATGCGAAAAATAAATTGTGTATTATTGTAATCAGTGTATATTATGAGCTTAAAAATGGTTATCTATTAACGAAAGTTGAAAATAATACTTAATTTATTCTAAAATCCATATATGGAAATGCAAATTTTCAAACGTTTGTCACTTGACACAAAACGCTCCTGATTGCCGGGCTTATGATAAAGTCATTTTCTTGTAAACTTTGCTTTTCTTCTGTATGTACCACAGATTAAAATACAGGAAAGTGACGTCATCGACCCATTGCAGCGCCATATTGTCCAAGTAGCGTTTTTGCGCGCTATTTAAATATGGCATTTTTAATATGATATTTTTCGATAAATATGTACTAGAAATAAAAAACTTTTACTGGGTTCCTTAACCTCTACTAAATAATATAAAAGGGATTTTAAAAACCAGTCAAATAGCCTATTCTTTTGATAGTACTTAAATGAATATATCTGATCCTTATTTTAATAATAATGCGTTTAAATAAATATCTACCCAATTCTTACCCAAATTACAGAGCTAATCGCTTTAAATACACTGTAGATTTCCCAATTATTTAAATGTAATAATACAGCTAATGTAGCACAACTTCAATTCTATAGAAATGAGAATATAAATAATCAAACCTGCCAAGTAACAAGGTTCCGATGTGTTTCTTAAGTCGCAAACAGCTAACTTATCATCTACCGATGGCAAGAAACCCCCTTTGCAATTTTTTCTCGTTTCCTCCCGCAATCGTCCCCCGCATTTGCTCCGTAGCTTGGCAGCAAGTACTGGATCCGAGCCGTATATTGGGGAGCCGTCCAAAAAACTGGTCACTGTATTCATCTGATACATATCGATATTTTTTTGTTTAACATAAAAAAATATTTACGAAGGTTTTTTTGATTCACCAATATTTTTATTATTAAGAACATTAATAATAGCTTTTCTTGGTAGTAGAGCTTAAAAGTCCCTCTGGGTAGGTACCACCCACTCATCAGATATTCTGCCGCCAAAGAACAGTACTTAGAATTGTTGTGTTCCGCATTAAAGGGTTATAAGATCTTAGGTCCCTCGGTTGGTGGGATATTGGCGAAGTAAGGAATGGGTAATATTTCTTCAGCGCTAATGTCTCCAGACGGTGGTGAGCACTTGCTATCAAGTGGCCCATACGCTCGTCCGCCAACGTATACCATAATTTAAAAATTATAAATAAAAATAAGCTGAACACTTCAAATACCATACGTAATTTATACGTCATAATAGTATAACTAGCTAATAATTTAAAGCAACTTACCTGCTCTGCATGGCCCAAGCTGCAGTCATCCCTTGGTGTGGTGACGCTCCTCACAAAGTTGAGACATTTTATCCCGTGGTGTTTGTAGAAGGGATCGTCATCAGAAACGCAAATTGGTATGCATTTGTCGTTCAGTAATTCTTGTGGCAGAACATCACGACCATTCCCTAAGCAACATTGAATTCCACCCTCATCTGTAAACGTTTTTAGAACGTCAGTCGTTGTGTATGGACAAACTATAACTACAAGATACGATCGCGAAATCTCAGAATGAAATATAATTATTATAACATGTATCCATGCATCAGAATAGGTCACCATGGAAGTCATAGGTGGAAGTTTAAGTTAAAACTGACGTAAAGCCAATGATATTCTAATAAACAGATATGTTATACCCATACTAAACAACAGAAAAAAGTGTGCCGCGCCGGGGAGCGTTTATTTTACATTTCGTTACAAGTAAAAAGGATAGCTTGATAAAAACAATAAGTAAAAGGGATAACTAGATGTTTTAATTACGCAAAACGTATTACTACGTAATTATGATGTATTATAACGTATTACTACGTAAAACGACTAAAGGCAAACGTCCTAATTGGGACGTTTTCTAGTCTTCACTTTTTCCGCGTTAATAACATATCTGTTTACTAGAACATTGCGTAAAGCTAATTGCTGCTAATTTTATTTCTTTAAAAAGACAAAAATATTCACCTGTGACTTCCATGACTTGGAAAACTAGGTCATGTGTGATGAACTGGCCCCATTGCACGTTGAGGTGGCTAAGAACACGACTGAATATAGATTGATCTGCAAAGATCCGAGTTGAAAGCAAACGAGGATTGGGTAACGGGCGACCGCTTGTTGCAACTGGCATCGCGTAGATACCTATTGAAAAATCAATAAAATTAAATTACGGCAAATTTGAAAATATAAATACTATACATATTAATTATTAGGTCAAACTTTTTTGTATTCAAATTCAACGTCACCATTTGATTATTTGAACTGCAAATTACAAAATTAATTATTAAAATTACATTCGTCATATCCATTTAACCTAAGGAAACATTAATATCATTCCAGTGCTAAATACAAGTGCATTATTCCTAACCAAATTAGTGGCCATCGCAAGGCTTCGGAAAGGTTTCCAGAAAGTCTACGTTCAAATACCAGGACATTTTTAAGAGCCTGAATTAGGCATTTGCAGCAGAACATTTAAAAAATAACGCTTGCAAATCAGTACATTTGAGAGATGTAAAACATTTTTTACTCGAAGATATACTGAAACCTTTTCATGAATTCGAATTTGATTCTTATGGCGGTCTGAGTATAAAATGTAAATAAAAACAATATTATAAAATCATTCATAAATTATGATCGCCTTTCAAAAATATATCATTTCTTATTTAAATTTTTCAACTGTGTAAAAATTTATAGGTATATTCCTATCTTTTCCACTGTTTATTTGAAGCTGAGAAGAAAAGGTGGTCTGACCACCTTTTCTACTGAAGTTATATAGTATCACGTGACGATAGCGAGGGCGCGCCGTAAAAGCCTCATAAACCATAGATTATACTATTCTACTTCTGTTATTATATTATTATTTCCTTTTAAGTCGACTATGAGCGCTTTAATAGCCACTTGACCCATATTTATCGTTTTGATATAAATTTGAGCGTTATCTATATTTATCCAATGTATTTTCATAATTCCATTTTCAAAAATATTTAGAAATCTGTGTACTGGCTGAATCGTATAAATAAAACGAGATCAAGTTTTTAATTTTAAAAAGGATTCAATTGTTGTCGATGTGATTACACAACCACTCAAATGCCAGTAACCTGCCCGAAATATATTGATATTTATAACTTCTATACCGGAAATAGATGGAGAATATATAGTAGTATACAAATCATACCTAAAATGAGCTGGCTTCAAATTTTTGAAAAATATGTTTTAAAGACTAACCATCAGCATATCTAGGTGACGTAAGCCTGGTAAAGGGAGCGCCTCGTCTGCCCCACGTTGGGTGCCGCAGGTTGTTACACGTGCCATCGATACTGCGATACTTATTGGAGCCAGTACAGATGACGCTGACAGGCTTGCAGTATATTTCGTGTGGTTGTATACATTGGTTCTCCAAAAATGATATAAAGGTGTTTGGAGTCACGTCCGTCCTGGAAATAAACATATTGGCTAAAACAACCACACTTTGGAATAAAAAAGTGTATTATTTCTTAAATCAGCTACACATGTGATACCGATTATTTACACAATAATAATATTAAAACTGAGTTGTTCTAAAAAACATGTTTTCACTTTTTTCACACAACAAAGGTCCAAAGCAAAGAGTTTCTAATTGCACGTATAAAATGTAAAGACTGAATATCTTACGTTGAGCACAACTTCATTTGCATAATCTTCGTAGCCGTAAGAAGCTCGTGTGATACCTCAGACGCCTTCTTTGCATCACTTGGTAATTTTGATGAGAAAAAATGCAATAGAGCCGGCGAGCATGCTTCCAAACTAACACCGTTTTTAACGAGCCGATTAGCTCGTTTCTTTGCCTCTCGTGAGAGTTCGCGACCGCATCGGAGGCTGTCGGATATTAGCTCAGATGGAATGTCTTCTTCCTCTGAAATATTACGAATTTTATTTGTTAACTTTACTTCTAGATTGCCATATCTATCATGGTATGGGCATGTAATGCGGAGGAATGAGGAACACATTGTGAGGAAGGCCTTGAGCATGGATGTAGACGGATATAGAGGTAGAGGACGACCAAGGAAACGATGGATGGATTGTCTGAAAGACGATATGGCTAGAAATAATGTTACTTGTGAGATGACGTCTGACAGAGAAGTATGGAAGGAGAAGACATGCTGTGCCGACCCTAAATAAAATTGGGATAAGGGCAGGAGGATGATGACTTATAAATTGTTATATTTTTTTATGTTACTTATTAAGAGTCATGTTTGTTCTACCGATAATATGGTCCATACTTTTTTTGGTTTTAGTAACTCTCTGTATCATTGTTGTTAATGGGCATTTTGAATCCCTTTTATAGTATTCCCTAATTTGATAAGCAAATTCATCAGATTATTAACTGTATACTAAAAAAATCTGCTACGATAGATGTTGTACATAGTGGTGTAGACATTTTCACAAGTCGTACAGCATTTCCTGGCCTGCCTGGGTGGGTCACAGTCATTATTAGTATTTAAACGTCAAAATGACTTAAGTAAAACTTATAAGAACTACATTTTCATGAAAATTAGACGCTGTGTTTATTTGTCTTCACTATATAAAAGTAATATACGATCGCTTTTTTATTCCCGAATTAGTGCTGTATGGTTACAATTTATCTCATAATTTGAAGGATAATATTTTACTCATGAAAACCCTTAATGATTTGACAAATACTCTCAAGCAGTCGATCAGTAGATAGATACTTACAAATTATTGTACAAATCAAATAAAAATATTTTGGACACTTACCACACAAAGGATAAAAAAATTTAAGAAAGTAGTTATTTAACAAAGACATATAATATATTAACACTTTAAAAATAAATAAAATATTGTACCTGAAGACGACGAAAGAAATAAATCTTTGACCTTCGAAGTTGCACTTGCTAAAATTGGACACACTTCTGCTATAATGTCATCGAAAATAAATTCCCAACCGGAATTCAAGCAACAAGTTACCGACGAACTAAAAAAATATAGCAACACTGATATCGACAGAATATGTCTACTGGAAAACACAGTTCTTTTCGAAACCATTCTCGTATATAAATATCACAAAACATTTAATTCATTTATATTAAAACTTTTTTCTAACATCCACTTTCACCCAAAACTCTAATCAAAATGAGTGTTCGTCATTTAATTGTTATAAAAAAAAGGAATTTTGTAACGTAATAATCTCTCATAATTTCATATTGTACAGGTTGAAAAAAAATACGTTAATTTTGTTTTAAAGATGGCGTCACCTTATCATGTCACGTTTATTGCGTTAATTAATAAAGGAAATAATATGTGGATAGCATGATCAGTATCGCCATACATTTCACAATCACCTGATTGCTTTACGATTGTATGAACAATTATTCTGAGAGTAATTACGCAATCGTTTACTTATTACAAATGTCTACCAAATAATTATTAGTGTTGCATGCTTATAATAAATGGTCCTAATCTACTTCTGTAATTATATTTTTACAATTTGTTTAATTTTATACAAACAACTATTATTATTTATGAGAGCCGAGATGGTCCTTTGGTTAGCACGCGTGCATCTTAACCGATGATTGCGGTTTCAAACCTAGGCAAGCACCGCTGAATATTCATGTGTTTATTTGTGCTCAGCGGTGAAGGAAAACCTCGTAAGGAAACCTGCATGTGTCTAATTTCTTGGAAATTCTGCAACATGTATATTCCACCAAGACGCATTGGAGCGTGGTGGAATATGTTTCAAAATCTTCTCCACAAAAGGGAGTGGAGGCTTTAGCCCAGCAGAGGGTCATTTACAGGCTGTTGTTTGCAATTTTATAAACATTATAATACTACGGTTGAAATAAAATCAAAATTAGCACTGAAAATAATTAATTTTTTTTTCTCATTTTAAGCGGGAATACCTATTGTACTAATTCTTAAAGGTATACGAATAACGTTCTGAAACTAAAAAAGAAAAACGTTTTTCTGACGAATTATTAGATTTAAAAAATAATATAATATATAATAGGTGCTCGCTCGAGTTTGAACTCGCAATCTTTGGTTTAAAGCGTTGTTTTAACCATTGGGCCGTCTCAGTTCTAACTTGTTCTATATGGATTCGCTGCTACAAAACTTGACCAACATCGTCGATGCCGAAGCCGATTTGAACTCTCTAAGTTGTCTTCCTTTTGCCAAAAAATTTTATATTATAAGAACAATAAGTTAAGATTATTAATGTCCTAGCTAATTTATTACACAAAAATACATTCTTGTATTGACATAAAATAAAGTAAAAGGTAGGGTTTTAAATAAAGACTAAGTATTTACAAAAATAACACTTTATTACCAAAGTAGTATAAACGAAAACACATTTAACTCTACTGAATAAAGCAATTTAAACTTTATATTGATAGCTGTAAAACTTGAACAAGTTAAAACGTATAATAACTACACAAACAATGTAACATAATAATTATTAAAAGGATTCACCTGAATTGCACTTACTATATACTTCGTATCTCACTCGTGAAATATTGACAGCCGATTAACAGTGATACGGCATATTGATATGTATGTCGTAAGCAATTTACAATTATTTTAATCAATGTCGTTTATGACATTCTGTCAATTCATGCTCGTGTTCTGTGTTGAGTTTCGAGTTTCTTGTTACAGAAAAGCCTTACAGATTTGAGTAAATTTATTTATTTTTCTAAATATTTTTTACAATTGATTTTGTGCCCAAGTTAGCTGCATAAGCGACTGGGCTGCTTACACTAAAAACCTCTTCATTAACGTATATTATGAAAATGTGTAAATAGAACTTTATTTATTATCATTAATCATTTTTATTTATTATACAAAAATACACCCCGTATTCACTTTAAAATAGCAATTACATAAAAAAGATAAATCTATCTTTGCTATGATTATTTTTAGGCGTTTGACATACATTATCTACTTATTAATTATACTACGTCTTAATAGCAATTAATAGCATATAAAAGCAAAACATATATTTGCTATATTTATTAAGCAGGCGTTTTTTTTTTAATATTATCTAATTAATCTAATTTATAATTGACGAATAGTTTAGAGTCAACGCAAAATACGTTATTCATTATATTTATATATTTTTTATTATAACTATTACAGTATTTAATAAAATAAAAAAAATATCTACTTTTATTGGACTTAATAAATAGAGTACTAATATTACTGTACATTTTATTATGCAACAGATTTTTTTTTCTTAAAGATGTTAAACTCAGATCTAAAATGAAGCATTAAAAAAAGGTTGTTGTAGATTTATTGACAAAGGTTACAGACTATAAATATCTAACATTTCGCGGCACAGAATTAAATTATTCTATAGAGTGGTTTCACTTTGCTTCCCACAATCATTAAGCATTTTGACGTAACAGTCGAACGTATTTTATTGTTTTCCAGAATTAAATTTCAAATATATGTGAATCAATAGAAACAAAAGTATTCGCTTGCTCTTTCGAAATACAATATTCACTAACTTCATACGTCATAAGGCGATATCTATAAAGATATTTTTATTTATCAGTAAATGATAATTTAGTTGATAAAAGAATTACTTAAAAAATCTAAGATATCTAAATAAATATACATAAATATATAGAATATTTGTGCAATTGTGAAATGAAAACATACTTATTTCACGTTCATATCACGTATTTAACAAACATAATTGTTTTTTAAATGTTGAAAAAGAGTTCTTGCCGGTTATTTCCAGTAGAATCCACTTACCGAAACCTTGGTAGCATCACTTAATAGAGTTGTTAAATGATGCCCTTGTCAACTAATTTTGTAAATGCCTAATTAAAAAAATATATTTTGATTTTAATTTTTTATTTTGAAAGGATCATTGATAAATTGAATAATAATGTACATACTAAAAATTAATAGTACTTGTTTTGATAGTTAGATGTAGTATTGCATTGTTTTAGAAGTAATAAATGTTATATGTATATATAAAGTAGGCCCCGCCCCCACAAAGTTAATGATCAATCACACGTATGTTTAAACATTAACAAATAATACAAGAACAATGCGAAGAAGCCTTAGAATAATAAATCAAATCTAATAAAAATAAAAATAATTCTGTTATAATACAAGCCTTACATTCAAAACACACCACTATTGATATATCAATACAAATATAAAGCTATATACATATATTTCTTATAAATTTATTATATATATAAAATATATTTATTTGTACGCGTTTCTGAACCTTTTATTTTGAGTTAATTTATAAAGTTGTGCTTGTTACTAGCGTGAAGGTCTTTTGAATCATAATCACGTACAATGTTCGTAGGGTTATAGAATAATTATTGTTTATAAAATTATAATAATTAAAGGCATTGCGAAGCATAACATATATTACCGACATCCTATGTACATAATAAGGTTTTATTATTGAAGTTGACCTAATGTAAATCATATGAAATCTGAATAATTATTATATAGGTATATAAATACGTGAACAATAATATATACGTACAATAAGATTTATTAATAATAAGAAATTGTCGGAGCTTCAAAAGATTTATCTAACAATTTTTAAAACTTTTTTAAGGCTTTGTTAATAAATAAATCTTATTATTCATTAAAGTAAAACTTTTAGAAAAGAAATGCTTTGTTGTTTGTTGTAGGGCACTTCCACCAGTACCGACTAAACACTAATTGTGAATAACAGCATTGTAAATCTGTTTATATGAAAAGAGCAATGCTATGCGAAATTATTGCCGTTGCATTCCACTAGAGGCTGCTTTTCGAAACTGTGGTAATGTTTCAATATTGACGATTCAAAAACGCTTCATTGTGATGATAATTATATTACAATGAGGAAAAGCGAAAAATTTGATATAATTAAAAAGTCAAATGTTTTTCCAATTATGAGTACTACCAACTGACCCATTTTGATTTATTTTATTTGATGCTACGTAAACAGATAATAATGTTAAACACAATGATAAGTAAAACGGTGTCACTGTAAATCAGTCGTACTATTCTAAAAGAATTCACTCGTGAAATCTTTAAAACTGCCTTACGTGATAAGCTATTTTAATACGTATGTCATTTAAATGTTATACTTATAATGTTCAATGTCGTATATAATTATATTTCAAGATCTTGCTAGTTGCAACATAAACACGTCACGATGTCGTGACGTGACGCGATGTGAAATCGTGTATAGTACGACACAACTTAGATGTAGCATCGGCAAATTTCGTAAAACCGATTACATCCGAACGCTAGGTATCCTTCACACAAACGTAATAACTTGTAATATCATATGACTTAATATATTCGTCAATTTGACACGTCAATTTACATGCACTTGCTTTCTTGGGTAAACAGTTCTACCCAAGATATTCTCGCGTCAGTACGCAAGAATCTATAGCGACTAATAACGCCGAATGACGCGATAGGGAGCTGTTTCTATTGGTTGTATAAATCGGAAGTAATCGGTTTTATTGAATTTGCTGACCCTGCATCTAAATTGTGTCTTACTATAACTGTATACATCGTTTGATCGAAGTCGTACCGTCTAACGTGTCACGTTACTTTATCGTGACGTTATTTCCAAGGCACGACGTCGCACGTTATGCGATGCCAAAACGTGCCACGTCACGTCGGATGTAAGTGTAACGTGTTTGTGTATCGTAGCCCTAAGGCAATGTGTTTCGAGTCTTATCTTTACAAAATAGCCACGTAGTTCCAACCTGCTTGTGCAATAAAAAAATGCATACTCATTGCATCAATTACATAGATCGTTACAAGCAATAAGGATATGTAGCTGTTGTTTCTTTATTACTATTGCGTCCTTCTAATTAGTCACAACTTAATAATACAGTTAAATCAGTCGAAATGACCGACTACAACTCAAGGAATATTACTGCAATGTTGATAGTAATGATTTCATATCCGGACAAGCCTTGAGTATTTACATGCTTTATTTGTGTAACCTCACTGGGAAATCGGAGTAGATAGCTTAAACTCATAATTGTACAGTCGGGGTAAGGCAAGGTTCGTAACCTTAGGATCTACTTTCGTGTGCTCAGAATGAGCGATAATCTGCTTTACCGATTGCGAATATATGACACTGACAGACATATTTTGACAATTCAGTAGAAGATAATCTATCTAATTATATTAAGAAGATGTTGCACTATTTTGAACCAAGTTATCATACTATGTAAGTTTAATTTTATATGCAGTTGCCAGTTAGTAATAAAGGAATGAATTTGAAAACTGACGAAGGTTTTCTTACTCTGTCTGTACATACATATAAATACATATAATATTAATATAAGCAATACTTATGACATTTGAAGGGAATTAACTTTAGGATAGGAGAGGGAACAGTGAACTCTTCAAATTTTCTGAGGTTTTATATTTTATTTTGAAAATATAATGTTTTAAAAACATTTTATTAGCATAATATGTTGTTATAAATACTTACATTTAGGACTGTAATGTCGTAACTACCAACAACATTATATGTAATTGTGTTCTTCCTACATTGGTGTTTTAATATGCTCCCAAAAGTTTATAATATATAATATAGTCATAATCAAAAACAAGGTTCAGAATCAATGACACTAATAATAACATAAAAATATTTTTTATTTGTGTAAAATTGTTTTTCCCACCGACATCAATTCATTTAATCGAAAACAAATGAATAAATCACACGTACATAATATATTTACATAACAAACGTAAAAATAAAAACCCTCTAGTACCTACTTATCCTACTAATATTATAAATGCGAAAGTTTGTGAGGATGGATGTATGTTTTTTTTATGGTGTAGGTTGGCGGACGAGCCTATGAACCACCTGATGGTAAGTGGTCACCATCACCCATTGACAATGACGCTGTAAGAAATATTAACTAATCCTTACATCGTCAATGTGCCACCAACCTTGGGAACTGAGATGTTATGTCCCTTGTGCCTGTAGTTACACTGGCTCATTCACCCTTCAAACCGGAACACAACAATACTGAGTACTGTTATTTGGCGGTGGAATAACTGATGAGTGGGTGGTACCTACCCAGACAGGCTTGCACAAAGCCCTACCACTAAATGTTTGTTATCCTTTTACGAATAACCTACTAAACGATTTTGGATAAAAATTTACTTTTATAGGTTATACAACAGAATAACACATAGGTTGCTATTTACATTTATTTTATGTAATTTGGTCATAATATAATGATACATATCAAGTACCCGTACGATGCCTGCCTGATGATGTTTAAAGACAAAGAATTACAGTACCAAGTAATTTTAATCAGCTTAATATTATTTTGTAATTGTCTCCTCAGTTTATATCGAAAATATCCAGCTTTCCACATCAGGAAGTAAAAAAATTCCCCAAACATTGCTAAAAGCAATCTGATAATGATAAAATTAATTAATTATCTTAAAATAGTTATTTATATTAATTGATAGTATTGTTTAAAACCTAATCGGGTATTTGGTACATAATTATTTATTCATGAATTGAAACATCTTGGTCCCTTAATTTTGTTCATACATTTATATATTAGTCCTTAGTATCAAACTTTGGTTCAATAAGATTTTAATAAAAGTTCCTTATAAAGTAATCACTAAGTATATATATATTTTTTTCGTTGATGAACTTTAAAGTAAATAATGTATTTCAAAGGCCAAATACCATCCAAGGATTCCAAGGAAAATAATCCTATAAAGAGAAAGAACATCCCTTAAAAGACACACCGTTTTCCAAGTCATTAAACATGTATAAAAACTACAACTTCAGATATAATATGATGCAGATTCATATTTACATTGCACATAACAATAAAACAATATATTTGATTCTTGACATTAAATAGTAGCCTGGCAATAAAAACATGCAGGCACACAAAAATATATAACAAATTAGAGATAAGATACCCCAAAGGCACGGATATGTTTGCATGGATACAAATATAACAAAAAAATATATCAGTAGGGCGTTATACACGAGGTTATTGCACGGCCTTACTTATACTCTACACAGCGTATCAGTGAATAGGGGTAATTCTACTAAATTATAACGGTTTTTATACGTTCCAGATTCAAAAAACTCAGCAAATAATAATTAATTAAATCGTAACTGAGGAGCAATTCTACTTATTTTTATCGGTTGCGAAACGTTCCCGATTATATTTCGCAACACAACTCCAACGAATACGTTTCGATTGGATTTGACCAGCGAGCATTTTTTAGTAGAATTGTCGCCCCGTGCAAGTGTAAGAATGTATAGTTAAAATCGTTTACACTCTTTCTGTCTTTGATAATTTCATATTTGAAAGAAGAAGACAGAACATCAGTTCAAATCGCTGTACAATGTTTGTAAATTTTATATACACAAATATTTTCAAGCTATTTCGTGTTATCCCTAAAAACTGATTCAATTTAAGACTATTCCCTTATAGTAAATCGCTTAGGAAATACCCGACATACCCCCCACTACTAATATAAGTTACCAGCGCAAAGCGAAATTCAATTTCTTAACTTGCACAATAGTCTTGAAAACATAATCCCATAATTTACTGCTGATGCCGAACGCTGAAATAAAAATATTTTTATTAAATAGGTGAATACATCAAAAACTTATTTATATAAAATGTTTTGTAACATTGATATTATTTTCAATACTAAAGTAACAAGATAATATTTATATTCAATGTTAGTTACAAGCTTTCATTTTTATTTAGTTGTTATTACGTCCATATTTGCAACTGAATTTTGACCCAAAGTTACTGAAAATTGTCTCTGCTTATAGTACTAAAACTATGTATTGTCGCTTGCATTTTATTTAAACAGTATTAAGTTTTGTGTTTATTCTTTTACCCTACAAGCTTATCGGGTGTACCTTATGCGTATACACTTCGTTTAAGAAAACAGATAATTTTACTAAGCGTAAGTAAACTGAATTTAAAATATGACACAATCTATTGTGTTAAGTTTTATTCGTTTTACTTTAGCTATTAAATAATGCTTTTACAAAATGGTTTACCTTTGTCATGATTTAAGAAGTGATGGTTGGAGTGGTACCGTTTCATTGCGTAGAAATAAGTTCCATCGCTCGGGGAACCGTGGTGCACGTAGTAGTGTATCATGTCGTATATGAGATAACCTGTTAATTTAAGCACGGTTGGAAAAGCTGTAGTAAGAATTAAACTACGAGTACCTGCTAACAATTATGACGTCAACGATATTTTCACTGGGCTTCGAAGCCTTTACGAAATGAACAAAGATATTTTTAGCTATAAAATTGAAACTTGCTTACCCGTAAGAGAGCCGATTGCTTTAACAAGAGGATAAGTGAATATGGGCCAAACGAGAGTCAGAAGTGTGATTACAATCATGAGGGCCGGTATTGGTGGAAATACTTGTCTCAATCCATCAAAAGGAACCTGTAATGAAAAATACATTTTAATATTATCCTTCCAATTTCCCACTCAAATTAAGTTAAATTATCCAAAAATATTTTATTAAGTAGCGCCTACGTTAACTATGCTTAATTGAAATAAAATCCTGTGTAGCAAAGATGCCAGAAAAATGTTCCATTACTGAGCTCTCTCCATTCAAGGTTTAGAGATTATTTCGCCAAGACTCTCCAATGAATACAGATGAAACAGATTGCGATCGAAACGTAACCCGAGAAAGCAAATCGACGTATCAAATTTACGAATATTTGTTACGCACGTTGTTACGTTTGTGTAAAGATCATATTCACATAAGAAATAAATATTGATAATTTTGAATGGCGTACTTAAATCGGATATGATCGGTTTTACGAATTTTGTCGAAGCTACATCTAAGTTGTGTCGTACTTAGATGTAGCTTGTTTCGATTGCGATTATTACTTAAGTAAGAATACGTTAGTAGAATTATCCCCAGCTTAGTGCTCTATATACCTTATGATGCATTCCATGAATAAGGAAATGCACTTGAATCATCCGAAGTGATGAGCCAGGGTCGTAGTGGAACACCCATCTGTGGAGAGAATACTCCAAAAACGTCCAAAAGATGAAACCGAAAACTATGTGCCATATGAATTGAAGATTTGACATCTGTCGGTCTGCGCAATCTGTAAGATAAGATTATTTAACATATGGCGATACATATATTTGAAACTTTGATAAATTTCATATGCGCTGTATTAGTCATTACGGTAATATAATGTATTTATCATTGATTAAATAAGCGCGGAATCATTTTATCCAATACGTATTCATTACTGATTGAAATTGTATCCTTATCGTTAATTTTTTATCTGTTACGACGATAACTGTTACGATTCTTATCAACTGAATCATCGTAGAAGAATTTTAGCCGGAAATATTATTATTATAAACTTCAAAAAAAGTATTGTAATCGTTTTTTTTTTTTAAATTATAGTATGTTTCCTTAAAAAGGTAAATCATCGTAGAAGAATTTTAGCCGGAAATATTATAGATTATATAAGACAAACTTTAATAAAAAAAATAATGTAATCCAATTTTTTTTTAATTATAGTATATTTCCTTAAAAACGTAAATAATTTTTTCTTAAGATATAATGTGTTGATCTCGCTCGATTGGACGTTATCGATAAAACATTCCTTACGGAAACCCCGTAACTCTCTGCTCCGTATTTGTACAAACTGTTACAGGTCCATTCATCACAACGCATCTTCCAACCGTGATTTATATGGCAAAAGAGGTGCTACATCGCTAATAGCGCGTATCGAAAAAGAAAAAGTAAGATGCAAAAATATTTAAAAAAAAAATAAAACACTCTGCTCCGTATTTGTACACACTGTTACAAGTCTGTTCATCACAACGCATCTTCCAATCGTGATTTATATGGCAAAAGAGGTGCTACATCGCTAATAGCGCGTAAAAAAGAAAAAATAAGTCGCAAATATATTTAAAAAAAAATTGCGAAAATAAGTAGAGGGTTCAGTTAATATTGTGATGCTTAATATTCCAATATGACTAAAGTAGTCTTATTCCTTCAAATTATTTATCTTTTTGGAGGGGAATATGAAGGAATATTCGTTTAGAAATATTAAATTAAGCTATTTCACATAAATCGTCACATTATCTTGTGTGAATGAATTGAAATGTGAATAATGCGTATGAATTTATCATCTTATACACTTAATACTAACCTTCACATTGAACATAGTCAAAGTACTGTGAAAATCCCAAGTATAAGATTACTGGTATCCAGAAAATAGGCACGACGTACCATGGTGTGAACGTCATATACTCCAGCATGGGGTTCGAGAACAGCCGGCATTTCCTATAAACGGCGCTGTTCACCCATTTCTGGTAATGAGGCGCTATCTTGTGTAACTGGGACAGGATAGGCTTCGACCAATCCAGTCTACTCTGCAAAAGATTAGGAACAAATTAGTCACACAGACGTCGTGCTTTTCGTATTACAACAATAATTCATTGCATAACGATATGAAAAGGTTTCAGTAAACAAATAAAACATTCTATGATGTTAACGAATGCCGGCACTATCGCTAATAAACGATCTACTACCTAGTTCTATAAATCGAATGCAGATGATTTAGGATGCGTTCAAAATAATGGAGTCCTCCTTCTCGTGGGAAGCGAGTTGTCAAGCTGGTCTGATTTGACAACGCAGTCAGATTAGACTCTAACGAGTTTACCGTATTGAGATATTCCGTAACCTCAGTCTGTCACAGACCGATAGTGTTCCCTACAATGGCACATCGAGCGCGCAGATGCTCGAGCATACTGCCGTTTACTAACGTTTTGGGGTTTGAACTTCGAACGTCATGTGGTAGGCATAAAAAATTGCCAATTTGATTCAAAATGACATCAGAATCGATTCATATTCATATAGATTAGTAATTTTCTCGGAATATGCACGTGCGTGGCGCGCAGTCAATAAGTATGCACTCCAAGACAACTCTCTATGTTGACGTATACCACTTTTGATGACTGTAGAGAACAATACGAGAATAACGCAAAGGCTACGTGCTTCGAAACTGCCCACAAGTGGGATGTGATGAATGAGAGGTTATCAGGTGCTTCTCGACCCACTGTATTGGTCGAGTGCGTAGAGGAAATTAAGCGACTTTCTTCAATCCCCACGGTTTTATGTCACCCCCCCCCCCCTCCGCTTCTATTGTGCATGATATTAAATTGAGTATGATGAAAACTAAGTTTAAAATTTATTTCGTAGCTATCGTTTCGCTCCCCTTGAGCATAAAGTACAAAGCGGTACAAAGTAATTACAATTAGGATATTATTAATTTTCACATACATACTTTCTGCACCGAAATTTTGAGTACATTATTACGATATCGTATTGAACTTCAGTGTAATCACTATCATCGCCACTTCATAGTATGAAACAAAGTCGTTTTCTCTGTCCCTAGGTATATCCCTTTGTATGCTTAAATCTTTAAAACTACGCAACGGATTATGATGCGGTTTTTTTAATAGATAGACTGATTCGAGAGGAAGGTTTTTGTATGTAATACTTGAACAAACAACAAGTAAAGAAACACTGATAATTTTAGAAGTTTCTAAACAGATGTCATAAGTCAACAAATTCTGTTGTACATTTAGTATCAGCTTTGCAGTCGAGCTAAGACGGGGCGGGTCGCTAGTACTTAAAAAAAAAAAAAACGACTGTCAGCCGATAAATATCCCACAGCTGAGTTAAGGCCTGGAGAGAAGGTTTGCAGATAGTCTTCTATGATGCTCAATTACAAGTTGATGGACAACCATGTGCCAGATTTTCATCAGAGATACAAGTTTATTTTATATGTTTTCCTTCCTACTGCAGGAGATCAATCATTTACACTAATTGAGTACATCAAAATTCAACACTGGTCAAGTTTTCGCGGGAGTCTTAACTAAGGATTTACGTGTTTTGTATTAAACTGAGTTGGTTTTATGAAATAAAACATTAAAACTTATGGTAGGTACTTATGGTGGTAGGTACCACCCACTCATCAGTTATTCTACCGCCAAATATCAGTACTCAGTATTGTAGTGTTCCGGTTTGAAGAGTGAGTGAGCCAGTGTAACTATAGGCACAAGGGACATGACATCTTGGTTCCCAAGGTTGGTTGCATATTGACGATGTAAGGAATTGTTATATTTCTTACAGCGTCATTGTCACCACTTACCATTTGGTAGCCCATATGCTCCGCCAAACTACATACATCATAAAAAAAAAACTTAGTACACGCAACAGAAGTACAACGTTACATACTATGTTCCGTTGCACGTATATTCGACATAGAAATTTAACTCTGATTGCCCAATAATGAAATACAGGTAGGTAAACTCATTAACAGTGTATTCCATATAATGTTCACGGTACATTCTACGAATGAAATTGTCTTATTTTAACATTAATATTTATTTTTTAAAAAAAGAGCAAGCCGTCAAAACAAAAGAGTATTTAAAGTTTTTTTTTTTTATTTATCTATACGCTGACAATAATCTAATGTCAACGGTAATCTTATCAACGGCGATATACTCAAGTGTGTCATTTTAAAAGATTATATAAGAGACCAAGTGAAAAATACATTATTCACTCGTTTAAATATTCGGTTAAGAATGCCAAGCATTTGTCATACAATTGTTATCGTTAATAATAGATTATCCACATGGAAAATATCTAGTAATATTAGATTAGATACGCAATTGTTAATTCGTTCATCCTTGTGATTACAGGGATACACGCTTAAAAGGCTATTTTGTTTTGTACTAATTAGCCACATTCCATAATTAAGTCAATAATGGTTTCAACAATTTCGATGTTTTTTTTACTGCACTTGAAATGGTTTATACTTTAATAGGTTAAAAAAAAAACAATATAAAATATTAAACGTTTATTAAATTCCAAATACGAAATTGCAAAAACTTTTATTTTTTTATTCATATTTTTTTGAAGTTTGAACGATGTTGGAAGCGGACTATTTTTTAAAATAAAATCGACGTCAAGTTTATTTGAATCATACAATAGCATATAAATAATATGTCATAATCTTGACCAATTTTTTCGACGCTTTATCAGCTTTGGGAGTCTATCTAGACATATAATTAATCTAAGAGAGTATGAATAATTATATATAATAATGTATAAATATATACCTATATAAATATGTCGCCACTTTTACATATTGACAGCTTGACCAAATATTTGAAAGCAAAAAGTCACAACAGCACTAATTGACCAATTGAGCTGATGGTAGAATTGCACAAAAAAAATTAGCAGAAAAGGTTTTCCAACTACGTAACAGCAAAACTTATAGCGCTGATTTAGCTGTTGAGGCAAGCCAATAGCGCATCAGACAAATAGTGCAAGTGTGTGCGCAAAAATCGGTGAACGTTTTATCTCCTCACTCACTCTTATATCGGAAAGATAAATAAGACGAAAAGAGAAAGAATCACTGGTGTTTAGTAGATCGCCCAGCTCTTTCTTAGAGTATTCAACGTCCTCTATCCAAAGGTTGTCTGGAAAAGATCGCTCTTTTAGCGATAAAACCGCCTTTTGTACCGTGTTTTCTATTTTGTTGTGTTACTTCTTGTATTTTTTTGTTTCGGTGTACAATAAAGTATATTTATCTTATCTTATTTCTTCCATCATCCCATACACAAACTCAAGCTTAGAGTAGAAGAATAGGAAAAGAAGAATAGAAAAGGAAAAAGTATCTGGAATTTCCAGATACTTTTTCAGTCAAAACAAGACTGACTTTGTTGAGAAACACAAAGTAGAATTTGGATATTAAATAGGTATGACTGTTGCAATTAATCAAAATTAAACATAGCTACTCTACAAATTATCACCGCCTAGAATGTAAAAAAATTAGCAGTTATATTACGAATTCCTATTATCTCGTCGAAAAATTTCATGAACCTGTTTCATTAGAGGACACCTCGTCTTTTTTTAAATTTTCTTAATAGCGAATAAAGCTATCCTTACACAAATGAACTAACTCGCAAATTATATTTACCAATGATTTGTAATACTTAATGCCTTACTATATTACTATTCATTAATTACCCCAACCATTAATACAGGCTTGCGTCTCTTTAATACACCCGTAGATTCCGTGCTAACGATGTTTACGCTGAGAAAGATCGAATTAAAAGTCGTAAGTCTTAGTTATAGTTAGCTCCTCGAACGCCGCACCCAGTTAATTATCAAATAGTGCTCGCCTTGTACAACCTCGTTGAGGGCGGACTCGACGACTCGAACTTGACGACTATAAGTCCAAAAAATCCTACGAATTTTTATATTTATTAAAAAGTTCTCCACTACTTCTTGATTAATTTGACAACAACAAACAACAACAACAGCCTGTAAATTCCCACTGCTGGGCTAAAGGCCTCCTCTCCCTTTGAGGAGAATGTTTGGAACATATTTATATTAGCGGTGAAGGAAAACATCGTGAGGAAAAATGTATGTGACAAATTTCATAGAAATTCTGTTATATATCTATTATACTCTGTATTCGACCAACCCGCATTGGAACAGCGTGGTGGAATATGTTCCAAACCCTCTAACCGATTAATTTGAAATATGCTAGAATTATAGGAATTTATATGAAGCCACAACAACACAAGTATAATTTAAAATAAATGCTCTATGTATGTACTTCGTAAATCCATCCATTATTATGTACCCATGTAAATATTTTGTTAACTGGAGTGCAATGCATTGCGAATAAATAAATATTTGTACACAAACATGTTCTCTTAGTAAAAAATTTAAATAGGTATATCGATTCAAGAGAGTTATGTGTTAGAAATATTCTCAATTATTTTTAAGATAGATATATTGTTAAAATTGAAAAGTGGAAGAGAACAAACGATCAAAATATGTGTCTCTTATTCCAAATGAATATTAAAAATTGGGGTAATAAGGCAAAAGCCAAAGCCATCAAAAGTTAAATACATTGCCTTATTGCTTATACTCATACAAACGCGGAGGTTAATTTTTTTGTCCCGGAAGACCCGAACTGCAATTCAAGGGAAACTAACATCCTTGCTAACGTTCCACGTGGTCATGATTTGCAGTAAATACTTTTAAGAAAAATGTAAAACCTCAAGAATCCATATTTTGTTGTCAAATATTTAAAAAAGGTGAAAGATCACTTTCTTTGTACATGTAAACATATTAGTTTATACACTATAGCGCGTCAGGTGTAAGTTGGCGTGTGGCAAAAACATGTACTCATTTTTTTTGTTCATTTATATCTTATTTGTTTTACTTGAGTCGAGATGGCCCAGTGGTTAGAACGCATGCATCTTAACCGATGATTGCGGGTTCAAACCCAGACAAGCACCGCTGATTCATGTGCTTAATATGTCTTTATAATTCATCTCGTACTCGGCGGTGAAGGAAAACATCGTGAGGAAACCTGCATGTGACAAATTTCATAGAAATTCTGCCACATGTGTATTCCACCAACCCGCATTGGAACAGCGTGGTGGAATATGTTCCAAACCTTCTCTTCTAAGGGAGAGGAGGCCTTTAGCCCAGCAGTGGGAATTTACAAGCTGTTGTTGTTGTTGTTGTTTTACTTACCCTTATTAAGAAAACTTATCCAAAATCTATTAAAAATGAGACGTAGAGAATTATTTTCTAGGGAGATATTGGTATAAATAAAAATTTTAACAAAAAGAAAAACCGACTTCAAACAAAACACTATTTTAAAACAAATGAATATGCACGAAAAAGTAATAAAAATAATTGCGTATTCAACATATTTTTTAGAGTCTTCCTAAGTTGAATGAAATGAAAAATATTAGACTACTTAAAAGTCGATTAACGATTATATCATGTAGTTATAATTATTGGTATATTTGCAGCCGGTGTCAGCCACGGTGCCCTTGCCCCAACAATCAAAAGAAAGAAGTGATACGAGCCCCTTGATTGATCCAGTATATTATTGTGTAAAAGGTAATTTGTAAAAAACATATTTGTTAAAGTATTCTCGTATTGTTTTTTGATAGATATACTGTAGGGTTTTATTGGCTAAAAAAAAAAAAAAAAAAAAAAATACAGACGAATTGATAACCTCCTCCTTTTGGAAGTCGGTTGAAAATAAACAATGTATTGATATATAATGACAGAACATAATTAGATGTATAAACATAGGGACGATTTTTTCATCGTATTTATACGAATGTTTTCTCTTTGGTTAAATTGGTTGGTAATTTTTGCTTTTTCAAGTGCCCAGTTAATTTACTATGGTTTGTTTCCTCATTGCTCAAATAGTGACTGTTGCTTGCTAGTTTGTATTAAATAAATAAATAAATAACAAGAGCAAATTTCCATCATCGCTTATCAACACTTCGAGTACAGAGCCGCACGTAGCACTTGAAATATTAATTTATGTCAGACCTGTCTAAATTCTGAGAGGATTGCTCCCAAAGTTCTCGAATTTCTTTAACAAATATTACAAACGATACTCTAATAACATTACTTTATACAGATTAAAAAAATAGTTAGTAAAACAGTTCAGTTACTTTTTATATTCTATTTATTTTTTCTTTGAGTGGTATCAAATTATTTTTGAATATCCTCGTAAATAATGTGATATCCTATAATTAAAAGGACATTTAAGTCATTGTTAATAGTTTGATAATGAAATGAATGTAATAATGTTTACTTTTGTTGGTTATCCAAATAATAAATAAATGTAGAACAAAAATATTCAAAACATGCTAGCTTCTGAAAGTTTCTCTCAAATTATCAATAAAGATTACGTCCACAGAATTCCGACAATTGAACTAAATAAAAAACTAGAATATCAAAAATGAATGAACGATTCAGAGTCCGATACTAATTAAACACTTTTATATATCAGATATTTTAAAACAAATATTTTTGAACCAAAGTTGTTTTATGTACCCTCCAGAGGAACCTTTCTCTCTTTCTCTCTGACTGAATATCCCAATTCTGCACTATACAGTGGTGGTGGAATTTAATTGAAATAAGACACTTGCAGGTTTCCTCACGAGGTTTTCTTTAACGCCATATAATTATTAACATAGAAAAGCTCTTGAAACTCAGTGGCGCCACCTGGGTTTCGACCCAGTGCAGTGCCGACTGATACTTGTCATCAGTTAATGCATGAGCTCCTACCATTGCTTGATATAAAGTACACTTTTACTATCACATCATTTAAAATATTGATGAGGAATTGTTACTAGCATTCTAGCCACTGTTTCGTGACTATCTTTGATGTTTCTTTGAATATTCTTAATAAGATCTTAAAGTTATTTATTCTTATGTAAATAGATGTTTAAAAATTAAAGTTATTTGTTGTCATTTAAATGTTTTTCTGTAACTTTTTGTACCTAATATGTAATGAATCAAATTCGTTCCAACTGGGTGTCTCATGTCGCCTCTCGTTTTTTATCAATACGTGCTTATCAAGCTAGTATTAGCGTAGGGTGATATTATAATAAAGTATACTAGTACTCGCCTGCGAATTCGCTCACTTTTAAAAATTTAGTCGTCAGGACATAAATAGTAGCATATTTTCCTTGAAATATAAGATTTATTCTTCCACGAAATACAGTTCAGTAGTTTAGCTGTGAAATAGCCAGACAGACGGACAATACCACTCGCATTTATAATATTAGCATAGATAAAAATAGATATTGGTATATCTGTTTGACACGAATATGTTCGATACTGTTTGACTGATCACTTTGAAAGTTTGCATATTGATTTATTCCTAGGAAAACGTTTTTTATAAGAAAGCAAACACAGATTATTTGTATCTCAATAAATGAGCAACATAGTACAAAAAGATTATCAGAAATCGGACACGTAGAATGAAAAAGATTAACGCGTTTAAAATAAACCCTTCAACTTTATGTAATATCAAGATAAATAAAGATTACTGTACCGAAATTATCGTGTTGTTAATATTTCTTATCCTATCGATAGTATAACGGTATTTTATTATCTGTACCACAGTTTTTTATTCTCCGTTTTTGGAACAAGTTTTATGACTATATCGATAGTCGATAGGATAGTGGTGGAGGCTAAATCGATAATTCTACTATTGCAATAATTGTACAAATATTTTCACAAAGATAATAAATGTCATAAAAATTCTTTATTTTGTTTAAAAAACTTATTATTAGATATTTCAACTAATCAATGTAGTCGGTTACATTTGTTACTTGGTGGTAGGGCTACGATTAAATAAATAAATATGAGACAACATCACATACATTACTCTGATTCCAATGTAAGTATCTAAAGCACTTGTGTTAGCAGAAGTAACGACGGTACCACAAGCAGCCAGTCCCAAGACAACATAGAAAACTGATGATAATCTAAATTGACTCGGCCGGGAACCGAACCCGAGCCCTCGGAGTGGCATACCCATGAAAACCGGTGTAGACCACGGAGATCGTCAATTAAGCTTGTCTGTTATATTCTACCGTCAAACAACAAAACTCGGTATGGTTGAGTTGCAATCACAATAAAATAACATCTTAGCTATAGCGTAAGACTCAATTAGAATGTAAAATTTTATTTAAAATATTATATTAATTATTATTATTATCTGTATATTACAGTATCTGTCACTTTGTCTATTAAACATACAGCTTTTTTTAATCTTTCAACATGAACATTGACGGAAAATGTTTTAGCTGTTTTTCGCGCAAATTATTATTTAAAATTCTTATAAAGTTATATAAGAAAACCTAACAGATATTTGTATTTCACAGTTAAGACTAACTTCTTAGAATGCAATATGGGCAGTTGTGATTATGTACCATTAGATGACCCATTTGACTACCTATCTATTATATAAAAAATATATAACTTTGAATAATAAATTTTATTTTACAATGACTTTATATATTGCTTTTATCACTCTACAATTGACACGTAAAATTAAAATCCTAATTGCATATTCTCGACAACTTCATATCATCATTACACAGCATAAAACAGAGTCGCATACCGCTGTCTGTCCCTACGTATGCTTATATCTGTTAATTAACGCAACGGATTTTGATGCGCTTTTTTTAAATAGTGAGATTTAAGAGGAAGGTTTTTATACATAATACATGGACAATATAGAAAAGGAAAACTGATAATTTTTCTATGTGATGTCCTATCAAAAAATTATATTCAATAAATCATTTTCTTTGCTTACAAAAAAAACTATGTATTGTCTAATGATTAGAAAACTGTGAACGGTGTAGACATTCTGTAGTATATTTATTATAATAATGATTACAACAACAAACAACAGCAGTCTGTAAATTACCCACTGCTGGGCTAAGGCCTTCTCTCCCTTTTTAAGAGAAGGCTCGGAACATATGTAATATCCACGCTATTCTAATGTGGATTGATGGAAGCTAATAGTGAATAGCTAGTAATTAATAATATCTAAACTATTACATCATATATGAGTGTACAGTATATACCTTCAAAAGTTTAAGAACATAAAACTTGGTGTCGAACATTTCAAAACACACTTCATTTCTGTACGATAAAGAATAAACAATTGTTACTTGAAAGCGTCGTTCAATATTGCTTTTTACTAGACGGTATTTTAGACCCAGTAGGCGCCACTATATAATTCAGATTAGCCTTGCTTTGGCGCTAGCGATTAATTTATTGATTGAACATAAATATTTCATAAAAGTCGGTGTAGTTTTTTTTTTGTATGTGTTATGTGACGGGCTGTAAATGTATTACAGCTGGTCTGAGGAAGTGCCTTTATTCGACCTCGTTGCTTCAATGTAGCTTTGTCATAAACATGTAGCTGATTTTCATATGGCACGTGCCGGTTATATTACGATGTTTTCTTTTACTGTCCAGGAAAAATCAAAATATATTTTATTCAAGTAGGCTTGTACAAGCGCTTTTGAATCATCATTTAACAAAGTATATTAAGTGAAGCTTCACCGTCATCACCGTTTGGGAGTGTAGATTCTACCCAAATGAATCGGCAAGAAACTCAGCAGTTACTTTACTTACTTCTTACTACTACTTCTTCAACATTTAAAAATACATAGTCATGTTGATAAAAGTACAATTACTTATGTATATAATACATTCTGCCTGGATGTCAACAAGTAGTAACTCCACGCTTTTTTATCATCTACATTTTATATATAATCTTATATTAAATTATACTAACCCAAGAAGGATTTATTTAGTTTGTGAAAGACGAATAATAAATACAAGTTTCAAGATTCAAATCACCAAACAATCTCAATATAAATATAATACGGAGATTCCACGGTAACACAAAATGTATCACTTTCATTGTAATTAAAACAAATGTGTAAATGGACAATTAATTAAGTGGGATTTAATTGTCTACATAATTACGATAGTAGGAACTTTAGAACGTTTAGATAACTACAGCAAAGAAGAATCATTTCTACTGAACAGATGTATCACAGACTGATAAATAAATGAAGCTTACGAATTAGTGCATTTTTAATTAAAGTATATACTGGCCATGTCTATTTCTATGTATATCTGTGGCAGCCAACCTTAGTATTAATTACGTTAAGTCCCTTGTGACAGTAAACTTGTAATTACACTGTCTTAATAACACTTGCACGGTCTTAATGTCAATAGCTATTTCCAAGAAATTGTTATATAAACATAACTTTTATAATCGCTTTCGGATATTGTTGACAATTTTCTAAAGACAAACTAATAATAACGGTGGCTTAATAAAAAAATATTCTTGGATCAAAAAAATGATATCTAGTGACATAATACTGTACTGTTAAGCTCTTCTTGAGGAATGGTATATTTTTGAAGTTTTAAGACCATTGTTAATTTGAATAGCACAAGTTTTAAAAGCGTAAAAAACAAAATAAGAATTTCTTTGCCAAAATGTTTGTAACAATAAGTTTCCTTTTTAATGTCAATAACCTTGCAAAAATTTGTTCTATAAAATAGTTTAATCCAATCGCATATAATAAATAAAAAAAAACATATTTTGTCAGTAACTCTTTTTTTATTTTAGATTATTTGATATTCATTTTCCAATCATTCCCTGATATCAAAATAATGAGTCAGATTTTTGATCACAGTAATAATTAAAGAAGGTTTATTTTCATAGCTTCTTAATCGATTACTTGTATGTTATGACAATTCAAAATTAATAAGGATAAAAGGCATTTTGATTTTGATAAAACAGCATTCATTCAAGGGGACAAACTACAAACTGCGCCGCGAAATTTGTCATGTTATCCAACCTTATCAGCCATAACTCACAAGTTAACCAATAAAGCATAGACATAGAGCTCTTGTTATATAAATTAGCATTTATAAATATTGCAGACCATTAATGCTATAAAACTACGCGCCTATTTCGGCAATACAGAAAGAATGACGCATTAACCAGCCGTTCGACTTCACTTAGGCTATTCTTAAAAAGGGTCATAACACACTTAAATAAAAAAGGGTTGATGTGAAATAAATTTTACATATTTATATTACGGCAGCTTTTAAGTTTGGCGAGTAGCAAGACATGCAAAACGTTTTACAATGTACAAAGTATACACAAGCAAAGGAGCCGTAATAAAATGCTCAAAACTATGACAGTATTTCCCCGTTGAATCGCTATTCCGATCCTCTGAGCAAAAACCGAACCAGCCCTCATGTCACCAGTGGAAGCAATAATAGTTAAGTTATACTTATAATAAAGCACCACTACTCCAAAGGCCAAGTGTTTCGACAGCAAAGGGGACAAAAAAAATGGGAATATTTAGATCGTTTTTTTGCTTCAGTGTCAACCGCAGCGGCACCGGCTCTTAACATTGTTTCTCGGTTATGAGACAGAAGGAAAAATGGTTTTACGAGATAACTCAACAGTCAAGAGTCAAGTCTGGGTATCTACGATGACATAACTAAATTTCTTCGATTTGTTTCTAGAATAATCGATTTCATTCCGTGGCATGTCAATGCGATGCTCACCTTCATAATTAAGCGTATTCGCTTGTATCACCTAAGCTCATCACTTAGTTCTCATACCTAAATGTAGGGAGATATTAAAAAACAAATACAATATCGATAATATAATTAGGATTTTTTCATCGCGTGACCACGTTTTTATTGATTACCTTTCTTACCTCTGATTAATAGCCTAGGTATTCTAGTAGGTGATACTCTGAAAGATTTATAGTCATCGATCCCCATGGAATATAGTTTTCATATTTTTGGAAATATCGCAGACAATATATTATAATAAAATATTATGCTATTGACGAACTTTTCCATTACAACAATTGTTACATTTCGTTTATTTATTTCTTGTAAAGTTAGTAAAAGTAATTTACTAGATTAGATATAACATAGAAATGCCTAAGTTTATATTGTTATCAAAGTTGAATCAATGTTGTAACTTCGACCGTAAAGATCAATCGCCTTCGTGAATATATTATGATATGTTAAGAAAACAAGAATCGAAGGTCAAGTTAAACTGAACTGAAGTTACACAGTCGTACCCCGAATAGTAATTCCATGAAAAGCCTGACAAGACCGACAAAGAAAAGAAAACATTTACAGTCTTGTAATGTTATAATTAGACTAACTGCCAGTAGCTTTGCTCGCGTGGAAATTGATTATATTACTTGAAATTGCAAGGAATATTTCACCCCCTTAGGGATAAAATTTACAATATCTTTATGGGGGTCTACTTGATAAAACGACCCTACTTACCAAATTTCAAGGCCCTAACTTTAATAGTTTACGCTTGGCAATGATGATTCAGTCAGTCAGGACATTTATTTTTAAATAAATAATGCACTTCATATTCAGCCAGTTTAAGTTAATGAAAAATGTAATCTTAGCACGCTGATTTATGTAGCTTTTTTTATTTCATTTTTGATTCACTTAAACTGCTTTGCCTTTCAACTACTTCCCGTTAAAACTTTTTTGTTTGTTATGTCAATCATTTTTGTGTCAGAAAGGTTTTACGTTTCATAAAAGTGCCCGGTCTTCTACTTCATAAACGTTTTTATCAATAGCCGTCCGTTTTTTTTGTTTGTAAAACGTAATTTTCTCGATGATAGCGCGTTGTGCTAATCCTTCACCCACTACCACCACCCACTCATCAGATATTCAATCACCAAACATCAATTCTTAGTATTGTTACAATTCAGTTTTGAAGGCAGCCAGCAGCTCGCAACAGTTGGTCGAACATTTGCAATATACAGAATGTTTAATATTTCTTACTGAGCTAATGTCTATGAGCGGTCGTGACCATCTACCATCAGTTGATCCATTTACCGTTGCTCCTTCCAATCTTTATAGTGTTGAAAAAAATATTGTGTGATGGACATTTTTAAGACTCAATTTTTAATTGTATATAAGTTACAAACTAAAGAAATATTGTATATGGAATGAAAAATAAAAAATATATAATGAGTATATTTCATAATCTATAACCAATTCCAGTCCAAGAATAAGCAAAGATAAAAAATTCTTATATTTACATATATTCCATGCAATTCTAGACCAATTTATCTTTATTTATAACATTATTCCATACAACTATTTACATTGACTTCATTTCCAAAGCTTCAATAACTTCGACGACACGAAAACACGTTTTTTTTCGTGAATCCATAATGAATCATAGATTATTCAAGATTTGGACCAATGATATCGCGTCCATTCAATGCCAAAGTATTTTATTCATCTTTAACCCCCTTTTGTTTGGGGCAGGTCTTTTAATGTTATATTATTTTTTATGCTCATATCATTATATTATTTTTTAGAGACTCTTTCCGGGATGTTTTTTACAAAGTAGGAATGCTCACTGCTGCGTACTATTGTTGTAAATATGCTATATATTTACAACAACAGTACGTATATTCACTGTAACATTGATCACTTTGATAAAATCAGTGATAATCATTGTAAGTATACTAGATTTAAGGATAAGCTTGTAACGCCAAGTTTCCGACTCCGCAAAGTCAATAAATCCTTCTTGGGGCTAGGTATCCGTTTCTAGAATAAAATTCCGCAGACATTTTTAACTCTGCCGTTTCGTAAATACAAATCGTTTATAAAAAATACATTAGTAAAAAAGGCATATTATGCGATAAAAGATTTTATAGATGATAAAAAAGCGTGGAGTTAATACCTGTTGACTTCCAAACAGGATATATTAATTTTAATAATTGTATTTAACTAACTTGACTTTGTCTTTTTTAAATGTTGAAAAAGAGTAACTACTGAGTTTCTTGCCGGTTCTTCTCGGTAGAATCTACTTTCCGAACCGGTGGTAGCTTCACTTAATTGTAAAATGACGATTCAAAAGTGCTTGTAAAAGCCTACTTGAATAAAGTTTATTTTTGATTTGATTTGGTTATGTCTGTACTTCAATGTCATGTCATGTCATAATATAAAAGTCATACGTGTTAAACATAAAGACAAAGTTTGAACTTTGCAGATTAATAATATATCAAACCAATTATAATATCTGCGCGTAAATAGTATGGTAGCAATGTAATTAATAATTTAAATAGATATACCCACTAAATTAAATTTGTCTATTTACAGTGGGACTGAACTTACTACACATTTTATTCGGAACCAAACGGATCGGGGTGCATGACTAGACAACGGAGCGCAAGATTGACACCTTTACGAGCTTTCAAAAAGTACTTTACAGACATATTAGCTAACCAATTAACTAAAGAGGCAGTTGTATTTAATATAGGTACCGATAAAGCTGTTTTATTAAGCATTAATTAAATTAGTGGCATTAACGTACTTATTAGTTCAAATAGATATAATGTCGATATATTAACTGACTGACTGGTAACACTGGAAAATAAAAATAAGAAACTAATCAAAGACAATAAGATTTTCCCATAGACAATTTAACTCTTTTTACAAATTCATAATCCTGACATAAGAACGGCTGTAGGTAATGACGTACAGGCTGAGTAGACTTGATCCTTTAATATGGAGCGCAAAGTTTTAGAGCAACATTCCAATCCTGTCTCGGCGGACCTTTCCTCAAGAGGCGATGATGTAAATTTGTAACAGACATCTCAATATCAAAAAGATCTTTATTCTAAAGCTTTTCCACGTTTGAAAATAGTTTTTTTTTCTTATCTGGACAAAGGCATTTCTTTCTATGCTGGTTTTATAATATTTATTTTATAATGTTAATAGGTATTTTATAATATTTTTACTACAAACTTAAATTGGATTTAAAACTACACAAGTAAATAAGGGCATAATGTAATATGCTATATGTACGTAGGGATGCATACGTATATATACGTAATCGTTATAATAATATAGGTAGTCGCCAATCGGAAGTTGTAGAATTTTTCATTTTATCGAAGCAACCTTGATTAGATAAATAAAATAATAGATTTACAGTTACTACAAATTTAGTATTAAGTATTAATTTGTCAATTTAATCTGATAATTGAATTCTCTTATCAGAGTTTTATCTCCGTACCTAAAACGGTTATATTAGTTAAATTAAGGCTTCGTGTACATGACACCAAAAGCAGTTAAATTACTTTAATTAAAGCTACGTGTACATGACACACCCGAATCGGTGCTGATCACATTTTTTTTTTATTCTTTCTCAAACTAGCAAACAGGATATCTGGTAAAGAGGTCATACATACGATGAAAAGATATCACCAACACACCTCATATATAAAATTTAAAGGTACATCTAGCACACCCTTCAAATGAGAACCGCGGAACAAAGTTATATTTTTTGAATAATAATAATAATAATGTATGAACAAACAAAAGCAGTTACGAATAAAATATTATTGTGAAAATCCTTTAACCAAGCTTTCCTAATAATATACTATAAAATCTAGGTTAAAACAGTTGAAGTGTTTTTTAATCAAAAGTTAATTAATATATTTTAAACTCAGCCTAGATTAAATCACTTGTTTTGTATTGAATATTTTATAGTTTATGTTACACTAAATGTATATTGAATCAGTATCAATAGATAATTAAAAATATACTTAACAATATATAATATTGTGTTTGTTATTTTTGCATTATTTTATGCGATTTTATTGAGCGAATTATTGTTATTGGAAGTATAATGATAATAATTTAAATGTATAAATCTGACAGATGAATATTCTGTGCGGTTTATATGCAGCGGTGCGTCTGAAATTATGTTTTGATGTATGTATGTATGCACAGTATTTCAGTCCGGCGCCGATACGGCTGCAGTGCCAGGAATATACACAAGGCCTATTCACGATCAATGAATTATCCGTTACTTTTTTTTTATCGTAATTCGATTTTAATTGCCAACAGCCAAACCCTATTTAGCGTGAACTAATGAACAGTGAAATTAAAAAAGAGGTTTCATGGTATGTAATTAAATAATTATTGGATGTCACGCGATAAATAATTCCAATCCAAATTAAATAATTAGGTACTTGTTAAAATAATTCTATAGATTTTTTTTTTCAAAATATTATAATTATATATTTTTTTCATAGCTGCTTACCTCTAACTCCTCTAAGAAGGCAATCTCATTCATATCGCACTCAGCTTCGGGCTTTGTAATAATCCTTCCATTTTCACTTACACTACCGGTCAAGTTACCATCGCCAGCACTTTTCACTTTAAAATCACTCAACATATGATACGCACTATCACTGTGGCCGTATGTCTTCATAACGCCAGCTATGGACCTCCCCCTATACTTTTCCAATGTATTAACGCCGCCAGGATGGTCTTTCAGGAATTTATTTAAGTCGTAAGTTTCACCGGCGAATTTCACCGGGAAATCTTTAGACGCCATGTGTCGGTCGGGTGACTCGCAGTCGACTAAATGTTAAGTGCCGTTATCAGCTTAACTTTTCGTGTGATATATACAGATGGTTCGAAATATCGTAGACCTTCCGTTTCGATAATTTGATATCGAATGACTTATTAACATTGACATAGGTGGACGATCGTATACTAAATAATATGTATTGAAATTTTAGCGTGTTATTTTTTTTTCGTTAAACAATGACATAAAGAAATATGTAATATATGTGTGTGATGTTTAATGCCGGAAGAAGATTAATTCGAAAATATTCATAATATAATAAAATATTTTTCTCCTCACGAAAACATTTTGTAGATTTACGATCAATTGCGGAGCCGGTGTGCTAAAAACAAAATAACCTAAAACTCTCTTACTTAAATAGACTATTCTGAATCATGTTACAAGGTTAACTTAAAGTCGAGGTACAAATGATTGGGAATGTTGATTATACCGAGAAGAACCAGCAAGAAACTCTACTTCAATGAAAAATAATTTAGGTACACGTAATCCTGTATCCTGTATCCTATATATATATAATAAATACCTATAATATACCGAATATTCTAACCCGGGAAGAATGTATGTCTGCTTGTGAATGTGCATGTAATGCCTGCGTTGTCAAGTCATAATTTTATTGTAACTTATGTATCGCAAGGTAGACTTATGATTTTGTAAACGCCTAGTGTTGGTCGAGAAACAACAAAATTGATAAATAAACCACAAAAATATTTCTAACATACTGATTCTTATTAGATCTGAAATTAAATTTCGATGTTACAGATTTCAACGATTTTTAAACATTTTTCAAAGATATCGATTTTTATCATAATTTACATAAAAATATAATAGACAATGAGTCCCAAGCATACTATCGAAGAATGAAAAATAGTATAGTACTAAATTGTTGTAGTAGTATAAGTACTAAAATTATTATTGGTATGAAGGAAAAGTTGCGTATGTAAAAAAATGCAGCAAAGTTAATTAAGTTGACAAATATACAATTATGTAAATGTTTGTCTTTTGTTTGTTCGCACCGACTTCAAAAACCTTTAAAGTAAGTCACATGCAATTCCAAAAGGAAAAATAATTTTGATTAACTTGCTTATTATTTTTCTTGTTTAATATCAACAATCTAAGAAAATCTCCAAAATAATCTTAAATTTGAGAAAAACCCGCGAAATAAACTTATAAATATGTTTACAGTACATGATTTATTATTTGAAACGGCCTGGAGGCAGAGTCGGATTTAAAGGTCTGGAGCTCACAAAGCAGTGAGGGCCCTAGACAAACAGAAGCGTGAACACCCTAATAATTATATTATTATGAATTAATTAGTTACTTTTTTTTTATTTCAATCAGTAAGCTATGATATATTTACTTGTATCGGTAACTTTTAAAATATTTAGTAGTAATATTGTTATAATTTGTCTTAATTTGTTAATCTCGGTATATAATTTGTTAATCTCGGTATTTGATAACTTGCTGAAAACTGTGGCCCCCACTAATGTGGAGGCCCCAGGGCAGTTGCCCCGGTTGCCCTCCCCTAAATACGGCCCTGCCTGGAGGTGATCGATTTATTCCCATGGTGTGCTATAATCCGTAAAGTTGTTAGTTTTACGATGACCTTGACTCTTAAACACACAAACGTTCTTTTAACCTTAAATTCAATCGTACTAACCCCATACTTTAAACATAATTATAATTTATACTTATACATCATTATGTTTGGAGTATGGGGTTAATATTTTATTAAACTGATAATATGTAGCCAAACTAGTAAATGCGAAACCAACTTTTCTTTTTTTTCTCGCTGGAAAAGCGCATTTCACATTGAAGTAGGGCAGGACTCGATGGTGCCTAGGACGATACCAGTGCCCTTGCGCACCACCAACAATGCCCACTAAAAACCAGCATACTTCTCCGTCTTTTTAGCGGGCGTTACAGAATCACTTTCGCATGCTTCTTTTACACTCTAGTCAGCCCTATACGAGTCTCCAATTCCTAGTAAAGACTCATGTGGTGCTGAGAGCCGCTCTAGGTCCTGTGGCGCTTATTGAGGTGGAGGGAAGAAGATGCTAGTGATGATGTTTCCTCCTCGCCGGTCTACAGCAGCGTCGATATCTCGCTCCTGTTCCACTAGCTTCTTCTGGCGTTTTTGCAGAAAAACAAATGGGCCACATATATTAATCATTCATCGTCTAACCCTACATCGTTAATTCGCCACTAACCTCGAGAACTGTGATGCGATGTCCCTTATGCCTGTAGCATTACTGGTTTACTTACCACCAAACTGGAACACAAAAATACTAAATGACCGTTTGGCGGTAGATTATGTGATGAATAGGTAACTCAGACTAGCACAAAACATTACAAAGTGAAATTTTAAAACGTTCTCAAACATTTACAACCAGCCTCACGATCCGATCGCTTTCAATGTTTAATACATTTCTAATAAATGTAAGTTACATCGTATTTAAGTAGACTCTTACAAGAACTTTTCCTATAGTCAATTTAACAAGTTATATAGACTACCATAAAGAACCGACAGTACGAAGTACATAGTTGCTTTTTCCATAAATAAAATTACGTGAACATTTAGAAGTAATAGGTTAATGAATTTAATTATTTGAAAAAAAAAACAACAATACAAAATACTACAGTTAATTTTTACTCTTATTGGTATATTTTAAGTTTAATATTATTAAAATAATTGAATGGTAAATAATTTTTAAGGTTTCTGTATTGATTATTTAATTTTCTTGCTCTCCGCATTTTTCTATCAACACAATTAAAAAAATACGGAAACGCTTACAATTATAAGCTCTAAATATTTAAAAGTTTTAATTAGATAAGCAGGCGTTGCTATTGAGAAAATAAAAAAAAAAACTTGTAAATTATTTAATGACTGGTAAACACGTCTATTTAAATAAACGCTTCAGATTACTTCGCGACCTTAATCAATAGAATACAGTTTAAATCATCCAATCATCTTACAAACATTGTTGTGTCTAATTATAGAAAATAAACTACATATTTTTATTAATATAGAAGTATGTCTTATGTCTGTCTGTAAGTTTGATATATATTGGTTTTGATTTTTGGTATGTTTGCATATTATTTGATAGATTTGTTTTATTAATATTGACTTGGCGTCAAATCTTATCAAACGATGATGTATAGTTTTATTTTCAACAAATATAACTGTATTATTCCACTAAAGACTTAATTAAATAGAACTATTTTTTTTCCTCAAAAATTGCTTTGACAATAACATCTGTGTACATTTCTTAATATTTCGATTTCTTAACAAGACCACTCTTGCAGCTTATCAGTACCTACAGATTTTGTGTGTTGGTGACCAAGGCACATGACAAAAAATCAAATGTCTCTGTTGCACAGGAAAGCTTAAAATAATGCTTTCCTTATCTACATATTTTAAGCTCCCGTTCCCATTTTTGTGTGTATGACCCCCCTTTAAAAGATTCAAGAGAGTTGTAAGGTTTATTAGGGAGTACATTCAGGTAGCGGATGGAACTGTTGCTTTACAATTAAAGTATATGTAAACAAATCTACTTCTTAGTCCTTCTATCTTTGATGAGAAGGCTTATTCCATCACGCTGATCCAAGAAAAAATATGTGGGATATATTCGATGTTTTCTCCTAGTCATGCACGTGATGAATTATTATAAACACAACTTAAGCAATTTGGTCTAGTTCTAATGACGGTATAAATTTTATTTTTGCCGTGATCTTATTCAACGCCAGGGATTTGCTCTAAACGAAGAAAGTCCTCAATGGATAAGAGCATATACGTTTTTATTTTCCAAGTGGAACTGTAGTGATTACTGTTTTTTGTAGCGAATTATTTGCGGTTTGTTATTTCCGTAAAATTTACTTAGTTTTTGTAGACCTGATTTGACTTTATTTTTATTTAGTTAATAATTAGTTGTGTTTCATTCAGGTTTTGGGCTATCAATTCTTGCTTTACAGGTCTCATCGAAAATTAAGAGAGCGATATCTGATTACAACGAACGGAGTACTACTGATTGTAAAAAGTAAAAGTAAAGTAACAGAATGTAGATTACCCACTGTTGGGCTAAGGCCTCCTGTTCCATTAAGGAGAGGGTTTGGAACATATTCCACCACGCTGTTCCAAAGCGTTTGGGTGGAATGCACATGCGGCAGAATTTCGATGAAATTAGACACATGCAGGTTTCGTTCACCGCCGAGCATGAGATGAATTATAGACACCAATTAAGCACATATATATAGTGGTGCTTGCCTGGGTTCGAACCCAGAGCAGAGATGGCCCAGTAGTTAGAACGCGATTGTGATGATGGATAATTTTAACACCCGTATTTATAGACAAGTAAAAGTAAGTACTTGAGTAAAAGTAATTACTTAAGTAACAATTTTTATTCTATAGTTAAGTCATTGATCGAAGATAGAACTGTCAAAAGTTAGAATTCTCAGCCAAGTAATAGTCATCGTTTTCTTTACTCAAGCATTACTTTTGAGGTGAAGTACTATTCTCTCTGTACGTTTTGAGGTTATTTTGTTGAATATTTTGAAAAATGGAAAGTTTGGATGGCATCGAAGAAGTTTTTGCTGTTGTAGACAATAATATATTACAAGAAATAGAAGTGCCTGAACCTAGAAATCCCAAAGTTTACTTTCGTGATGTGGATCCATTTAATGACTATTCGGAGGATTGTTTTAAGAAGAGGTTTCGTTTCTCCAAAAATGTTGTGATTCATATTATTTTACCAAAAATAACCGGCTTTTTAGAATCAGAGACACAAAGAGGGCTTCCTATAACCCCACTGTGTCAGTTGCTTACTGCGTTACGTTTTTATGCTACTGGAAGCTTCCAAATTGTATGTGGAGACATCATGCATATTTCTCAATCGACAGTGTGTAACATAGTGAAGAGTTGCAATGCTAATGCCAGATTTTATTAAATTTCCTGCCAATTTGAGGAATATAAAGGCCGCTTTTGAAAACCTGGGTTGTATTAGCAGAGCACCTGGACTGAAAAATATTGTAGGAGCAATTGACTGCACCCACATAAAAATTACCAAGCCTAGAGGCATTATACATACAGAGCAGGTTAGGATTGTATCATATGTTTGAATGATATTTAAAAATAAATCCTTTTCTAAAGTAGAAAGCGGTCTTTTTCTATCAGTTTCTTGCATTTTAAAATTAACGCAGTATAGATAATAAGATATACTTTATTGGCAAAAAGGTATTCAGAAATAAATTCAATGCACCGACACGATAGGGACTTTTTTTTAAGAAAGAAATGAATGCATAACCTTTCTAAGTAAAAAATCACGAGTCGTCATATAACCCGGAGGTAAAAGTAAACATTTAAATTTGGTAAGGTTATATCATGTCAAACGTTTTGTCTCTTCTAACATTATTTTTTGTACCGATTAAATTATTATTTAATTTGTACAAATAGATATACTTTAAATAACTCTATTACTAATATGAATATCAAATAAAGTAAAATCCAAAAGGTTATTGCTAGATCTTGTTAAATAATCTAGATTTTATGTTTACCTATTAATGAAACGAAACGCAGGCGCGAAGTGTTGCCACATAGAATTCACAACTAAACGTCAAGTATGACTTAAACATTTGCACAAGTAAGTAATGGGTGTTGCTCGATTATAGAATATAATTTGGTAATTAAGAATTCTAATCTCAAGTAATGACTTCATTAAGAAATTACTTAGCATCAAGTAGTTACTTGTCTATAAATACGGGTGTAAGCATTCGTACTCTTTATTTCGTCGTAATATACAACGCCTTTTTAACGTATTCGCACAATTTTAGTTACCTGAAATATCTTTATTTAAGTATTTTATATTGTCAATTAGTAAATACAATTTATATAGATACATAATTTTGTAATTAATTCTAAATTCTTTACATAAAAAACATATTTCGTCTGCTATGGCAAAGGACTTCCATATTCTGTCCTAGTTAAAATAAACATCGCACAATCGATATCTCGCCAAACGATAACTTTGCTGGTACTCACCAAAGCTCGAGGTTACTCAATGCTCGTAGTAACGCGTTGTTTCTCTTTTTAAAAAAAAATGACAAATGAATCAACATATATATCTTCGAAATTTAAATAAATAGTGATATTAGTAATTAATTTTAATTTTTTTTTTATTTCCAATGGCCAGTGTCACAGTATGATTGAATATATTGTTTTAGTACTGCCTATTATTTAAAGATATATTATTTAATACTTTACGAAATCAACATATTTGTTAGCACACCAGTTTCTAAACAATGGTCTTTCGGGACTCTAGACAGGGTATAGCATTTATACGACTGTTTTGTTTTTTACCTATTACGACTTCGAGGGATGAATTAAAAAACAAAGTGCGCCTATGTCCGTTCTCAGAACTCAAACTATGTTCATACGAAAGAGAACAAGAACAACAGCCTGTAAATTCCCACTGCTGGGCTAAAGGCCTCCTCTCCCTTTGAGGAGAAGGTTTGGAACATATTCCAATGCTGTTCCAATGCGGGTTGGTGGAATACACATGTGGCAGAATTTCTATGAAATTTGTCACATGCAGATTTGCTCACGATGTTTTCCTTCACCGCTGAGCAAGAGATGAATTATAAAGACAAATTAGGCACATAAATCAGCGGTGCTTGCCTGGGTTTGAACACGCGCAATCATCGGTTAAGATGCACGCGTTCTAACCACTGGGCCATCTCGACTCGTTCATACGAAAATTCATCTAAAGTGATTCAGTTTAATCGTAAAGAGGTAACAGACAGACAGAGTTACCTTTACGATTATACAATCATGTCGTATTTAATGTCATTGCTGTAACGCAGATCTGTATTCTATTAGCAATTGCTCTAATTACCCGTTAGTTAGGTGGCCGAGTGTCCTTGCACGCGTAGGTTATCTTCAACCTATAATTATTCCGGTACGAGTTACGTTATTTTCCTTACATATGAGCACCTATCACCTCATAATTTGAGGGAAATACTGATGTTTATTTATCTACAAGATTAAACTGAGTAAAATATTAAGATAATTCTAATACCTTGTCACTTAGACATTATTAGTATTTAGGGGAGGGCAACCGGGGCAACTGCCCTGGGGCCTCCACATGAGAGGGGTTTACAGTTTTCAGCAAGTTAACAAATACTGATATATAGTCAAATTATAATAATGTTACTATTTAATATTTTGTAAGTTACCGATACAAATACGAAACAAATCATAGCTTACTGATTTAAATAAAAAAAAACTAATTAATTCATAATAATATGATTATTAGGGTGTTCACGCTTCTGTTTGTCTAGTGCCCTCACTGCTATGTGGCCCCGGGGCCTCCAGACCTTTAAATCCGACTCTGCTTAGACATTGACTTTTATTTCAGATTTACAAGGATAGTTATTCGTAAACAAACTACTACTATTTCCCTGCATTTATTATCTGTAATATCTTCGAAAATATACATTCAAATTACATGCAAGAGACATATCTTTATGGCATTTATTTTTATACATTCCGGTTAGGCATATGCTCTACTCCGCCTGATGGTAAGTTGAAGTGGAATCCAAACGCGAAGATGATATTGATACGTTCACTTTACCTTTTAACAGTTAGCTTCTCAAAACTTTCTTGCTTCTTGATAGAACGGTAGTATCTCTCATTCGTATCTATTGACTGGATTTTTTGAAGCTCCAGGTATTTTTTATTGAAAAAATATAAAAATATTCTATATTCAGGGAGGCTCCGGTTCGGGAAAAAATTATCGATAAGATCCAACAAAAAACTCAGTTGTTACTCCTTTTCACAAATTTAATTTCAGAATATATCATTAATTATTTTCAATTTCAATTTAACTTTATGTATCCTGCCTAGAAATCAATAAATACTAAGTCCACGTTTTTTTATGTTCAATATAAACATTCATTAAACAAAATACCTTATAATAATTTAAATCTCAACTAACATACATGCTTCTACTGTTTTATTGCTAAATAAATTTACGTTTTCTTTTTAATGCTCTTAACTATTTGAATAAAAGTGTCATTGCTTGCTATATATTCATTGTTAGAACAACTTCGACGTGAATCAGTTAATACAAGTAAGTGTAGCGAGTTTCAACAAATTGTCTAAAAACTTTTTTTCAATAAAGGCACCGAGCTAGGGACTCTGTAATGTTCGCTGGCGTGGTAGAATACAAATTTCCTAAGTTCTCCTAAATAATAAACTACAGACACCGAACCGGAGACCCAATTAATAAATAAAATCCTTACGTGCCTTGTTTTGTGTGAAGCAAATATTTATAAGATAGTATCCAAACTTTAATATGAAATGACCTAAACAAAACAAGGTTCTCCAAAATCAAAAATTACCTGGCCATCGTATCGACCAGTTTTTTTGCAATTCAGTGTTATCAACAGAAGCCAGTAAATTTCCCACTGCTGGGATAAGGCGTCCTCTCCCTTTGAGGAGAACTTTCGGAACATAATCCACCACGAAGGCTTGGAACATGTTCGAATGCGGGCTGGTGGAATACACATGAGGCAGAATTTCAATGAAATCGGACACATGCAGCTTTCCTCACGATGTCTTCCTTCACCGAATTATAAACTCAAATTAGGCACATGAATATTCAGTGGTGCTTGCCTGGGTTTGAACCAGCAATCATTGGTTAAGATTCCCGCGTTTTAATCAATTTACCATCTCGGCTCAGCGTTATCACCGTATTTAATTTCTGAAAGACATGTCATTTGGCGGTAATACTACTAACAGCACTACTACGCAAAATAGCTATACTTAATCTTCCAACATTGTTATATTATCCGTTGCGTCCTCGTATCACCACTTCCTCATATCTCATGAACTAAGATGTTATATTCCTCGTGCCTGTATATAGAATGGCTCATTCAGAGTCTGTGATACCTACCTAGACAAGGATGTAATAAAAATGTAGAATACTAGAGTATCCTATCGATCGATTGACCAAGAACTTAATACAAGACCAAAGAAATAAATGAATGCACGAAGTTGACATGTGAAATTTCTTGACTTGCAATGTGGTGTCAAGGTACAATTATCGATCTGCCTGTTGTTAACCGTCGCCTGCAATGCATGAATATTAATAATTCAGGGGTAAAATTTAACTGTCAAATCAGTCTCACAAAGGGTTCAAACTGGGACGTTTTAAGAGACAAGTGTTGGTAAGATCAACTTGGTACATTTTAGAATTTTATTTTTACACTTTGTCAGTGTAAAAAGTTATTGTAATAAAGTAATGAAAACTGTGACTGCACTAGAAACTATTATATATGATAACGTTATACCTAAGTTCGTACTAAAAAAAATTGGAATTGATGCACACTCCTGCCAACCTGGCGCTTGTTGGCGCTGGGCATAGGGGGTCAAACTATTCTATCATAAAAAATTGCTCACCAGCGTCTGTCCCTATGTATGCTTATATCTTTTAAATTACGCAACCAATTTGATGCGGTTTTTTTAATAGATAGAGTGATTCGGGAGGAAAGTTTTTGTACATAATACTTCGACAATATAGTTAAGAAACACTGAGAATTTAGACATTCTCTACTATATTTAGTCATTCAATTAACAGCATTGCACCCGTGCAAAGCCGGGTCGGGTCGCAAGCAACATATACATATATCAACATCTCGATGACGATAAAAGATATAGTTATTTAAATTAGACTTCATCGATTTATAGCATAGCAAATGCTTGGCCCACTATACAGTTAAAATCGATTTATTGCAATTCCCGTGACTTGAGTGGAGCGAACCCTTACATTGGGTAAGTGTTTGTATTTAATGAAACTAATATTTTAGTTTGTTTCCCTGTAGAGGACTAAAAGAACCATTATATAAGGTTGTCTGTTTGTCTGCCTCTCAGCAAAAAAAACATTCTGCTAATGCCCTCTAAGGTTCACGTGTAAGGTCAATTTACCAAATAGATTATATAGATATGAATATGATATGAAATATGAATAAGATATTATATATAATATCAGGTGGCTGTGCACACACACCGTCTTTACTGCGCGACCTTTTTTACATATTTTCTTTTCCCGCGCTTTTGCAATGTGTGTCACTCGATGTGACAGATGCATCATTACACAGATAATGTATATTTATATTAAATGTAAATTTCATATTCATTAATTATGTTATTGCATACCGCCACACTACAGCGCCAATATAGGTTATGTTGGGTTAGGCAAAGATTTAAATCGTTAGATGCGCCCCTGCCATAGTCAAAGATTTAAATCGTTAGATGCGCCCCTGCCATAGTATAGCCGCTATAAAATGTGTCAATCCTCAAATGAGTGAGCTTACTCATTCGCTACCAGTGTTCATTTATACGCAGTGACAGTCAGACGTCATCCATTGCAATTAATGCGCTTATTATAATCCAAAAAAAATCGCAAAATGCCGTCATGTGCCTTTCGAAAGTGCAATCACAACTCAAGAAATACTAATAAAGCCCAGGGTGAAACATTTCACTCGTAACTATTTACATTTATTTTAATATTGAATTTATTTTATTCCGATGTCCGAAAAGACAACGAAATGAAAGAAATTGTGCGACAGAGAAAGTAGTATGGCATAATTTATGTAATTAACAGAGATGAAACTATTGTCTCAATACCATTCTATGAACTAATATAACTAGATACACGGAAGTACTATGGAAGTGGTTTGGAAAGGGATCATCTATAAATGGACATTAACAGCGAAAATAGTGTGGTAGCGTCGGCATATTATGTTTTTTTTAAATATTATATTAAAAAAATGTTTTAAATTGCATTGTAATATTTTTGTAATATTAGTCCGTCAAAGTATATTTTTACTCTTAGAAATCTAGTAGCTTAGTAAATAATAGATGTTTTATTAAAAATGGTTCAGTGGTTCAGTCAAGAGTTACTAATTTGGTGCTGGAATAAAATTTAAATAATTGAAAATACCTTTCTTAAATTACGTTTTTATTATTTAGATTTTCGCAAGACACACGTTGGAAAGAATAGTGGATAAAGGTAATACAGCGAGACCAGGGAGATGAGGCGTGGTTACCTACGAAATTTAGTCGAGTTTGTCCGGCCTAGAACAAACAACAACTTGGATCCATAAAATACAATTAAATAAGTTCGTTATTAAATGCTACGCTGATGTACGCCTTCATCATATTCATAAAAATATTCAGAGAACAAACAGGCAAAATTATAATAAATTGATTTTATTTCGTGGAGAATAAATATTATGTAATAACGTGTATACATACACAAAAAAAAATATAATACCTTTTTTTATAATACAATAATATATTTTTTGGTTAAATTAAAATTTATTATTAATAACGTGTATTATTTTTTGCAATTATTACAAATAATTAAAACAACCTAATTTCTTAAATTTTACAATTTGATGAATTTGTAGACCGTACATCGCATGCATCTGTGTGAGCGCGTAAGCGACTTGTCAACACACGCATTTTAAAAAATATTCCACAGATTTTGAAGGTGAGGGCGCATCTAACGATTTAAATCTTTGGCCATAGTATAACCGCTATAAAATGTGTCAATCCTCAAATGAGTGAGCTTACTCATTCGCTACCAGTGTTCATTTATACGCAGTGACAGTCAGACGTCATCCATTGTAATTAATGCGCTAATTATAATCCATAAAAAAATCGCAAAATGCCGTCATGTGCCTTTCGAAAGTGCAATCACAACTCAAGAAATACTAATAAAGCCCAGGGTGAAACATTTCACTCATAACTATTTATATTTATTTTAATATTGAATTTATTTTATTGAAATATAAACGAATATACACGAAATGAAAGAAATTGTGCGACAGAGAGAGTAGTATGGCATAATTTATGTAATTAACAGAGATGCAACTAATGTCTCAGTACCATTCTATTAACTAATATAACTAGATACACGGAAGTACTACGGAAGTGGTTTGGAAAGGGATCATCTATAAATGGACATTAACAGCGGCAATCCTGTGGTAGCGTCGGCATATTATGTTTTTTAAATATTATATTAAAAAAAATGTTTTAAATTGCATTGTAATATTTTTGTAATATTAGTTCGTCAAAGTATATTTTTGCTCTTAGAAATCTAATCTGGTGCTGGAATAAAATTTAAATAATTGAAAATACCTTTCTTAAATTACGTTTTTATTATTTAGATTTCCGCAAGACACACGTTGGAAAGAATAGTGGATAAAGGTAATACAGCGAGACCAGGGAGATGAGGCGTGGTTACCTACGAAATTTAGTCGAGTTTGTCCTGCCTAGAACAAACAACAACTTGGATCCATAAAATACAATTAAGTTCGTAATTAAATGCTACGCTGATGTACGCCTTCATCATGTTCATAAACATGTTCAGATAACAAACAGGCAAAAGTATAATAAATTGATTTTATTTCGTGGAGAATAAATATTATGTACTAACGTGTATGTAATAACAAAAAAATATATAATAATATTTTTTATAATACAATAATATTTTTTTTTGTTAAAATTAAAATTTATTATTAATAACGTGTATTATTTTTTGCAATTATTAAAAATAATTAAAACAACCTAATTTCTTACATTTTACAATTTGATGAATTTGTTGACCGTATTTCGCATGCATCTGTGTGAGCGCGTAAGCGACTTGTCAACACACGCATTTTAAAAAATATTCCACAGTTTTTGAAGGTGAGGGCGCATCTAACGATTTAAATCTTTGGGGTTAGGATGTTGCGGTGGCATTAAGATGTAAGTACGCCCATTTTTATCACAAACACGTAAAGATATAAAAGTTGAAAGTATGAAATAATGAGAGCTAAACAAAATAAAAACTCAAAGTCTACACGAAAAGAATTGTAAGGTTTTCTTTAATAATATCTTTATTAGTAAAATGTTTTTATCAACTGGTCACACTGGTGGCCGCTTGGCGGCGCGCGGGATTCAAATCAGCCATCTTAGGGACGCGGACGCGGGAAGCGGATTCTTGGAAAATTCTGTTTGAAAGTCTAAAGTTATATTTTAAAATATATTGTATGTGCAACTGAATATTGGAGTTTAATTGAAAACTTCGCCGACACCTACTGGAAAAGCGTCTTTACATCTCAGAAGCCAGGGATAAACCAATACAACAGTAAGTACGCGCCTACAACTTAATTATGACCCACATTGATCGATTGTTAAGTTTTATAGTTTGTCTTCTCGTCTAAAAGTATATATTACGAACATATAGAATAGTATTAAAATTTATAGTATAATATTAAAATGTATAGTATAATATTAGAAATAGTCCGAATGATCTTTTTATATAAGGAGAATGCTTCCCCAAAAAAAAAAATCAATATATTTCACCACGAGCTCACAATACATTCGCTTGCCGTGACGCCCATTGCCAAGCTAAACTACGCCGCTTACAACTGTTACTATCGAATCATTTTAACAACGAAAATTGTAGCTTCTTATTTAAAATTATATTTATGTTCAATTATATTTAATGATTGTAATTTTTTTTTAACTTACATTTATATTGTATGTATTAAATTAAATTAAATTTATTAGTAGTACCTACATTTAAATCAATACAATTATAAATCAAAACTCATATACGAATAATTTGTATTAAAAAAAATATATATATATTTCATGCAATTTTATTTTATTTTTGGGTAGAACGTATGGTTTTTTACGATAGTAGGGATTTCGTCTTTTAAACATAATACATATTCCTCGATTTTAAATCTAATGCACACAATTTCCGATTACGAGTTCCAGATGATGGAATCAAACGATGTTGGCCGGAGTGCAGAAACTCCTCGACGCAGCCGGTCACGTTCCAGGCGCAGTCTCACTCGCGGACGTGATCGCGACTCCAATCGACGCAGCCGCAGCTATTGCCGTCGGCTACAGGATCGCGAAGAGATGTTGAGGCAAGAACAGAAGCGGGTTCGCCAGCTGGAGTTCGAGCTGCAGCGAGAACGAGAAACGGAGCAACGTCGACAGCGAAGCGTGCACCGCCGATCTCCGCAAACAGCTACGCGTGACAGCCGTAGCCGCAGCCCTGGCCCCAGTCGTGGCCACAAACGCTTTCGATACCGCAGCAACAGTCGTGCACGCGATGGGGACTACCGAGAAGATTCAAAAAGGTCACGTAGTCCATCTTTTTCTTCTAAAGATGTAACTCAAATAATTAAGTCTATTAAAGATATCTTACCGTCACAGCCGAGCCATAGCACACAAATTTCGAATAGAGATAGTAAAAACATTATACCTGAGTTTAATCCTTCAGAGAAAAACCAGCGTATGGATATTTGGCTTAAAAAGGTTAATGAATGTGCGATGGTCTACGGCTGGGACGAGAGGAGCACAATACATTTTTCTATGCAAAAACTGTCTGGGTTAGCTAAAATATGGTATGAGAGTCAGAGCTCGATTTTGTATAGCTGGTCGGAATGGCAAGTCAAATTATTAAGCGCCTTTCCTTGCGATCAAAATTATGGGCAGTTGCTTGAAGACATGTTAAAGCGTAAAAGTAGGATTAACGAACCCATACAAAACTACTTTTACGAAAAACTTTCCCTACTTAACCAATGCGATATTAGTGGCAAGCGTGCTGTCGATTGCGTTATCCACGGCATTAGTGATAGGACCACGAGGTCGAGCGCATTGGCGCTACGATGCGATGAACCTGATGATCTATTGAAGTTCTTAATTAGCAATAATAGAGATCCTTTCACTCCTCAACAATTATCTTTGAAAGACCGTAATTATAATACATACGACGATAAGGTAAGTCATCGCTCCAACGTGAAAACCAATCCTGGGTTGTTTTGCTATAATTGCAAAGAGAAAGGGCACCCGTTTTCTAGATGCCCAAAGCCTTTAGTGAAATGCAGCAGTTGTAATAAAGTAGGACATAAGGCTGAACTTTGTCGTTCCAAACAAGAGACGGAATCGAGAAAAGCCGATGGCGTGGCAAAAACTATGCTCATAAGTAGTTCGAAGCCTAACAATAAATTTATGAAGGAAGTAATTGTAGAAGATATGCCGTACCAAGCGTACGTTGATCTAGGCAGTGAGGTATGCTTAATTGCACAGTCATGCTTGGCGAAACTCGGGATGTTTCACGACCAGATTCCATCAACTATGATGAGTTTCGGCAATAACCTTGTGAGTTCATTGGGCTCTGTAATGCTAAACATATCTATAGATGGTGTAGATGCAACTGTCTGTTTCCGCGTAGTAGAGGATCAGTTTTTAGAGAAAGACTTGATTATAGGGCAAACCTTCACAGAACAACCTCACGTAGTTGTTTATAAAGACGTGAATAAGTTACAATTTATACGCGTTGACTCTGACCTACCGAATTTTATTCCAAATGAGGATGATGAACGGTTTCATAAGGTCAGTATTGTAGCACGTTGTAACCTTCAAGGGACTGCTAGCGTCAAGGTCAAGACTGGAACGTTATTTAACGGAAGTATAATAGTTAATACGAAGATAGTTGGTAAGCTACGTGAGCAATATATTATTTACGGCGGGGTTTACGAAGTCAAAAATGGTTTATCTTACGTCACAGTACAACCCTGTGCCATTCCATGTCAGCTTCAGAAAAACTCGGTAATCGCCAGAGCCGAAAGAGTAGAATCGGTTTATAGACTTGTGAGCGAAGAAATTTCTACAGCTATAGACACTCGCACCGAATCTACCTCAGCGAAGAACTTTAACGAAGGTCTAATACAAATACGTGAAACGGTTCCTGAAGAAGCCAGAACCAAGCTTATAGAAGTTCTGCGACGCCATGAACACTGTTTTGCGTATGGCTTGGCTGACCTTGGTTGTACGAACGCGACAGAAATGAACATAGAATTAAACAGTCAGCGCTCCGTAGTTTATAGGCCCTATCGCCTGTCTTACCATGAAAGAGAGAAGGTTCGTGAAATGGTTCACGAGATGTTAGAAGCTGGCATCATTCGAGAGTCAACTTCTAATTACGCTAGTCCGATAATACTTGTGCGAAAAAAGAACGGTGGAGTACGATTATGCGTTGATTACAGGATGCTCAATTCCTTAACCGTAAAGGAGAGATACCCTATCCCGATAATAGAGGACGAAGTGGCGAGATTATCGGGTCAAGCGTGGTTCATTACACTTGATCTAATGTCAGGTTATTATCAAGTACCAATTATGGAAGAAAGCAAGCATTTGACAGCTTTTGTGACTCCCGACGGTCACTACGAATATAATCGTATGCCGTTTGGACTAGCCAATGCCCCAGCTGTCTTCCAAAGAATGATGAACCATGTTCTAGGACAGGCTCGATTTAATAAAGCAACAGTTTATTTAGATGACTTACTAATTTTTGGTAAAACGCCATTTGAATGTATATCCCGTTTAGAAGAGGTCTTGAAGTTGTTAGAAAATGCACACTTGAAACTGAATTTATCTAAATGTAGTTTCTTACAAACAAAGATCGATTACTTAGGGTATGAAATTAGCGCGGCTGGTATACGTCCAGGATCTGCCAAAATTCAGAGCGTAATGGATTTTCCCTTGCCACTAAATGTGCATAACGTGCGCCAGTTTTTAGGACTTGTGAGTTATATTCGAAAATTATATATTGCTCCAGCGTCCAATGAGAAGTCAAGGCCCATTTCATCCCGTAGCTTATTACAGCCGCCAGACGACACCAGAAGAAATAAACTTCCACTCATACGAGTTAGAAACTTTGGCAGTTATATGCGCCTTAAAGAAGTTCCGGGTTTATCTCTTAGGGAAGCCATTCAAAGTGGTCAGTGATTGCAGTGCCCTGCGCTCTACGTTTGAGAAGCGTGATCTGATACCCCGAATTGCTCGCTGGTGGATCGCTTTGCAAGAATTCGACTGTCATATCGAGTATAGACCGGGTACAAAAATGGGTCATGTAGACGCCCTTTCCAGGAATCCCACATATGACACGGACATTACAGACCACGTTAGATATCCACCAGTACTGGTCATTTCCGACGAGGATTGGTTGCTGACCTTGCAACTAGGTGACCCCGAGTTGTGTCGGATTAGGGATATTGTCAGCAGTTAATTAGATTCTAAAGGATTAGCCTACATAAGAGACAATTATGTGTTAAAGAACAACAAATTGTTCAGATGCCTTGGGGGAGATAAGGAGAACGTCAGATGGGTGGTCCCTAAGGGCGCGAGATGGCAGTTGTGTAGGATGAATCACGACGATATAGGTCACGTTGGTTATGAAAAAACCCTGGAACGCTTGAAGAAAAGTTACTGGTTTGCAAATGAAACGATTTACGAAAAAGTATGTTAGTGCATGTATAGATTGTGCCTACGCTAAAAAGGCTGCCAGTGGGCGAGAGGGATTGTTACACCCTATAGAGAAAGTTGCGATTCCCTTTCACACACTGCACGTTGACCACCTTGGACCCTTCGTGAAGTCGAAAAGGGGATTTACACTTACACTAAATGTCGTGGACTCCTTCACTAAGTTCTTGTTTATTAAACCTGTACGGAGTACTAGTACTCAAAATGTGATAAAGGCATTGCAAGACATTTTTGACATATTTCGAGCACCTGATAGATTGGTTAGCGATCGAGGTTCTTGTTTCACTGCTCATGCATTCCGAAGGTTCTGCCTTGAGCGAGGCATAAAACACGTGCTAAACGCGGTGGCAAGTCCCAGGGCTAACGGTCAAATAGAGCGCTACAACAGGACCATACTTGACTGTTTGACAGCCCAAAATTTACGGGACAATGAAAAGGAATGGGATAATAAAATTGGGAAATTACAATGGGGCTTAAACAATACGATACAAAAAACTACGGGAAAGACACCAGCTGAAATTATGTTCGGTACATCAATGAACAGCGAAGTCAAACCAGTTTTGAACGCGGTCGTGGAAGATAATCGCAAGATCACCGACTTGCCCGACCTCCGTACCGAAGTGAAGGAAAGGATCGATGAAGCCCAGGCTGTGCAAAAGAAGCAGTACGACCGAAATAGGCACATTGCTCGTACATATACCAAAGGTGATTTAGTTAAAATAACAAAAGTTGCATTTCAAGGTAAAGGTCAAAGCACGAAACTAATGCCTTCTTACGAGGGCCCTTTTAGAGTCATTGCGGTTATAGGAAACGATCGTTACAGGGTTGCTCCAATCGCGGGTTTTGAGGGAATGAAAGGGAAACGCAAAACCACGGTTGCCGCAGATAGAATGAAACCATGGATTCATGTAGACTCATTATCTTTAAATGAAACAGATAATGAAGAAAGTGATACTGAATCAATTGAATAAATATGCTCTCAAGTCGAATCCCTTCCGGCCAGTTACGAACTACCCAGAACATAAATGTAATTTAGCCTAATGCTCGTACATTGCGATTAAGCTTAAAGGTAAAGCGAAGATGTTGTTTTGTGTTGTTTCGGTCGAATGTGACCTGCGCACACATTCGTCCCTAACCTGATGCAGCACATTCAAATATATATATATATATATAGTTCACACCTAAAATAATAATAAAAATTGAAATGTGTGTATTGACTTTAATATTTTTTAAGCTAACTTCAATAAATTTGTTTTTGTTTTTTTTTATTTTACTTTATAGCAGAATATCGTGATTAGTACTGTATAGTTTTCTTTCTTTTCATGTTCATGAATTCTAAACAAAATGTCACTTCTGTCTGTAAATATCACTTTGAGTTTTGCTAAAGAAGTTACGATATAATATAAAATAATTAAACTTAATTATTCCGATTTTAAGATCACTTTTCGATTATAAGTATAGTTATAAGTGGTAACAAGGTTACAAAGATAGTTATAAGTGGTTACAAGGTTACAAGGATAGTTATAAGTGGTTACAAGGTTACAAGGATAGTTATAAGTGGTTACAAGGTTACAAGGATAGTTATAAGTGGTTACAAGGTTACAAGGATAGTTATAAGTGGTTACAAGGTTACAAGGATAGTTATAAGTGGTTACAAGGTTACAAAGATAGTTATAAGTGGTTACAAGGCTACAAGGATAGTTATAAGTGGTTACAAGGTTATTATCATAGTTATAAGCGGTTACAAGGATAATAATTATTGGTTTTTTTGACATATTTAAGTGTCTATTGAGTTGAATTATATAACGAAATTATTAGTTAATATATATACACAATTTGTATTTTGCTAATTTGTTGACGATTTATAAATTGTAATTAACAGTTTGTTTTATATAATTATTACAATAAAACAAAACTATTGTAATTGTTATGAGGAGTACCTATTATAAAATTGAATATTGTATAATATGTTATTAGAATGCCTCGTTCTGCCAAGTGTTAGGTTTTATATGGTTCCACCTGGTGCATGCATGAGGACATGCATGTCATCAGGATGGTCGAGTGTAAGGTTTTCTTTAATAATATCTTTATTAGTAAAATGTTTTTATCAACTGGTCACACTGGTGGCCGCTTGGCGGCGCGCGGGATTCAAATCGGCCATCTTAGGGACGCGGACGCGGGAAGCGGATTCTTGGAAAATTCTGTTTGAAAGTCTAAAGTTATATTTTAAAATATATTGTATGTGCAACTGAATATTGGAGTTTAATTGAAAACTTCGCCGACACCTACTGGAAAAGCGAGTTTACATCATATATGGTTTATATCGAACTAGTGACCCACACCGGCTTCACCCGGGTGCAATCCTATGACATCACATTAGAAACTTCTAAAATAATCAGTGTTACTTTAATACATTGTCAATGTATTATATAAAAAAACCTTCCTCTTGAATCACTCTTCTCTATTAAAAAAACCGCATCAAAATCCGGCGCGTAACGGATCTAACCATACATAGGAACAGATAACGAAAAGCGATTTTATTTTATACTATGTAATGATGATTACGAAAAATGGAAATCTTTCTATACGTCTGCCCACGAAAACAAGCCATACATCTTATCGACGTAGTGACAATTCGCACGCAGTGATTTACTACGTGCATTGATTTATTATATTTATTGATTTATATGTAGTATACAATGTACAATAAGTCAATATTCAATGCATAAAATTAATAATTTATCTTAATCATAATTATAATAACGTCATTTAATCAACATTCGAAAGGATTAATTTTAATTAGTTCATTATGTGATAACAATCATTTACAGACCACACCGATACATCACTGACAAATAACTTATACTAGAGTAACCATAGCAACGTAAAGAGGAGGTAAGAACAAAAGAGGTCCGTTATCGTTGGCTGAACTCCTTTGTCATCATACAACATATTCATTCATGGAAAATAGGAGTTTTGTTGCTCGATTTTTTATAGAAATGTTACGTTTTTTAATTCATCCCACCACTTCTTTACTCCACCTTTATTGAGTACTAGCGACCCGTCTCGGCTTCGCACGGGTGCAATACCAAATATACCTTACCTTCTGAAATAATCAGATTTACTTTTCTATATTTCCCATTGAATAATAGATATAAGATATACAAAAAGCGTCCTCTCGAATCACTCTATCTATTACAAAAATCACATCAAAATCCGTTGCGTAATTTTAAAGATCTAAGCATACCTACATAGGGATAGACAGCGGTAAGCGACTTTAATTTTGAGACTATTATGTTTTATACTTTGTAATGATCAATAAAAATATTGTGAATATGTTTCGAGTAGAGTAAGCTTCCATAAAAATATCTCTAAATACACATAGGAAATTACTTCCGTAACCACAAAAAATTAAGTTAAATAAATAATGGCATACTATTCGTGTGAATATGTAATAACCTATACAGCACTCTATTATTTACATTAACTTAAACGCACCCATGATAACTGCCTATGCCTATAATTTCGTACTACACTAAACGATTTTGGTTCCTATACTATTTTTATCACTTTGTATAGATAGGGTGATGGTCAAATAGGCCACCTAATAATAAGTGGTTCAGGTAGGTCAAACAGATACCGTATTTGTCAGTCAATCCACCTACATTAGTATATGAGATTAATAAATAACTACATTTAGGGGAAAAGAAAATTATTTACACTAAATCATAACTATGTCACTTCAATTATTCTGAAGCTTAATATTGTGAGTTTTATAGACTTCTCATTTTTAATTTCATCATACTATAATAGATTTCAGCCTTCATTTATTAACAGAACAATTCAAAGATTTAGTATCCAAAAAGCGTTAGCGACGTTTCAAAAAACAAATTATTAAACGATTATACACACTTAGAAACCGCATTTTTTGGTGGAAATTACAGTGTTTTAATTTTTTTAATATATTTGTGGTCTATTCTTTACGGAGTTCTATAAAATAAGTCCAAAAATAAAAATATCGTATCTTCCCTATTGCAACTACAACGGCACAAACACATCATTTAGAATTAGAGGTAACCCTTTGCCTTACCAGCTTATTACAATCACCATAAGAATATCTATATGAAGCTTTTTGCTAAATTTATTTAAAAAAGGATATTAGCATTTAAAATATTACTGTAACAAAATGTAGGATTTATTTAAAAATAATATGTCACATCATTTATACAATAATTGTATAATTATTAATATTAATATGGATTGTCGATTATCACTAAATATATTCTGTTGACTGTCATTATCTGACATCTGACAATTACATACATTAAACAAGTTTTTTCGAATGTTTTTTATCATAGAATAGAAATAAAATAGTCAAATATCGTTCTTGTAAAATATTTTGTTATCTTTATTTATTCTATATGTGCTCCGGGTATGTCTTTTTTTTATTTAACTCCGGTTAAAGGTGACTTACCAATATATGTATTAGAAAATATAGTGATTAAGAGATTGGACTTTTTAAAGGATGTTATTAAGAATCAAAACATCGTTTACAACGAATATGTTGTAGAAGGAAGTGTGTATGATACTGTGGGCCATTATATGCTTTGTATCATAGTTATTTTAGAAAGTAACTCGGAATTTACACAGTTTTTTATTAAAGCTGAAGAATCATTATTTATACACAGATTAAAAACACTTGCTGCCTATGATTTGAGATGTTTTGCTAAAAAACTTCTTCGTGTTATTAGAAAACATCCAGAAAATTTCAATTTTCCTGATTCTCTGAGTTCACTTTGTCGACATTTAATATTAAAGCATGTTGTACAACATGTCTGTTCTGATACATGTATTGATAATTGTTCTGTATATTCAATAAAAGTAAATTTTAAACATTGCCTCACGTTTATAGCTAGGAGGCAAGTCGAACTTAAACATGGCATTGCTTATATTCCTTGTAGTAAATGGAAAATTTATTTAATACAATTATTTAAAGAAAATCTAAGAAATAGATTGTCTCGAACAAATTTAGATAGCCTACACAATGATCCAAGGATTGCTGACATCAGGAGATTAGTCAGAAAAGAAATTCCAATATTAAATAATTCGAACATTTATATTTTAAAAAGTAATGAAGTTGATAATACATCTAAACAGTTTCCCCCTTGCATGCTTAACTACCATCAAAGTCTAAGAAATAAGCACAGATTATCACACAATCAGAGATTCTCTTACAGTTTATTTTTAAAAGATATTGGTATGCCAGTGGAAGAGGCTGTTAAATTTTGGAGAAATGAATACCAGCAAGCCCCTAATGGTAAACATAGTTGTTGCCACAATTGGAAAAATGATGAGAAGAAATTTATTTATGGAATAAGGCACTTATATGGATTAGAGGGTAGTAAAAAAAGTTATTCATCTGGAAACTGCTTACGTTTGCAAAGCTTTACAGAAGGCAGCTGCCCTTTTAAAACTTTTGACAGTGAAGCAATATTACATCTATTAGATTTAAAGAAAACTGATCCCTCATGGTCACAAATTATGATACTTCGAGAACAACATCAGTACACATGTGCTTGTAAATTGTACTTCCAAAAGAGATTTCACCGTGTCTCAAATTATATCTGTGATAGTAACTTTAATTTTAGTCCTGTTAAGTATTACTTTGCAACAAAATGTTAAAAGTCATGAATTTGTAATTTTGTATATCTTAAAAAGACAATTAAAAATATTCTTAAATGAATTTATCTTTTTCTTTTTACCATCCTCTACAAAGCTAACTATAGTATTAAATAATAAATATAAATAAATGTACAAAATAAATTATTTGTACATACTTTTCAAAAAATTAACTCATTATCAGATTTTACTTAATTTTTTTGATATATATAAGAAGAAATACTAAAAATGCGATTATTATAAATAAATACTAAAGAAAAAGTAACTTTTCATCCAAAGAAATATATATTATCAAAGAAAATAATTAAATTCTATGACTAGGATAGAGTATATCTTTAGATGTTACACTAATAACAAATAAATACAATACAATATAATTAAATATATATGTAACATGCATTTATTTTTAATATAATATATTTAATTTGTAATTATTTAAATTAAACAAAATATTGTACTTGAATTGGAAGTAAAAATTAAAACACACTAAAAATACCATATCCAATAGTGACTTTTGATTAGTCAAAAAACTGGCAACCCAGTATACGACTGCGATCCAAAACGTCAAAAAAAAAAGCGAAGCTTGTGATTTGATTAGTTATTTGTTCTATTATTTTTACAAAATCTCGACTCAATCACAGCAATAATCTCATTGTTTAGGTTAAGATTTGAGGGGTGACATAAAATATTTGGAGAAGTTTGAGGGTGTTTTCAGTGAAGTGAGTTAAGAGTGATATTTTTATGTGCGTTGTTTAGCTGACGATCTGTCATGTACTTATATTGGAGGTTTCTTAAATAGACCTTTGATGTCGGGGCTGTGTATAAAAATAACATTGGATTGTCGCGACCGTTCGGGCGGTGGTGCCTAATCCCGCCTGCGCCCCTTTCACGATGGCTTCTAAGAATTTATTGTTTATATCTTTCATAGTTTTGGGTAAGTAAACCAAAGTGCAACAAACATTCCTTAACCAATTATCCAATTGATACTCTCGATATACAAACAGATATATAGACATGAAATTTTAATGAACAGGACTGATTTAGTTTTAGGTCATGTATATTCAATTCCGAATTTGTGTATGTCTAAGCTTAGAATTTTTTTTAACATGTAACTTTTGCCAGTAAATCTACTAATATTCTAGTAATAAATACAACTGCTACAGTAAGTTTGTTACAAAACACTACAAAAAAGTCATATGCAAGGATGATTGATAATGATGATCAAAAGTATTATAATGAGATATTTATAAACAAAGATATAAATTACTTATACTACATATTAACATCACTATTATTTCTTCAATAGTTTAAAAAATGAAGGTAAAAGAGGGAATTATATTTAAAACAATGTTTACATTTTAAAGATGATTGATTTAGAAGATAGGCACTGATTATCTAATGATGATAATAGTAGGTGATCGTCACCATAAATATGTACTACAAAATATGGTAACTATATTTATTATCAATACCAGCCTCGAGAACTATATTAAACTTTTAAGGCCTGACAATAAAATAGCAGCTGTTCATCCCTAAGGAAATTTGTCCACTCTTGCCATACAAGATTTGTATTCCAACATGCTTCTCCAATGTGGGTTGATGGATACACATGTAAAGTTTTCTTCCCTGCTGTGTATGAATTGGATTATAAACACAAATTAAACTTACTACAGCTTGGTGGGAAGTGTTGAGTCAGTTTTTATTTTCTATATTTGAATTTTTTGTAGTTTCAAACATTGCTTAAGTAAGATAAAGTTCTTACATGAAATAGAGTTCCATCTATAATCTATGATGTCTATACATTTGTAAGGATTGTTAATCTTATTAACAACAGGCAAACATATAAAAAACAATAAGTGAAAATCATTTAGCATAGCTGACTAATATAATAGGCCAAAAAGCTCAGTAGTATATCCCGTAGAAGTTAATAAAAGGTTGTGTGACATTCAGGCCTACTGTAATTACTAATTTTTAATTTGGATTGCAAATTATTTCAACTGGATTGTAGTGTGGGTTTAGATTCAATTTGTTCTAAGAGAAAGTATATTTTCCTTTTACTTTTATATTCAAAATCTGTATATGTAACTATTATGTAAATATTTAAATTCAATTGAATCTTAAACTTTATACTTGACGACCTCCATGGTCGAGTGGTGTGTACACCAGTTTTCTCGGGTATGCCACTCTGAGGTCCCGGGTTCGATTCCCGGCCGAGTCAATGTAGATTACCATAAGTTTTCTATGTTGTCTTGGGTCTGGGTGTTTGTGGTACCTTCGTTACTTCTGATTTTCCATAACACAAGTGCTTTAGCTACTTCGATTGGGATCAGAGTAATGTATGTGATGTTGTCTCATATGTATTTATTTATTTATATCAGAAATCATGGTACCTTAAGTTTAATCCTTCATGTTTCTATTGTCAATTTGTTTTCTGATTGCAAATATAACTATACCTACTAAACAGAATTTTAAAATACAATTTAACTTAATCATAAACATAATTAATGTTTTTAATATGTAAACTTGTATTTTTTTGGGAAAAAGCTTGGGAACTTTATATTAAATTAAAATTAATTATTTCTAGGTGTGCATGGAACAATGATCAATTCAGTACACGCTGCTCCACCATCGGATGAGAATTTACCGCCGCGACCCAAAGAGGGCGGAGTCGATACGCGTTACTGCGAATTCTTCAACGACAGTATACCACCGCCATGCTACAACACGCAAAACACAACATGTCCCCCGCGGACTGTAGTGATGGAACAATGCATGCCCATCGAGACAGACAAGAGCAACCATTGCTTCGTCGTTTGGCAATTCGATAACATAACGAACAAAGCAACAGTCAAAGTAAAAGGGTGCTTCCTCGACACCGTCGCGTGTAACGACAGGGCTTCCAATTGTAGACTTCATAATATGAAACTTCCTCTACTTCATTGCTGTTGCGAAGGGGACATGTGCAATGAAAACGCAACGTTTCCGGGACTAGAAGCTGGAATGTCAGCGCCGACTGAACTGCCGCCGGAACGCATCCCGGCATCTCCTTTACCGACTTCCGAGGATGACACTAAAGCCGTTATAGCCTACACGTTGACACCTCTCTTCCTGCTATTTGCTATTTTAGTTGCATGTTACCTCTTGTACAGAAAACGTAAGGGGAGCTCATTCGCCGAACTTGGTAGCGCTGAAGCCTCCCTGTCGAGACCACCCTCAGCTGGTGCGGGGATGGAGAACGAAACTGGTGGCCTGCTGAGTCAAGTGACTCTGTGCGAAGTACGAGCTCGTGGCAGATTTGGAGCAGTTTGGAGAGCGAAACTCGGCCAGCGAGACGTAGCCGTTAAAGTGTTTCCGTTACAAGATAAGCAATCGTGGCTGGCAGAGCAGGAAATATACAGATTGCCCCGCATGGACCACCCAGACATATTGCACTACATCGGAGTCGATAAAATGGGTGATAATTTGCAAGCCGAATATTGGCTCATTACTGCCTATCATGAGAAGGTATAAATATAATGTTACATAATTTGTTTGTTTCTATTTATAACACGATTACAATAATAGCTATGGGCGTATTGATAATTATAACAAATTTGTCAGACACATGTGTGTATGCCTGATAAGGATGGCACCAATGTTTATAAAGTATACCTATTATAAAATGATTTTTCTATAACATTTTAACAAAAATCCAGAGTATATTTGTTGTAATGATTAAATATATTATTTTAACATTAATAATGACACCAATATTTCTTTATGTATTATAATTTATAACGGATGAATGTTTCGTTTTCTAGGGCTCCCTATGTGACTACCTGAAAGGTCACACCTTGACGTGGCCGGAGGCCTGGCGCGTCGCAGCGTCGGTGGCGCGCGGCCTCGCGCACTTGCACGAGGAGGACGGCGGGAAGCCGGCCATAGCGCACCGGGACTTCAAATCGAAGAATGTCCTGCTGAAGTCTGACCTGAGCGCCTGCATAGCCGACTTCGGGCTGGCGCTGGTGTTCGTGGCGGGCCACGGCTGCGGCGACGCGCACGGCCAGGTCGGCACGAGGCGCTACATGGCGCCCGAGGTTCTGGACGGCGCCATCAATTTCACCAAGGACGCGTTCCTGAGAATAGACATGTATGCGTGCGCGCTCGTTCTGTGGGAAATTTCGTCGAGGTAAGTTACAAAACTTGAACATTTTGTTTGTACCTAAACAATAGGTATAATTTAAGCATGGCGAGCAATATAGCCACCTATCGTCAAAAAGTCACCTTCATCTCTCTCCACTACCATATGTAATTATTAATAGTAGTATTTTGTGTATTCATCTGATGGCAAAATGCTATAATTAATGGTGAGTTAGTGTTTGTCATAGACTAGCATAACTTCCACTCGTGAATACTTCATTCCAGTAGTATCAATTAAACCTCAAATTAGCCCTTACAAATTGATAACATCAAATTTGGAATAAACATGCAGTTACATCAAAAACAAACTCAAATGTAAAAATAAAAAGATATAGATAAAATGTCTGGACATTGTCTTCATCATCAAATTAATAAATTGATTGAAATGTTAACTTTTCAATATTTCAGAACATAGTTTTATCAAGATAAACTGAAATCAAACTCAATAGCTACATTTTATATATTTTTTTTCTTTTTTTGTGTTTGTCCAATACATGTGTCATAGCATTTCATTATAATGGTTTATTATTTAATCATATAGATGCAGCGATGGAAACATAGAACCGACAGCGCAGTATCGTCTTCCGCTGGAAGAGGAGGTGGGTTCACACCCGGGCCTCGAGGAGATGCAAGAAGCTGTGGTTCAGAGAAAACTCAGGCCGCACATTCCACCTCAGTGGCGCGACCATCCAGTGAGTAACGCCTTATCAATACTAGTGCTTATATTAAAGTCTTACTGATGTTGTCCTGTCAGAATGTATATAATTATGAAAATCTGTTGATTGGTAATCGCGTAATATGATGCAGTGCCATCTAGTGGCGAGTTATAAAAAGTCGACATCTTTAAAAACCTTTTCTAAGAAGAAAGTCGTACATACCAACTTTTAACCGTGGTCAAACAACTTAATTAACAATATATATTTTATATTAATATTAAACAGAAATAAATAACTATATTAAAAAATCGAAAGTAACTCTATTTGTCTATCTGTGATATACTCGGCAAGCACAGAACCACTGTTAAGGATGAAATTTGTCTTGAATGAAAACCAACCTCTAAAAAGGTGACAATGGTTGTAATATATTTATGCGACTATAAAATGTACTTTGTAATAGTACTTTCACTTTTAATACCAAACACAGTTCCGACTGTACATAAATATTGTCATTATGTCATCCGCTTAAAATATTAATATTTATTCTCAGGGTCTAGCCGTCATCTGCGATACAATGGAAGAGTGCTGGGACCATGACGCGGAGGCTCGCCTATCAGCCTCGTGCGTGTTGGAGCGCATAGCGGCACAGCGCCCCCCCACCGCCCCCACCGCCCTCACCCCCGACACAACCCCCCTCCTCATCCACGAGCTAAACGATCAGAACACCTGCTGACCACTGGCCGAGGACTTACCACTGATACAGCTCTGATGCGTTGACGCGGTCGAGTTGCTGAAGTAAGCATGCAGTGATTATTTCAATCTTCGTATTGTTTCTGACGGTTTTGTTGTGTGACGTCATCGAGAAACTGGTGACGTCGTAACGGCTGATTATGCAACTGTGTGCATATTTTCGGGACGAATAAAACAGTTCAGTAACTATTTATTGGTTCAAATATTTTTTATTCATTAATGGTTAGGACGAAAACTGGAGTTATAATATAACTTTTTTTTACTATTTATATGGCTCAGACGAGTTAGTGACTCTTTGAATATTGAAATATAATTTTGTACTAAATAATGAATTACGTAAACACTGTACAAATTTTAAAACAAAGATAAGATTTTGACTCACTCTAATAGTTTATAAATAGTAAATACATAATTTATTTTATATTTTTTTGAAATATGTATGTGTCTTTTTTATTATATTTATCATGCCAATCATTATGAAAAATGTATTCCTTCCAGTGTTGCCATTTTATGAGCACCTTTTTAATAGTTGTCAAGTTTCAGTACGAAAACAAAGAGTGAAATTAATATTTCTAAGGAAACAGTTTATAATGATAAAAGAAAATAACTGATGAGGTAACATTTGGTTACACAATATATTTTTAATTTTGGGGCCAATTGTTTAGTATTTGGCAACACTGCTTAGACACTATTGTAGAATACTCAGCACGGCCGATCAGAGAGCTAAACCGATTTTGCAATAATATATATTATAGTATAATTAATATTTGCATCGATCAATGCATGTTTAGATGTAGACTGTTTGAATGTCTATTGAGAAAACGCTATGGTAATTTAATTCGATTTTTAAATAATATCTTAATGTAATGTGTTGTTCCCAACTGTCATATCAGTCCATATGACATAAGCTAAGTAGCTAAGTAAGCTCGATTGGGATGTAAGTTATGAAATAACGTTAAATTTCGAATATGTGGCGTATCTTTATCAAATATTATACAGTTGGTAACTACAAGCAAACATTACTACATTTTTTGTACGTATGATACAAAAATACGAGAGTTTCTTAATGATAAATTTAACATTAATTCTTGATAATAATAATATTTTTCTCAATACTGTTAAGTTTAACGTAAATGCATTGAAAATATTTTTGTTAAATTTTTAAAGCACTATGAAGTTTTAAGACTGTTTGTATTAATTTGAAGATACCCAATAAATCAAATGTATGTATAGTACGACACAACTTAGATGTAGCATCGGCAAAATTCGTAAAACCTATCACATCCCAATAAAGTGCTCTATCCCAAATTGTCAATATTTATTTTCTATGTGAATATAATATTTACAAAAACGTAATAACTTGTAATATCATATGAACTAATATATTCGTTGATTTGAAACGTCCGATTTACATGTACTTGCTTTCTCGGGTTGAACTGACGTGATAATCTATAGCGTCGAATGACAGACAGGGAGCTGTTTCTATTGGTTGTATTAATCGGCAGTAATCGGTTTTATTGAATTTGCCGATGCTACATCTAAGTTGTGTCGTACTGTATAAGGAACAAATAGTACGATCAAATAAAGCTATTTTCAAACGTTGCACATTCCGTCGCAAGGTTTCATGTCTAGCCATTCTATGTCAATAAAATTTAAATTGTGATGTAAATATTATTATTATTTTTTGCTAAATTTCTATGTCTTTAATTAATATGCAAAGTGTGCATTTATTTTTTTAAATCGTAGGTTTATAATAACATCGCGTGAGTACAGTACACAGTGTGGCGATGAAATGCGATTAATTGAGACGCAGATTGCGCGTACGCCATTATGGAATTTTATATTCCACGAACTATATACTATTTAATTTTCGTGGCCATATTTTTTATCATATATTTTTTTTGTAAAAATATTGTTTAATATAAGACATTTAATTCTGTTTATATTTTAAATAACATATATTAGCTTATTGTTTAGGTTACATGTATAATTTAATGATGTTTTGATATAAGTATATCCATCCAAAATTAGACTGTTTTACGAAATATATATGAAACATATCTTGCCTCACAGTAAGCCCCTTCGTAACTGCTGTTTATTTATTTTGGCTTGAATTTTGTTAAATCGATAATCTCAGTGGAAGAGCACACGAGACGCGACTGAGACGCTTAGTGAAGGTTAATGTTGTGTATAGGTAATATGTTAGGACATTTTTAAAGTTTATTAGCGAACATCGAAAATTTAGTATAATTCATGCGTATATTGTTAATGTAATGTTTGTAATTAAAGTTTGTTATATTTAAAGAGGTTTCTATAGGCCTGACCACTTTTTAAGTTTGCATTATTGTTCAGAGGGTTCTTTTTTGAAAAAAAGACCTATAGTCTCCTCTTCGAATTTCGATTACAAACTATTCGTTTTTCCTCTGCCTTATATAGCAATATTTAGTGAGGGGTGATATTACTAATATTGGCATCAGAAAATATCAGTCACAAATTCGAGTATTTTTTTTTTATTTCTATCGCATATCATTGTGAAAGTTGGAAAGCTGAGATCGAACGTCGAATTTGTGTGTCACTTTTTTGACGTTCGATTTCTGCGGAGTGGCGAGCGCTCATTTTTATTATAAAAGATGGCGGTGGCGAGTAAAAACAAAATGGCGGGACAGGAAGAGACTTTGAAAAATGCCAAATTTCAAACTGCAGATTCCAGCATACTATTCGTTTCGCCTAATGACTTATTTTAAGAAATTGTAACGGATCGTGCGTTGTAAAAATATCTCGAAGGAAATGTAATTGTATCATAAATTTATTGTGATTTTATATGCATATTGTACTAAATATCAATAGGAAATACGGTTTGATTTCCTACGCCGAGCATATCACCACACATAGACTAAGCGAGTTGCCAAATGTATAGTTTACTTTAAGATTATCTCTGGATGTCATTGTAACGTTGTGGACACATGCAGCTAATTTAATATTTCATTGATGTGGCCTAATTCTATTGATATTTGTATACTTCAAGCCATTTTTAGTAGTCATTATAAACACATCAATAGATTTGGACATGTATTGATAAAGGCTCTATGATTTCATTGAAAAACAAATATGGCGGATGTTATCTGTCAGTGTTTAAAGTCACTTCACTTGGCTTAGCTTGTTCGTATAGCTATATATACGGGGGCGGCTCCTTTCATTAAATATTAGATGTATTTGCAATTATACAAATACCTTATCTAATAATAGCTCATAAAATGCCAATATCTTTGCAATTAAGTGTGGACGGTAAAATTTATTTTAATATTTTTAATTTATGTGTAACTAAGGCCGCCAAGTCCATATTTTTGCATTATTTTCCATATTTATTCAAATGAAGTAAAAGTGCGATTGCTTGAACAAGCTATGTTAAATGGAGTGACACCAAAGTTTGAATAAAATTTGACAGTTGTTACTATTAGCCGGTTACTATAATCATGAAACGATTAATTTCGTCTACGTTGCGTAATTTAGAAATTAGCGATATGAGGATAAATGACATGACAGGCATTATTGTTTAATTAATTTGTTTTATAATTGTAAATGTTAAATTCGACAATTCTGCTCTGTAATATATTTTTTTGAATATAGTAACACCGGCCTTAATAGTAACGTATAACCAACACAATACACAGTACTTATTATTTTGTAAATGACTATAAATCGAATATAATGTCCGTGCTGTCGCAACATATATATATATATTGAACTATAAGTGTATAAAAGAGATGTTAAAGTAATAAAATCGTACATTATTTATTATCATTTTGTAATAATATTGTTATTGTTGAATCTGTTATGTTGAAGTTTCAGCTTTAATGCGTTTTACGTAAGTCGTGTCCACAGCTTTAGTATAAATATTGTAAGATAATTTAGGAGAAATTTAGATTCGTATAGCGTAGGTACTTTTAGAGTTTTATGAGATTCTTCGATCATAGTCGAATTCAGAGTGTCGTGGCGTCAACGATGTTTATCATTTATTTTTTATTTTTAATTAACAAATATAAATGTCTGTTGGAACTTGATGTACTAAAATATATTTTCTAGACATATAAGCACTTTTATTTTTCCTTATTTATGTCTAATAAGAGCTGAGATGGCCCAGTGGTTAGGACGCGTGCATCTTAATCGATGATTGCGGGTTCTAACCCAGGCAAGCACCACTATGTATATGCTTAATTTGTGTTTATAATTCAATTTCGGCGGTGAAGGAAAACACCATGAGGAAACCTGCATGTGTCTAATTTCATCGAAATTCTGCCACATGTTCATTCAACCAACCCGCATTGGAACACACACACACAGGTGGAAATGTTTTAAACATTCTCCTTATTAGAAGAGGAGGCTTTATCCCAGCAGTGCGAAATTTACAGGCTGTTACTTTACTTATGTCTTAAAACTTTGCAATGTTTCCCTGAAGCTAACACTGAAGAGTTGATTTAAATCAAATAAAAAAGCATCATTTAGACGTTAAATTGCCATTGCACTATTAGGTCGAGAGCTATAATATAATCTATAGTTCACATTCACATATATAATCTATGGTTCACTCAAAACAAAGACAACTTTACTTCTTTTTGGTACTTGTTATTTTCTAAAGATAGTGTTGTGTTGTTGATATTTTAAATAATAACTTCGAACCACACTGAGCTATTGGAACATCACATCGAAATGCATGTTAATATAAGGTTAACCTTTATTTGTTCTGAAATTGAATTGTAGGTAAACATCTTGTTTACTTACCAGTAGTCGACCGCGGCTCCGCTAGGTTGGTTGTCATATCTTAGGCAAAAAAGTAGACTGTCCTTTCTTGGAGGTATATTTTGCTTTACAACAAATTTGATCAAATTCGGTTCAGTGGTTCGGCCGTGAAAGAGCGAAAGACAAACAGATAGATAGAGTTACTTTCACATTTATAATATATATATTCATATTTTTTAAGCTCATTTTAACTGGGGTCTGGGGATGTTAAAGTATAGTTGGGTATGTAAAAAAAAATCGAAATATGAAAAGTCTGATTCTTTATTGTTATGCAATTTGCACTGTACAAGGTGTAGACAACGGGTCTTATGGCAACGTGTCCGAACCCCGCGTTTCAAACAAAACTTACGTTACAATTATTTCAACACTATGTACATCAATTGAACTTTGAAACAGGACAAACGCATTTCTCACTCGGATTTGAATTAAACAGTCAATTGTATACGAAATCTTACTCGCGGTCGTAAAGCGTAGCAACTGAGGAAGACTGGGGAAACCTTACAAACACGCCTCCGATCTCACCGTATAAAAACCATGAACCATCGCTTTAAAACGTAACGCTCGAAGGAAGTTTATTGCTTTTTTGTCTTATACTACACATGGACAAACTTGAGTTTAATAAAAAATGATGCGTTTACAGAGGAGACTACTCGGAGCTACATTGTGACACTCTTCCTCAATTCGTAGCACAAGTCCAAAATTACAGAGCCTTGCGATCAGAAAATGCAAATTTAACAAGTTTTAAAAAATTATCTATGGTACAAATATTTAGGAAATCATTTTAAATTCAGTGGCAGCAAATGTTACCCGAAAACGCCATCCGCGACGTCATAGGTCGACTCGTCTCAAGAAACAAAAAAAATTGACAGGGGAGATACAAATGAGAACCTTGTTTGTTATCGTCTAATCATTTAAACTCTGTTGCACTGAAACATTTCAAATACTGGGAAAGCGAGACGGGGCGCGGCGCTACGGGCGCTGCGTGCGCTACGGGCGACGTGCGCTACGTGCGCTACGTGCGCTACGAGCGTTCGTCGTCGTGCGCACGCGCAGCGGAGGCGCGCAGACGCTCGCCGTGCGCCTTGTACTCGATGGGCACGGAGGCGGGCAGTTGCAGGATGCGCCGTAGCGCGTCACGCACTCGCGCCGCCGCCGCCGTGTCCGACGCCGTCCGGTGCCACACAGCCAGGTGGTCCTCCTACGCACACCGCACGTTACACACGCGCCCGATAGATTATTATACTAATAGCAATTGAATCATGTTTGTAAAAAGTACAATACTCGTTTATTACAAGTGTTGGGTACTGATCAATCATTGAGGGTAGGTGAAAAATAAAAATTATTTCAAGTAAGTGCGGTGTCAACCGAGATATAAAAGTATGGTGACTGGTCTCTGGGGCAGTTTTTGTTCGGCCGCCGAAGCGACTAGTTCAAAAGTTAAGTATTTCAATTATTATTTTATATAAGCTGTTAATAGCGTAGTCACATATAATTACAGTTTGTATTAGATTATTTAAATGTATATCATTCTACTTAAAGTGAGCTTGTATCTAAAGTAACTATGAAAGTTACAGATAGTTAGCTATAAGACCATTCAATGTAAGATATGATAAGTAATATACGTATATGATGTAAGATAGATCATAAGATTGTTGTATTTGCAGATACAAATAATGGAATTTAAGTTATATGAATAAATCTTTATATTTATATGTGTTGCATTATTTTATTTCGCCCGACACCCGCCCGCACCGTGCGACCCTGCAACCCTTTGACCACCGCTGTCGATTTGTAACGCGACCAGCGTCGCGACTGTTCCAGCTTTTATTTTCCGGACGATAACGGAGTCAACACACCATATATCTTGTAATCATATGTTGGTGTTTGTTTGGGGTTACGTGATGAATAAAACAGTCCGCTAACTTTGGCATTCAGTTTTTATTAGAATTTCGTATAATTAGTAAAGATTCAAGCGCAACTAGTTGACGCTCTAGAACGTCAACGGTGACACCGAATAAACATACATTGTAGCTTTGAAATTTAAACATATTATAGATCTCTACAGTTAGGAAGGTATCCACATTAAAGTATCGCATGCTTTAACAAATATAATTGATTTTGTAATTTTTCGATGCTTTATTATTGGATTAATCATTTCACACACGCTGGGATAATTTAACGTGAAGAGTTGCGGCTTCCTATTATATGAATTCATTTTTTTCGTGATGTAGACGAAAGACGGTACTTGGTGATATTTTGCATTCTTCGTACCAAAAACGACTCCCGTCTTTTATGTGGCATGTACTTCAGCGTCGCTTCCCACTAAAGTCAACTGCTTGCGACACTATCGGTGATGACGAAATGTCCTTGGAGTTCAAGAAAACCCAAAAATATAGTTGAATTGCAACTCAGCTAATAGGAAATAATACTTCAAATGAAGATACTATAATGTATTACTTTATAAAATCATACGAGTATTGAATTACTCTTACGTTTTCAATAAAATGTGTTGTGCAATAAATGATTCTAAATAACAAAAGTTTCTTAAAACACTTCACTATAGGAAATCACAGCGTCATTTACAATGTTGCCTATAAAAAATAATAATATTTGTAAAAAGTATAATTAGTGAAAATAATTAATCAATTTCTTAAAAAGCTATTTAAAAGTTTCATTATTCATTTAAATTTAAAAATTCAACTACAAAAAATAATCTAATAGCAGTTTCACAGATACGTCATTGTATATATTATAAAAACATTCAAAATTAAATTCAAACAACTTACCTGTATTTTTTTTTATTTTTAACAATGCACAGACACTTGAAACAATACAGTTCAAACCGAACAATGGTTCACGTTGAACATTCAAGAACAAATATGGATATTTCAATCCTCGGCTAATATCACACACTTGTAAAATATTCAAATTAAATGTGTCAATATTAATATTTTTACTATTACACAAAACACAAACGAAGGCCAAGTCCACAGAGCTCCATTTCTTTTTAATATTTGTAATGTTAGTAGAATAATTTTGGTACAATTATTGCATTGTTGCTCACAGATTGGATAGAAAAAGCTTTCAAATCAATGCGGAATTTGAGTGAGCACTGCTGTCTATACTCTTAAATAGGTTAAAGTTTACAAAATTATTATTTCCGTAATCATCAAATTCGTGATTGACGCTTTAAATCGACAATGGTGGACAAAGGGTTACTTAAATCTATTTTGATACAAGGTATTTACATATTAAAAATTGAATCGTTCAATTAACTTAAACTTATTCAAAGTTGGCCTTAATAAAAATGATTAGTATACATATTATAAGCAATTTAACCTGAAACCGAACGGAGAGCACGACACCGCACAACTCAGCTCCGACCATAAACTGTTCACCGAGCATAGCCATACATAAGTCCTCCCATGCACGGCCCGTCTGCGTCTTGCGGAGTCTCACCACCTGTAATATCATTTCCAAACATATTTAAGTGCTGTGATAAAAAAAAGGTATTATTCAATGTTGTTTTAAAAGTAAAAAGTAAAGTAAAGAATTCATAACTATTCAGAATATGGTCTATGGTTTATTTAAGCACACTGCCCTTATGGTTGGCAGTTATACTACGGAAATTAGAATATTTTTGATACTTTATAAGTTAAAATGTAATAATCGATCATCGATCGATCAAATCGATTCTCAAATTTTTAAGAGCATATCAAACATATCAATAAATTCATAAGTGATCTTTATGAACAGTCATTTTCTACTATTTATTATCTTTTACTCACCCACTTGCCACCATTAATATTAGCAGGATCTTCCCACATAGGCTTGATGCCCAGCTTGAAGAGATGCAAATCTGATGAAGGCGGGAGTTCCGCGGGCCGTGCTAAATGCGTGTACAAACCCCACCACTGTTCAACTGAGGCCACGCGACCCACCAAACGAAGGGCCTGAAAAAATAACCATTCATTCATGATTGGTGATTTAATGACCTAATAACTTCACTAAGTTTTGCTCGAATTTATTACATTTAAATTAAATTAATAGAAAACATTTTTTATAATTTCAAAAAGGTCTTTAAAATAGCTATTCTTCGATTCAAGTACTAACTTAAATAAAGTTTTATTAAAATGTACAAAACATCTCAATTCATTTTGTGAAAGTAGTAAGAATCAAACAACTGGGTAATTCTCCCCAGAACATTATTATATTAACAGATTAAATTAAATATATTATTGTCAACATTGTAAAATGCTTTATATTAGATAACATATGACATATTAGGTTTTGTAATAGCTATTGGTTACTATTGTTTTATAAGAAAAAAAAGAGCTTTTTAATCATAAATTTTCTTACTAAACTGACTGTGCTTATATATGATTATCTTGTAACTACGGAGAGGTCATCAAAGCTTGCAAGAAAAATCTATGAGGCTGAAAAGTCTTTAGCATTTAAGTTAGTAGACAATGATAGCCAGTGGTATCTCTTACATCAAATAAAGTTTGAATATTAATGCTAACTTGGATGACAAAACCTGTATCTTTTGATGAAATTTTAATATTTATCCTAAACAACATAATATACTCTCTTAAAGTAAATAAAAACAAGATATTTTATTAACCCATTCAACAAGTAAAGGATTAAAAATAGAATTGTTATAACTTAGTCATGATATAGAATTTTGTTACAACTATAATGAAACAAAATTGATTAATAGTTAAATATAATGTTGATTTGACAAATGGAGTTATTAATTCAATAAGAATTCCAAAATTCAGAATATTATTATTAGTTAATTTTTTATCAACTTCTATAGAATGAGTCTCACTGCGTTTTGTTAGCCACAGATAAGATAAGTGATGAGTAAATATATAAAAAAAGTACCTACCAACCAACTACTACTACTAAACCTACCACTTTTAAATATATCACAATTTCATTTATATTTGTAATACAACTAATAATTGTACACTAAGCTATATTCAACCAACCTCAACACACTCTTTAATATTTTTACTCATCATTTTATCATTATAACAATCACTTTTTATCACCTAACTCAAAATAAAGTAGTTCAAGTAAGTTTTATACCAGGGAAATAATGTGTTATAAATACTTAAATGTTTCGAATACTTACAGTTTAATGAGTTGACAAGCCAAATATTTATATACAAAACTGTTTTTATTCAACTTTTATTATAGTACAAATATATTATTTACATATGAAATCATATATACCTGTCCATAACCAGTGGTGGTCGAAGAAAGTTCTCTGGCGGGAGGCCTCCGAGAGAACCACATCCAGTAACTATACTCCAGTTTGTGCTCGTGAGGGGGCACGTATGGCTGCAGCGGATCGTCAGGGTTGCGATCGTCCTCATCATTGTTTGCGTGATTCTGATTCCCAGGTTCCCCAGATCGGCGTTCAGGCACATTCAAATTATAGAACTTGCACATTTTTCTTTCAGTCATGTTACGCCAATACTAACATGATTCCCTAACGGCCTAACCTAGGACACGTTGCTCTTTTAACTATTATACTATTTACAAAGCTATAATTCAAATCTCTTATTATACAAAGTAACAAATTAAACTCTTTAATTAGTTCTATTTATTTTTACAATAATTTAATCATAATCAGCCTATTCCCTCTTTTTCTGTGTATAACCTTTTTCTTTCCGTCATCAAAATTCAAACTGTCAAATGACAGCATGGGATAAATGGGCCAAACGTTTTAAATTAAGATTTAGTACAAAGCTTTTGTGTGACAATAAAACCCCCGAAAGTAAATAACTTAGAAAAAAAATTATGTATAAAACATACTTACAACTTTGTACTCACAAAATTAAATAAATTTTATATTAATCTTGATTTTTGAAAATATTGTTATCTTTTAAATTATTTTTTATTTTATCTAATTCCATCGATTTGGTTTTTAAAAAGTATAATGTCACTGTCAAAGTCACCGCGGCGGGATAAATAAACAGAAAACGGTTTTGATCCGTATTGAATTCTTGGTATTCAGAAATATAATTTCAGTGGGACTAATCGAAATTATTCAATAATATAATATTCCCTATATTAAAAAAGTCTGTTTGCTACATAAGCGTTACATTGATGCCATGGCAAAGTCAGAGTCTACCGCAAGGAATAACGTTGATAGTCTTAATGTCGATTTTATGCGATCTTTAGTAAAACAATACTCAGAGTTGGTAAGTAAATCAGTTTATAAACAATGACACACATCCAGTTTAAAACCTATAATATTTATGAGTTGTTTTTCTTACTTATAAAACAACTTAATTAGTAGAAAAGTAAGTCCAAAAACCTTACCTTTCTTTGAGGAAACACGTGAAAGCTATGTTTTCCGTCATATTTCATATTATAAACATAAACAAACCGATGGTAATTTAATTAGCAATATATTATATTAAGTAATAGTTAGTATGGTTGTGTTTTGTGTAGAAGAGTATGTCAGCCAGAGGAACCTCAAGTCATAACATCTTAGCATTGGTTGGTTGGCGCCGCATTTTCTATGAATATTTAATATTTCCTACATTTTAAATATTTAATCTTTAAACGGTGGTCATCACTCAACATCAGGATATTTAAAAGCATAGTGTAATAATATACTATCTCGAAATGATTTATATAGCACTCCTTATAAAATTTAGGCTTTTGTTATTTAAATTGTATTTTTTTTGGTTTAAGGGTCAATGGACGAGTGCATTTTTTTGGGCAGATGCAGCAGCAGCATCAAGTGGTTCTGCAGTGGCAAGTGGAGATGACATATGGTTACTCGCCAGTGCAATGCTGGCCCGGGGTGAGCTGCATAGAGCTGCACACGCCGTCACATCTAGAGGATTACATAGGTATGTATGTGTGTTACATTTTTATGATTCAAATTTAGCTTTGAATAAACTAAAAAATAAAGATAATATGATTTATAATTTATTTATTAATGTATGATACATTTGTTAGTTGATGGTTGATATATTATTACTGTTAGTAATATGTCTAACTTGTGAATGAAATGATTGCCTCCTGGCTATTTCATTTCATATAAAAGTTTTGATATAATATATGAGACAAAAAAAATCCTGCTAACTTTCTTTCACCAGTTCTTCTGAGATCAGGGTATTTTCTTTTCTTAACCAGTGGTACTGTTTCAATTGACCATTAATAAGAAAGTATAATACTTCTATATTAAAAAAAGTTATTTGAGTTTGAGTATGAGCTTGAATTTGTGAGGGTAGTAATTTTATATTAAAGCATCTTAACATCATTATCACTAAATCTACTGTCTGTCCTTGTGTATGCTTATAATTTTTATTTACCTTGCTTTGTTATAAATTTATTTCCATAAAATGTCTTTAACTCTTGTAAACATTTTAATATACTAACTTCATTGGGATTTGTTTTATTTTATTATCTACTAGAGACCCAACTCAAAATCCCACTGATGAAATTTATTAATGAAACAAATATGGAGAACTATTGATATGCTATATTGTACTGTTTTGTTTCCCTTATAAGGAAAAAACCTTTATTTTATTTTACAGGAGGCATCTTCTATGTCTTGGTGTTGCGATGCGGGCATTCATAGCAGCCAAGGAACCCACAACTACTCTGAGCCTACTTGAGGAATGTGATCCTGCTCTCCTAGAACCGAGAAGTATGGACCAAACACACAACGTAAGCCATATTAAATAAAAAATCTTTATATAAAATAGGGGTGTTAGGGAGCTCCGTAACCGTAACCGAAACTATCGGATATCCGATATAAAAAATCATCCGTAACCGTAACCGAATCCGAAATTAAAGTTTCGGATAGATAATACTCAATATAATTATTTATATTTATTTTTATTTTAAATAGCTGTAATAATATCTCACAGACTGATTGTAATTCCTGCCAAAAACGAAATAAAACTACTTTATTACCTATTTGTATTTTGTATTTTACTTTTAAAATTCCTTAAAAATATAATATCCGTAACCGAAAGTAACGGATAATCCGAAATAATTTATTATCCGTATCCGTAACCGTATCCGGTATAATAATCATTCCTATATCCGTATCCAATCCGTAACCGAAATTTCATATCCATAACATCCCTGATATAAAATAAGCAAAGAAAAAACAGTCTTTTTTTCTGATCATCAATAAATTGTAATAAACTAGCTGTGCCCGCGACTTCATGCGTACTTTTTAAATCAGATTCTGCCTTTGAATGTCCCGTCAAAATAGATTAAGCCATTCCAGAGTACAGACGGTATATGTACCATGTATACATAGATATGCGTTTAGCAAATAGTACTCCAGCTTTATTATATTTATATATAATGTAATTTTTATACAAGGTATATTAAATTAATGTTCACAGAGAGCCTTAGCCGGTGTACTAGTCTGGCAAGCACGGGCGCTATCGTCATTGGAACGACGCGAGGCTGCTGCAGAGGCTTTGACAGCGGCTTTGAGGGCTGACTGTGCTTGTTATGAAGCCCTCGATCTATTGCTTGAGCAGCATGCACTTACCCCTAGTCAAGGTAATTTTTGATACCATAAAAAAATTAAAACAGCTAAATATTTAAGAACAAAAAATAGAGAACATGCAAATATAATATTTATGAAAATCTTCCTTTTAAAATGTTAAAAAAATATAAAAGAAGGGTAACTGCAAGGTTTATATTTGATTTTTAACAATAATTACGAAATAAAGTAACGTGAAACGGAACCTATTTCAAAAACCCTAATTAGCGTTCAATGACGTCACTCCTGCTACGACTACTTATTTGAGGTTATGGTTTTAAAGAAAGAAAGTGACAATTGAAACGAAAAATAATTGCGTTTTGCGAATAAAAATGGAAGTTGGGTTTGTCAAAGCGGACTCCAGCTTGCTCTTCAGAGCTTGAAACCACTTTTGTGGTTTCATTGTCAGAAGGTCCAGGTCAAAGACAATTCAATTAAAAAACATGTTCAAGTAGATAAAATATTAGCATAAAACGTACGTAAACACGGCTTTTATTCGAAGTATCCATAGTTTGTTTTAAATTTTTATAAATAATGTCTCTAAGGAGAGAAAATGCATAAATATGAAAACCAGCGAGGAGAAGTACTATCAGTAGGCTAGTGACAGACAGGAGTGACGTCACATGATATAAAGTTCCGTTTTCGCGTGAAAACTTAAATTGACATTATGAAACCACATTTTTTGGAATAAATTACAGTGTTTTAATTTTTTAATATACTTGTAGTCTATTGTATATAGAGTTCTTTAACACAAAAATAAAATGACCGCATCTTCCCTATTGATGGTATTGTTTATTTACATATTTAAGGTTTAGTGACCATAAACAAATGAAAGAAGAAGATAAAATTATATCAAAATAATACTCATATAACAATTGGGACTTTTTGAATAGAATTAATTAAATTCGTAAGTGTTCGTCGTAGTTTAACAAATAACTTTTTATTAATAACTGAACTTAATAAAGAGAAACGCAAGTATAAGATTCGACAGTTTATTGACGCAATGTAATTGGTCGAGAACTTAATTTGTTGTATTCGCTTTGGTTCTGCTAAAAATGACATAGAACATCGACGACACTGATATCGTAATTTTAGAAGTGAAATTAAATTCGATATAAGTATATTATATTAATCATAAACTCTTAGTAGTGCACGATACAGCTGAGCTATTAGCATGAAATACGTAAATACACGCATGTTATGTGTGTTTGCAGAGAGCGAGCTGATCGAGTCTTTGCCGATCAACAACCAGATGAGCGCGTCCGAGGCGGCGCTGCTGCGAGCCGCCTTCCGCGACCGCCTGCGCAGATACGCGCCGCTGCCCGTGCAGATGCAAGACGACGGCGTGAGTGCGCACACAAGCCACGCACACGCACATGCCACACACACGCAAACACACATACACACACACACACACACACACACACACACACACACACACATTACAATAACAACAACAACAGCCTGTAAATTTCCCACTGCTGGACTAAAGGCCTCCTCTCCCTTTGAGGAGAAGGTTTGGAACATATTCCACCACGCTGTTCCAATGCGGGTTGGTGGAATACACATGTGGCAGAATTTCTATGAAATTTGTCACATGCAGGTTTCCTCACGACGTTTTCCTTCACCGCCGAGCACGAGATGAATTATAAAGACAAATTATGCTTTAGCACATGAATCAGCGGTGCTTGCCTGGGTTTGAACCCGCAACCATCGGTTAAGATGCACGCGTTCTAACCACTGGGCCATCTCGACTCACACACACACATTAATTGTGATAAAAGACGAAATTACATTTATCATAATACTTAACAATAATTACGTTGTGACTGCACGCAGGCGAAGTCGTGCGTGGAGGTGGCGCGGGCGCGCAGCGCGGCGGCGGCGGAGGCGCGCGGGCGGCGGCTGGCGGCGGGCGGCGAGTGGGCGGCGGCGCTGCGCGCGCTGGACGCGGCGGGCCCGTGGAGCTGCGCCGACGTGCGCGCCGCCTGCCTCGTCGAGCTGCGCCGCAGCGCCGAGCTGTTCGCCTTCGCGCACGCGCTCGTCGACGCCTACCCGCACCACTGGACGGCCTGGTACGCGGTGGGCTGCTATTACTATCTCATCGGTGAGCCGCCCTTCACTCTGCTCCTGTGCCTACTCCCGTGCGGAGGACGTGACTTATTGGTAGAATGACTATTGTAGAAATATACGCTTTGAAACGGATTGCAAAAACTGTGACTCCACATGAATTTAGTGGTCACCATCACCGTGGGTAATATTAATCATTTAAAAAAAAGTCATGCGTCGAATTTTCTGCACTAACCCCTAAGGCGATCTGCGCAGGTAAGAGCGAGTTCGCGCGGCGCTACCTGAGCAAGGCGTGCGGGCTGGAGGCGGGCGCCGGCTGCGTGTGGCTCGCCTACGGGCACAGCTTCGCCGCCGACAACGAGCACGACCAGGCCATGGCGGCCTACTTCAAGGTGAGGCGCACTCGCAGCGCGGGCCTGCCTTTGGTTTACTTATATATTATGATTTCATATTATGTAACATTGTAACATAACTAGGCGAGCCAGCTGATGCCGGGCTGCTACCTGCCGCCGCTGTACGTGGGCGTCGAGTGCTCGCTGCTCAACAACGTCAGCATGTGCGAGCGCTTCATGGCGCGCGCGGCGGCACTGCACGGGAACGCGGAGGTACATACACAGTGTCTAGTCAAGTGTCGTGAAGAACATTATGTTCGATCAGCGTACAAGACACTGGACGCTCTCGTTGGCAGTCGGGCGAGGCGTGCGACGGCGAGGCGGACAGCAAGGGCTGGGAGCGCATCGCGCGCGGCGTGGCGTCGCCGCACGTGGCGCACGAGGCGGGCGTGGCCGCGTTCGCGGCGGGCCGGCCCGACGCGGCGCGCGCGCTGTGGCTGCGCGCGCTGGCCGCCGCCGGGCCCGCCGAGCGGCTGAGCCCGTGCTGGGCCGCCACCATGGACGCGCTGGGCCACGCCAGCCGCGCGCTGGGCCGGGCGGGCGAGGCGCTGCGCTGGCACGCGCGCGCGCTGGCGCTGCGGCCGGCGCGCGCGTCGTCGCTGGCGGCGCGCGGCCTGTGCCTGGCGCTGCTGGGCCGCGAGGCCGAGGCGGCGGACGCGCTGCACGCGGCGCTGGCGCGCGACCCCGACCACGTGGTGGCGCTGGCGCTGCTCGACGCCATCGTCGACCGCCTCGACGCTGCGCTCACGGGTCAGCCCCATATGCTATAAGTCATTAAATCAAATCAATTTATTCAAGTAAACTTCACAATGAATTAATTAATTTGTCGGGTAAGGGGCAACTATGATTGAAATGGTGACAGTATTTGTATGGACTTTTTTGCTCAAATCAAATCAAATCAATTTTATTCAAGTAAACTTCACAATGAAGCGTTTTTGAATCGTCAATAATGAAATACTACCACTGTTTCGGAAAGCAGCTTCTAGCGAGAAGAAACGGCAAGAAACTCGCATAGTTTCTTTTTTTTCATATAAACAAATTTACAATGCTGTTATTTACAGTAATTAGTGTCCTATCATGGAACCCGAGCCTTCCGGGCGTTCCTTTCCAAAATGTATTCTTTTGATGAATACTACGATTTATTTATTAATTTAGTCTTAATAATCTTTTTAAATTTTGAAAATAGTAAATTGATTATATTTCGCAGTATCTTATTATATTTGCGTATACCATTGCCCAAAAACGTTCTCTTTACCGTGTGCAAAGGGAAACTAGGGATTACAAGTTTATTCTTTTTTCTTGTATTAATAGTATATATATCAGCTTTGACGGAATACTTTTTTACATTCTTTTGTATAAACATTATATTATCATACCAATAATATATATGTATGTAATGTAAATATATTGTGAAGCAGCTGTTAATACACCGATTTCTTTAAATTTCTCGCGTACTGATGTCCTAGAGCTAATATTGTAAATAGTTCGGATACGTCTTTTCTGCAGAATAAAAACAACTTCAACATTTACTGCGTTACCCCATAACAACATTCCATATGACATAAGACTGAAAATTACTAAAAAAAACTAGTCTAGCGGTACTTATGTCCGTGAGTTTTCTAATTATTTTTATTGCATTAATAGCACTACTTAGTTTCCTTGCTAGGGCATACAAATGGGTGCCCCACTGCAGTTTGCAGTTTGGAGAGGGTTATCTCTAAGAAGACCGTTGACTCGACAAACTCAATCCTTTCATTTTTTAAAGTGATTTTCGCATTTAGTACTAGATTATTTATGTCAAACCAATCAAGAACCCGCGACAGAGCACTGCTTACAACGTCATAGTTGTTTATTTTTCTGCCAAATTTAAAAATAAGGGTTGTGTCATCTGCAAACAGTACAATATCGCAAGATTTTTTTACAAAATAAGGTAAATCATTTATATATAATAAGAACAAGAGAGTTACCAAAATTGATCCCTGTGGTACACCCATTTGAGCCACAGCTCCATTTGATTTTGCACCATTAACCACAACCTTCAAAACTCTTTCATTAATGTAGGAGGAAATGAATTTCAATGCAGGGCCCCTGCTACCATAATATTTAACCTTTCTAGGAGAATATCATGCCTAACGCAATCGAAAGCTTTTGATAAGTCACAAAAAACTCCAATAGCGTTTTGTGACTTCTCCCATGCATCATAAATGTGCTCAACTAATGCTACACCCGCATCAGTAGTCGAGCGAGCTTTAGTGAAACCAAACTGTTGAAAATACAATAGCTTGTACGAGTTAAAGTACAATAACAATTGATTGAGCATGATTTTCTCAAAAATTTTACTCAATACTGCAAAATAGAGATCGGTCTTTAATTGTTTGGGTCTTTTATATCACCCGCTTAAATAATGGGATTACTTTACTTAATTTTTAACATATCAGGAAAAATACCAGTTTGTACACATTATTTAAAGATGATAGCTAAATAAGGAGCCAAGTCGACAATTACATTGTTAATTTAAGACAACATTATGTGAACCAGTACGGACTGGAAACATCAAATAACATTGTTAATAATTGTAACTGATAAATCCCATAGGTCACTGGTTTTGGTGAGCTGAGATGGCCCAGTGGTTAGAACGCGTGCATATTAACCGATGATTGCGGGTTCAAACCTAGGCTAGCACCACTATATATATATGTGCTTAATTTGTGTTTATAATTCATCTCGTGCTCGGCGGTGAGGGATAACATCGTGAGGAAACCTGCATGTGTCTAATTTCGTTGAAATTCTGCCACATGTGCATTCCACCAACCCGCATTGGAACAGCGTGGTGGAATGTGTTCCAAACCCTCTCCTTCATGGAAGAGGAGGCCTTATCTCAGCAGTGGGAAATTTACAGGCTGTTACTTTACTTTACTGGTTTTTTAAAAATTTAATGTTTTAAATATTTTTAATACTTCGTATGAAGTTAGACTGTCAAAAGAAAATTCTAAACACAAATAAGTCTAAGGCGTCATTGGGTGACGCATTAAGTCCTTTAGTAATATCAGAGGAATATTAGAGAAAAATTCTTCGAATTGGTTGGCCCCATCAAAATCTTTAGGTATAATTTTGCCTTTTATGCTAAGGGATAAATGCCATGCATCAAACTTCAACTTACCTATCTTCGAACTTATAATATCCCAAGTTGTTTTCATTTTATTTTTAATATGCAACGAACGAGCTGTGTGACAAACTTGTTTAAATAATTTGGAATATTTTTTGATAAAATTGATAAATTTACTATCACTATTTCTTAAGTTCATATAGCTCATATAATTTATTTCGACTTATATATGTAGATACCGGTAGTGACTCAGTCTGAGAACTGTATTTCATTGTTCTGATAAAAGGTTTTTAACTGAAATATGTTATTGAATTCTCTATCATATATAATAATTGTAAAAGAGAATTATGTAAATAGTTGGGATCATTTGAGGTAAGATTCAATTTTGGAAGGTTATATGTTCTAAAGCATTATTAAAGTTGATTAAACCTTTTACAGTAATTGGCCTACAAGTGATTTTTCGTTTCTTTTGATTTTTTTTTTACCTATTGACACCATTTGGCCAAAGTGATCTGATGTAAGGTTTGTTAAGATTTCCTTATTAACGGCCTCACAATTACAAAACACATTATCTATACAGGTTGCGGAAGTCGCTGATATTCTTGTAGGTTCACAAAATATGTTATTTAGATTAAAAGATTGAAATAAATTTATGAACCTAGTACTTATGGAAGATTGCACTAAAATGTCAATGTTAAAATCTTCACAAATAACGATATTCTTTCGCCCAGTACAGACTCGCTTAAGGGCGTCTTCCATCACACATTCAAAAAGGTTAAAATCCGATTGTGGAGGTCGGTAAACTCACATTGCTATAGTATGCTCGAGTTTCACGCATGACAGTACAACAGTATGCAAATAAACATATGTATATATGGAAAGATCCACATGTCTTTTCGTTCTTTACAGTTAATCATTTGTTTTGTGTATATTAATGATCCTCCATGTTTAGTTGATTTTCTAATAAACGCACTTTACAATTTATAATTGTTAATACTAGGTGGTAATTGATGTGACAAGATCCAATGTTCACTTATACAAAATATGTCAATATTCTAATACTTTAAAAATAGTTTAATTTAGTTATCTTGGCTGGATACGCCCTGTATATTCTGATGTACAATACTAACAATATATTTATAGTGCTTATCCATTGGCTTATTATCTAGTTTTTTAATTTAGTCTTGTTAGTAGCACAACTACTAATCAAGGGTATAATATTTTTTATTTGTAGTATCTACAATTGGATCAAATATATTATAAGCTAACAATATAGCTATAATTCGTTTATATTTAAGTGGCAGGTACATTGTATCCTTTGTCAGCTAAAATATACTTCGAACTCGGTAGTTCAATATGCAGGTTTTATGAACCTGTAGTGGCTTGTCATCAATGAGATGTTATAAATATTTTTACTAATTTGTTTGAACCCTGAAACTCAGAGTTTATAGGCTCTGCAGCTGAAAGCTGTAGGGGTATATACTCTACTTTATAAAATTTCGTAGCAGACACAATAAACTTACTACTAATAATGTGTAGAGTTGTAATTGTTGACATGTAAACTGTTCATTTCAGAGGAAGAAATACCCCAGTTCCCGTTCCCCGCCGTGACCCTGGACCCGCCGCCCGAGCGCGACCTGTCCGACCAGCAGTCCGACCACCACGCCGACCACACGGACCGCGACGTTTCCGACATGAGCATGAGCTTCGACTGAGACTATTGAAATTTTATCTCCACAAACTTATTGCCCTCAGACCCCGTACTTTTTATTAAGGTCTTATAGAAATAAGTGAACTCAAGAAAACAGTTGTTTTATTATATACAATTAAAATGTCATGTCCGATTTTCTTGTGGGTATTTTAAATATGATGTTTGTTACAATTTTCTTCTAAATATAATTAACCAGAAAAGATAAATTAATAGGGAACTCTATAGCCGTCATATTGCTGGCTGAAGGTAGACTTCATATATTATGGGATATTGTATGTCTGAAAAGTATATCAAAATAAAAAGGCACACAAAAATTAACTCACTTTCTTGCCATATTTTTCGCTGAAAAAACACTGTCAGTCATTTTGATGACGTCATTATGGTATAAACAGTTTTATTTCGCGTTTTTGGGAAAGTATTACAATCGCCATCGTTGGTGTTGGCAGGTCTAGTTGTACTAATACTAGCATTAAAACCAGAAAGGTTGTCAAAGATTCCGATGATACTGATAATGAGGAATGGTTTGGTTGGAATAAGCATAACGAGAACTTAACTAAGAGCAGATTGTGTTTAAATGAATTGTCAAAAAGATATGTACAGTCAGTATGGAAAACCTTCGTCAGTTTTCAAATTCCTTTATCAAGTCTTAACTCTTAGTACATTTTTGAAACTAAAACACTAAACAACTGCATGTAAAATTAAGTACTCTTGCAGATTATTGCCCATACTGAGCACATGAAAATAAATCTTAAGGTGACGAAGCTTTTCTTACTCCGACTGTACATAATTTACACATCAACAGTTTTTAACTATATGACGTCACAGTATGTCGGCTCGTGTTTTAAATTACGTGATACAGATTAAAAATTGCAATTGCTAAGTTAAAAGTCCATATCGTATATTTTTTTCAGTTACTACTGAATAAATGCACTTCTCTTTTATAATTTGGAGGCCTTGAGGAATTTGGACAAAAAACTTCATGCAAATGGTATATATATATGCGAACAAATACTAAAATTGTGATATCGTTTCACCAAATTAATCCACTTCAAAAGTTCTCAAAAGTAGTGATAGAACGAAACGCAATAATTATTATAATTTATTATACCTTTATACTGAATAAGTTTCTTTATGTAATTTAAGCTTGTACAGTGTACATTGTGAACTTCAAATAAATGTTTATATATATATAAAAGGCGTTTCATTTTATGTGCGTTTGGTGGGAAAATAAAACGAATTCGTATAATGAATATAATTTATTCGTAACAGTATATATCGTACTGTACAATCTAAAATCAATTAAGCTAGTTCAAGATAAAATCAGCATTTGTTTTATCTAAAATTCTATAAAAATCACCCGATTAAAAGCGTTTTAAAATGTTCTTTAAAAGTAATAGCGAATATCGCCTAATACAACAGGCACCTTAAAACCTTTAAAATGTTCCACGGGCACGACTCTAGACTCGTATCAGCCTAGTCGGTGGCGACGGCGTAATTTTGCGGATGTTATACAGGAGCAATAACCGGATATGACTATAATTGATCAATAATAGAAATCGTCAAGCAAAATCTCATCGTGTTCGCACTTAACTAACGATATCAACAAAAAATAATCAACGTAATCAACAAAACTTGAAATAAACATAAGATATCCATAATTTATCAAATCAAGCTGGCTGACGAAGCGCCCAACTTAATAGCGCGGCTCGACAATCGCCGTGTGGTACTGTGCTGGCCGGCGGCTCTACACGCGCGCCCACTCCGCCGCGCCCTCCTCGCCCGCCGCCTCCGGGGACGGGGTCGCTGCGACACCAAATTATCACTACACATTTCCAAAATATCGAATCCAAAATGTTTGCCATTGATACGAGCCAAATGTTCACTCTTGAAGATTAGCGGTATGTAATTTGGACCATATCTTAGAAGACCAAAGCGCTCTTATCCCCAAAAACTAGCGGCATATCCATTGTGTACATAATACTATTGGAATTGATTTTGATAGATTTAGACGGTTTGATTAAAAATGGAATGTTAAGACCGTAGCGAGGAAAGTAGCTAAAGCGCTTATGGACTTTCTTTCATAAATTTGTGGTAATAAATGTTAAGTAAAAATGTCACCATCGCTGGCCAAGTTAAAGCCGTTGAAGATGCTCCCCTCACTGGGCGAGGATTGTCGAGGCGCGTTGTTCCCGTTGCCCATCGCGCCCGGCTGCAGCGGCATCTGAGCGCTTTTAGAGTTGCGCATGAGCGGCTTGTGGTTTTCAGTCGAATGTTGCCAAGCCCAACACGAGCGGCAAAAGTATCTGAAACAGTTAAATTAAGCTTGTATGTTCGAAATAAACGACGGTATCAAAATTATTCAATTATTTGTTGTTAATGAATGATTCTCACCTAAAACAAACTGGTTCGCGGCAGAAATAGGGTCCTTGCTGTAGATTGCACACTGAACACATCGAATCTTCCAAGTAAGGATCGACTTGAACCTGTAAATTAAAGTAAAACAGTATTTATATTCAGGTGTCCGGTATATTTATGTTCGGTGTCCAATTGGTAGCTGGTTCATTACCTTTTCATTTAATAAATAAATCTAACATGTTTACCTTTTTCGTAAATTTGTCAGTTCTTATCTCTACGTAGGCAGCGGAGATCGCGCGCACGTAAGATCTCACGTTATTGAACGTCACTCGTCCCGATCCAATCGGGTACTTATTTTTGTCAGTGTCGATACCTGGGCACAAGGATAAGATTTTCTTATGTTACACAACAAAACTTCAATTGACGTCAATTTAGGTACGTGGACGCTAAGAAACGCAATTAATGAATAGAAAAAGGCAAATAAATATTGTGAAATGATTGTTACCCGCATACACTACTCCCGAAAACAGATCGTTCATAATGGTAGCGAGTGCCGAGGCAGAGAGCATGCCGTGCAAAGCGCCCACGAACACGGTGCGGGCGGGCTCCAGCCGCACGGAACCGCCGCCCGCACCTCCCGCGCCCACCCAGTTGGAGTCTGACACGGCCCAGGGGATCACTTGCACCTGAAATGGGAAAGAGTCAAATACTAATATTTACATAACGTTACACTTTGGTGTAAGGAGGCGCAGTGCACACCTGGATATGAAGTAACCATCAACCAAAACAAGTTTACGAAACAGCTGAAGTAATAGTGATCTATATAAAGTGATCTACCGGCCCAAAGATCTACACCGACCTCCTTGGTGCGCATGTTGCGCGAGGCGACGCGGTAGTACCAGTCGGGCCCGTCGCGCCGCGCCGCCGCCAGCAGCGCGCGCACGCGGCGCTCGCTCTCCAGCGTCACGTACGCGTAGCCGCGCGGCGCCGCGCCGCCGCCCGCGCCGCGCCCCGGCCACTCCACGCTGCGCACAGTACAAGCTTCACCATAACGAAAACGTGCAGGTGAAAACTAAACACAATAATTTCGTCTCATTTACCAACTAAGGAAGTGTGCAACAAAACACTCACCGCACGGGCTGGAAATGCCGGAGCGCGTGCATGAGCGCTTGCTCTGTTATGTCCCAGGGCAGACCGCCCAGAAATAGCTTGGCGGAAAAACCACTGCTAGGATCGAGACAGCGTGCCGGTAGGGCGCCGCTCCAGCTTAACGCGTCGCCGCCGTTCCGGCCGCCCGCTACCACGCCGCCTACGATTATTTGCGTTCGTATTAACAGTAAAGCGAAAGACCTAACCACTAAATTTACGAAAATTGAACAAAATTACTTACAAAATGACGCGCGGCGCGGTAGTACACGGGATTCCTCACGTGGTTGCCCGCGAGCTCCTTCGGGCGGCCACGGCTGCTCCACCTGATGACCGCGAATATAAACGACCATTAGTAAACGGAATAACGCACTCGTCAAATCATCACTATCAAATCAATTTACTTACGGATTCTAGACCGTCGCAACTTAGGCGAGTTTGATAGGAATTGTTGCGGGAATTAGTCGCCGGGGGCATCGCCAGGGCCTTCTGAAACATGCACCTTACTGGACTTGTCTAACAACGAGTTAAGGCAGAAATCACTCACTGCGGTCTTATAATAGCAACATACGAAAAGCCATTCCAAGATCGACATACGTAGCGACAAGTGAACTCTTCACCGCGAAGAAAATTTAAAAGTCACAGGACTAAGGCAAAGCTATATTATAAATTAAATTAAGTTGATTTTTATTTCAAACAAGTTAAAGAAAACTGAAACTTACTAAGGAAGCAACAAGATCCGTTATCCCTTGTCCAGGGGGGTCCTCCCAGCCTCCCGGGCGCGCGCTCTCGCTGCAACAATGAAACAGTTTTAGTACTAATTACCTCGTGGTACATGCAATGCTACTCTCGTTAGTTTGATTTAAAGAAATGATAAATGGACTTCAAGATGCAACCATCAGAAATGTAACCATGACTTACTAACAAGAAATTTTACTTTGTACATAAATGCCATGGAGGTCAAATACAATTTCAGAAAGCAAGTGTTAAAAGGAATTTATTGATTAATACCTGTAGCTCGCGAAAGCGGTAGGATGCCTTGGCGGGAAGCAGGTCGGTGGTACCAGTGTACGCGGCGTCTGTGCGGCCTCAGGGCTGCTGGGGCTCTCCCATCGCCACTCATTATCACCACCACCTTCCTGTTTATAAAACCAATATTACCATTAAAACTATTCTAAAACCAATAGGATGCTATACAAAGGCGATAAACCAAAATTACCAATTTTTCTTTATGTACCATTTTAATAATTTGATTAAGGAAATATCAACCATTTTCAGCGAATTATAATACTAACGACTACTCGATGTATGCTGAAGCAAAAGCGACGATATATTATGGTAATCCAGCTTGTCTAGACTGACGGCATACAGGGCTTTTTATTTCTCTAATTTATTTTCTTTGAGATATTCCGGAATTAAGATTTACTGATTACTCTTACTGATGTAATATTGAATAACTTTTATCGAATCTATTTCAAATAAAGATTATTAATCTTTGCAATGATAATTCAGTATAATTCCTTTGAAGTAATTTTTCGCATCGCGTCTTGCGTTACCGATTAACTCGAAGAAACGCTGGCATGAGCCTACACAAATAATATTAAATTGCCAGCTCCTGCCAATAGCCAGTTCGGCAGACGTCTGCCAAATAAGTGATACAAAAGTTGCAACTTAACTTACAAGGCGACTGGCGATTAAGTTCTGGCAGTCGTCGATGGATTGTTTATCCTTAAAAGAAGCTATCAACGCTTTTTACGGTACTCGACTCGTGAATATTTGGTTGGCAACGCATCAATAATGAAACTGAAAGTTATCAATAGAGGCAATAGCGCAATTTCCGCGCAAATTGAATCTATCGGACAGCCTTAGAGCGACTTTAGATATAAACATTGGATATTAAAGTAAACACAAAAAGTTTTAATATGAAATAAGCACATGTTCGTGCTGCGTAATTTATTATAAAAACTAGTTCAATCCAAGCGCCGAGAATTTCGATTGTGGCAGGTAATTGTCCCAGTCGGGATGAATTATTAGTGTCTAGTGATCCCTTTAAAGTCTAGGGGAATATTGTTTATAGTAGGAATAGGGGGCTGGAGGTTATTGCGGACTAGGCATTTAACACGAAGGTCACGAAAAAAGCCACCTTTTTAATAAAACTTATTACGTAAAAGCAATAAAAAGCATTACTTTAATATTTATTACGTTTTAGAGACGTTTATAAACTAACTGAATGTATAAATGGAAAATTTAATTTTATCAATCGGTGGAAATAGCGCGGTGTTGAGATGCGATTAATTAGGTCGTAGCTTTAATTAGGAAACTACCTTCGCCCTAGCGAAGCGATTACCTAACGGAAGTAACGACGGATTAGAAATTAATATTCGCTTCCGAATTAATGCAAACAAATTTCAAATTTTTATGCATAGGAGTCTTAAATGAAAGTATTTTGATGTAGGTTTTGAAGACTGCATATTAATATATGTATGTGTATTAATTAAACCACTTCGAAGATAAATCAGTCGCGAAATCCTTAAATAGACGTTAACGTTAAGTGGCGCAAGTAGGTCATTTTAAAATTAAAGTTAACTCTTCCCTACGGCCAGTTAACAGAAGGCAATCATTCGAGACGTGGCCAATTCAATTATTTGTAAAATATATTAAAAGAGTTATTTGTTAACGATTTAGTTTTGTTTACTAACACTTACGTTTAAAAAATGATTTAAAGAATTTCGTGCCCAATACAAATGACATACGTAATATGATATATAAATGAATCTTTATAATTAATAAAGATAATTTCAATCCGAATTGAATACTTTATAATTAATTTGTATCTAAGGATGTAAACCGTTGGATCACATTTATAATATGTAACAATATCTACGCATATTTCCGCAACTGTGTTAGACATGTCACAAATATTAGGCGAATAAAAAGCTTATGGAATTAAAAGAAATTGAATTGGCACCATTAAACTGCGCACATCGTATAAATCATTGAATATGAACATTTTGATCGTGAAAGCTATTAAAATGAGATTGTATTACACCACTTAAGAGAAGTGCTCGGAAATTTTTAAGATGCATGTAAAATCACATTTAAGAATATTTTCAACAATTTAACTCACAATAACTACATTAATTAGCATATAATTCGTATTAAAAAAATTTCAGGCAATTCCAAAGTCTTTTTAGGTTCAGCTTTTGATTCAAACATTTTCACACAAAATTAATATTCCAAGCTATTATTTATAAACTTGGCATGGGACTTACAAATTCAGAAAATAAATACCAATAAATTTGAAAAGTTGTCGTTGTGAAGGTCTGCGATTTAACATTTTACAACTACCCACGAAAATATAAAAATAAAAGAGATAAGTTACGATCTGAAATTCAGCTTTTGTTGGTCCTTTGCAAGCGAATTTTTAGGAATTCGTTTCAATGTAGCTTATATATGGGAGTATTAAGAAATTCTCAAATCCAGGGCTAATGCAAGCTGCCGGCTGGTCGCGGGTGCATTATTTGGCACGGCGCGCCCATTAATAGGGGAGCTGGCAGCCGTCTCCCTAACATTAACTGGCATCAAAACGGATGTCGTACGGACATTATGAACGGACAATAAAACTGTCGAGTGCTTTGTACTCAAATATCGAGCCTTAAGGCTTTCAAATGCATTAAGTGGGACGTTTGCATGATGCACCGCGCGTAGGTGGCTACGATTAAAAACAAACCTTTGTAATAAAGTTTGTTTATTTTTGTATTGTTTCTGCTTTAATATGATTGACTTTTGTTGTAACACGAGAAATTTATTAACAGTACATATAATATTAAAATACAATAATAAAACTAGTCAAAGATGTTTTTTATTAATGTATACTGTAAAATTTAGGAAATCAGTTGTTTTTAAAGCGAGAGTATATTGGCGCCCAACATGGGCCAAAAATATTAAAGACAAAAATGTGAGTGCATTCACAACTAAAAGTACCCTCATTTAAAACGAAAACTTCGGAACGATACGTCTGTTGCAACGATAGAGCCATTTTAGATCTTTATCTTTAAGCGACTAGACTGCATTATTATACCAATAATAGATTTGGAAGACGCGGAAGTAATTGAAAAACAAACTGCGATAAAACCGAATAAATGGCATTTGTTTTTATTTTTTTGAGGTTTACGAGCAGACTTAGGAAACATGCACTTGGTACTCACGCTAGGTCTTGTTCTCGGTGCTGCTGCTTCAGCTAGTTGCGAGGTATCGAGGCCCAAGAATTCTGCCAAAGAGCGGCGGTTCTCACGCGACCCACCGCCACCGCGACTGTTGTCCTGTTTCAAAGTTATTGCAAAACACATCGGAAATGTACAGAGAAAAAATTTTAGCGGTCTGTTAATTTTACTTTAAGAGAGGGTAGTTAATAAAATCATTAAAAAAAAAAACTTTAATGATGAAAGTATTAGTATGAAACTCGAATAATTCATAATTTATATAGTGTTTAAACTTTATTAATTGCGAAATTATTAAAAAAAATATATAGAAAAAAACTCACCTGATGAAGAAGCGGCATATTTGCCGCTAAGTTTTCCAAAGTTTCTTAATGAGACGCGGCTGACTCAAGTTCAGTGCAGACTAGTTGCCTCGTCGGCGGCACAACGTCAACTACCAACGAGTCGACGCGCAGCGAAGAACGAAGCCGAACCAACCCCCACTCCTCCCACCACTTTGTAAGGATTTTACAAACCACGCCCCATTTAGCATCTTTTTAACACTATTATCCATTGAAAATGTATATATTTGATTTTTAATAAATTCATTTATCTTTTTCTGGCTTTAGAAATCAAATCTACATTATAATAAATCAGTGTATTTGTGGAATATATAATAAAACAAAAAAAAAACCACATCTAATTTCCCGCCTAACTCTGCCATTGGTCCATAGAATTACGAAGTGCGCATGCTCCAAATAATTATTTCTTTGATTTTCTCTTTTTTTTATTTGTGCTATATTTAAAGATGTTATTCCTTTTATCTTAAAGTATAAAAACAAATTTCAATATTGATTTCATTTCTTTAAATCATAATATTAAAAAAAAAACAGATATTAGAATTGATATTTCTGTATATTAAAAATAAATTAATTTTAAACTTCTAAATAAAACAATCAATGTTGGTAGTAAAATAAGTGTAATAATAATAAAACTAGTAATGTGTTTAGTATTTATTTCATTCAATTCAGTTCCAGTATCCGGTTAAAGAATTTTACAAAATTATAATATTTGATGTTCTCACAAAATATAAGTAGACATAAATATATATTTATTTTTTAATTTTCAATCAGGATGCCAAAATTAACGCCTGATAGATTCGTTTACCGTTAAATGGTCATCAAACCATAGGAAAACTGACTTATCATTAGAAATAAGTAAAAGGTTAAATTTTCCATAACATAAAAGACTAATCACTGCTAGTATTTTATTTTCTTTGATTAATATAGGCACCGTATGATATTTTTAACAATTCCTTTATCACTGTGCCATCCATTTTGGGAACAGATACACTGGCGTTCTTCAAAGAGAACAAAACCATACTATTCCTGCTCTTATGTATTTTCCTCTTTGATTTTCTGTCTAATAATGTAATCGCAATAATCTTTAAACATAAATAAGAAAAAGAGTGTTACAGAAGCACTTTATAAAAAAAAAAATCATGTGAGATTTTTAAATAAAAAAAGTATTCTAGCAACATTAGCCACAGAAACAAACACCAACCAATCCTCTGCTAGTTCTAAACATTGAATCTATAATTTATTCCTTCATCCATTTCACTCACTATTTACACCCAAAACAATGCAAAGTATTCCTAAATAAATTTTGGAACAAATGTATTAAATAAAACAATTATTCATGTCAATATAGTAACTTTTATTTTCATATTTGTCTTATAAAACAATACAATGAAAAGATCTTCATACTGACAGAATAATATCGTTGAATTATATATCTTAAATACAACGGAGATTATTTTGAGAGCTGCTTTTAAATTGCTTCCTTGGCCCTGAAAAGAGTTTCATATATTAGAACATTATATATAACAAGTATCTTTTATTGGTTACTATTTGGGATGTTAATATTCTTCCATTTAAGATTACTCATCTTTAATTATTAATTAAAGTAACGGCCTGTATATACTCTAGGTAGGTATACAAGGCATTTATCCTTTATTCCCGATTTGGATATTCATCATTAATGAATCTTGATATTTTGGTCATAATACCATTGAGCCATCTTTGCTCTATGAAAAACAATGGGTGAATACTTTTATACGGAAATCAGTTTTTTGAACCGATTTAGCCTAGTGGGAATGCGTGCACCGGAACCGATGAGTGTGTTTTAAAATCCAGGCCAGCATAATTGTAATTTCATGTTATTATTAATTTCGTGGTCGGAGATAAAGGACAACATTTTGGAGAAACTTTGTATGTGTCTTAATTTCAATGAAATACTGTCACCTCCAAATCTCATCAACGAGTCAAAAGGCTTCAGCCTAGCCACTGCTAGGCTGAGGCCCAGGAAATTTCCCACTGGAAATTTACAGGCTGTTACTGTCTAATTGATTCAATTTCGTTTGAAAATAAAGTTCAAATTATCAATAAATCAAAATAGTTGCTCTACGTAAAGTCTTTTACGAACAAGAATGCATTAAGGGAACTAACTTATGCGTCTCCCCAGCGGGTTGGTTTCTGAGTTAAGCTTGCAAACGGTGCGCGGTAGCTGGCGGAAGTTGTTACAAATTTTTAAATACATACATATGCGGACGGTTTGGTCTAAAGCACGAGTACATAGTCTACATCGAGTATAGCCTTTAAAATGTCCTTCACATACATTTGATGCAATTATATAGATTTACATCAACCCGCATAGTGGCACAGCATGGTGGAATATGTTCCAAACCTTCTCCTCAAAGGGAGAGGAGGCCTCTAGCCCAGCAGTGGTAATTTACAGGCTGTTGTTGTGTTTGTGTGATATAGATTTAGTCCCGTTATTTATATAATTATTCACATTACTTTACGGAGTAATTTACACATAACGTTCAATGGAGCCAGATTCCGCGCAGCGTCAACAAGCCGCATAACTAGATAGTCTACGAGACATTACTCCTGCAGGCCGAACAGCGGCGTGAGCAGGAACCCGGGCGCGTCGGCCGGCGAGCGCGGCCGCGGCGCCGCCCCGCGCTCGTCCGCGTACACGTACGGGAAGCGCAGCACCCAGTACGCCGACGCGCTCAGCCGCAGCGCCGCCTCGCCCGCCGCCTGCGGCACGAACACCGGCCCGCCCGCCACCGGCTGCACCTGACCACCGTCGACACCATGTTGACATTATTGTGCAATCCTCGGTGACTGCGGGCGCTCTCGGCGGCTGAGCGGCACCTTGGGGTCCAGCGTGACGTGCACGGGCGCCTTGGGCGTGACGACGTGCAGCCTCGTGAGCTGCGCCAGCACGTGCGCGCGGCACAGGCAGGAGGCGTACAGCGGCATGGTGCTGTTGGCCAGCCGGGCGCCCGCCTGGCTCGCCTCGCGGCCCCACGCCCCGCCCCCGCCGTTCACCACCGTGTCCGGCGACGACATCATGAATCTGCGAGCACACGGCGCCCGTTTAGATTGCAAATCCGGGGGCCTCGTTACGCCGGCGACGGATGGAAGGAGCGGTGGGCACCTGTGTCCCCTGGCGCACTCGTACTCGAAGCCGATGAAGATCTTGACAGTGAGCGGCGGCGACGTGTGCTGCTGCGGGTGCGCGTGCGGGTGCGCGTGCGGCGGGCGGCGCGGGCGCGGCGGGCGCCAGGCGTCGAGGCGCACGGCGCAGTCCCAGGGCAGCAGGTAGTTGGTGTGCGGCAGGAAGCCGGGCTGCAGGTGCTCGGGCAGGCCGGCGTTGTGCGAGTACAGCGAGGACGCGCCCAGGCACACGAGCGCCCAGCTGGGGAAGGCGGGCAGCAGCGCCGCCGGGCTGCCCGAGTGCAGCATGCCCGGCAGGTACTCCGTCGTCGACGGCTGCCGGCTTATCGCTTTTTCTGAGTTTGGGCGAACGCGTTTAGCATCAAATTAATTACTTTGTACAGAGAAGTCGATATACATATCGTGAATTCGAGGGGCGTTCAGATTTTTGTTAAAAGCCAAATATGAAAAAGTTAAGAAAGCATGGTCATATTGATATTATCTTAGAAGTGAAACAATAGGATGTCGGCTCGCTCACCGGGCGCGCTGTCGCCGTGCACGGTGACGACGTGCAGCCCGTCGGCGCAGGCGGGCGACTCGTCGTCGTCGTCGTCGCGCTCGGAGCCCGGCGACAGCTCGTCGGGCGCCGACCACGAGCCGCGCGCCGACTGCGGCGACGTCAGCGCCGCCTCCTCCGCGCCCTCCCTGCCCTCCGAGTACTCCGCTGCCTCCTCCGGCACCCCCTTGACGGAGGCGGCCCTGGAGTTACACAAGTGACCGTTTCACAAACAATTTGCGATGAAATTTCACGCTTTCAACCATTCTTTATATATGTGCAAAAACCAGGTCCACAGAAACAATAGTAAGAGTTACTAAGGTTTAAAAGGGAAACCCATTTCAATAGTGACCCTGTAACCCTGTTCTACAAGTTAAAATTAATTTTAAAATACTACTACTGCACTTAGTTTACAACTAAATTCAAGAGGTCCGACCTGAAGCTCGGCGTGGAGGGCTGGAAGACGGGGAAGTCGATGGCCTGCAGCGTGTTGCAGACGCCGCACTCGTCGGCGGCGTGCGCGTAGAACGTGTAGTTGGCCTTCCTGACGGTGTAGGGGTCCTCGCGCGAGCACTTGCTGCGCCCGCAGTTGCACGCGCTCACGTAGCGCACGCCCGACGAGTGCTCCTTCGCGCCGTCGCTGCGCACGCACCGCACGCATTATGTACAGGGATACTGGTAACTCGACGTACGTGACTTTTTGAAATAATTTTAACGCCCATATGCATGATGCAAAAGTGAACCATTTTTTAATTATCACGTTTTTAGCTTTTTTCAAAAATTATCAATAATGCAACTTCAAAAATTTAGTATCAATTGAAATTCATTTTATTTTTTTGTTTTTTAAATAATGATTAAACACTGGATATTCGTCAAAATTTAAACAATAATTATCGGTCTAAATTTAATAAAGCGAGTCTTTAGACCGCACTATTAAATTTTGAAAAAACACTTTCACTGTTCACTTTTGCACTATGCATATGGGGGTTAAAATTATTGCAAATAGTCACCCCTATCACCTCCTAATGGATATACGTCGAATTACCAATAATCCTGTTTATACCTCGGTCGTTAGAGCAACCAGAAGAAACGGGACGACTGATTTTTTTCAACATTTTTGATTTATATTTTTCCTAATAGTCTAATTTGTTATATCTCTAATACGCTGACAGCTACCCGTTCCGAGATGATTATGTCTATACCAGATCGCCATCTGGTATAGATATAATCCTAGTATCTAATATAATGCTATAGTAATTTACCGATTACATGAATATGTAATGGGGTGTTACACGGACACATCAAGAATAATGAACAATTAAAGCCGAGATGGCCCAGTGGTTAGAACGCGTGCATTTTAACCGATGATTGCGGGTTCAAACCCAGGCAAGCACCGCTGATTCATGTGCTTAATTTGTCTTTATAATTCATCTCGTGCTCAGCGGTGAAGGAAAACATCGTGAGGAAACCTGCATGTGACAAATTTCATAGAAATTCTGCCACATGTGTATTCCGCCAACCCGCACTGGAACAGCGTAGTGGAATATGTTCCAAACCTTCTCCTCAAAGGGAGAGGAGGCCTTTAGCCCAGCAGTGGGAATTTACAGGCTGTTGTTGCGTTTTTTGCGTAAAACCAAGATCGTGTTTAGGTTAGGTTGCATGAGTTGAGGTGAGTGAGGTGCACTGACTGCTGCGGGTGTATGCAGGGGTGCCCGGTGAGCGAGGGCGCCTCGCACAGGCGGCGCGCGCGCCACACGGCGCCGCACGCCGCGCGCAGCCGCGCCCGCGCCGCGCCCGCCAGCGGCCCGCGCGCCATCGCCTCCACCACGCCCAGCGCCACGCCCACCTGCGCGCGCGCCCGTTAGCCACATCAGAGAATACCATCACTGGTGATAATGTGGTGAAGTGATGATTGCCTTGTGCGCGTGATGTTGACTGGAGTAGTGAGGTGGGAGGCCCTCGGCATACGACGCTTGTGCGATAGGCAGCACCTAAAAATAACGTAAACCAAATTTATTTCATGAAAACGTTGTTAGACCTTATTATATATACTTTACTTTTAATTAGGTACTTGAATATTTAATGGATTATTTCCTTATGTATATAGTTTAAATTATATTTGTTATGTCATTACAGGGAACTCACATTTCAATAGCACAAATGAACAGTAGTTACATATGGAATAAACTAAGTAGTGTAATTTTCTAGATCAAAACATAATATTTTTAAAATAAGTAATCTCAACTAGAATTACCTACTACAACATTGCAAACATTTTATTATTAGTCAAATGACAAAATATAATTAAAAAGTAATGTCAGAAGTGGGATTCGAACCCACGCCCACAGAAGCCCACGCCTTAGACCGCTCGGCCATCCTGACGTTTGGAACAACATCGAAATGAACGATCAAATTGTCGACACAATATAATATTAAATAGGAAAGATGCGCTTTTTTATGGGTTTATTTTAATGAACTCCATTTAGAATAGATCATAAGAATATTAAAAATTCAATACACTTTAATTAACTGTAAAAAATGATGTTTCAAAATGTAATTTTAAATTTTCACGCGAAAACGGATGTTAATTTCGTATGACGTCACTCCTGTCTGTCACTGGCCCATTGAGCGTACCTGTCCTTACTGGCTTTCATACTTATGCATTTTTTCTCGACTTTTGATACTTTTTTGTAAAAATTTACAACGGATTATTCGATACTCCGATAAAAGCCTTATTGACATATGTTTTGTGCCAACGTATTCTATCTACTTCAACAAAGTTTTCAAATAAATGGTTTTTTAATGGACCTTCTGACAAAAAACAGAGAAAAAAGTGGTTTCAAGCCGAAAAGAGGAATCTGGAGTCTGCTTTGACAAACCCAACTTCCATTTTTATTCGAAATACGCAATTAATTTTCGTTTCAATATTTACTTTTTTTATAACCTGTAATAAGTAATAGGGGTGACGTCACTGAACGCTAATTAGTGTTTTGAAATACGTTCCGTTTCAAGCTAAATTAATTGGTAATTATTGTTAAAAAACAACATTATATCAAAAATGAACCTTGCAGTGACCATTTTTTAATATTTTTTCAACATTTTAATAGCAAAAACTCCATAAATATTATATTTGCATGTTCCCTATTCAATTATGATCCAATTTATGCACGCCCAGTTTGAGATAAATTCGAGATTGGAATGACATCCCATCAGAACGATTCTAATGTTCGTAATATACCTTCTTGCCACAGCCATAAACGCCGTTAACAACGAATTTTAACAGTTAAATTATTCTTACTTCGTGAAAATAAGTAGTATACATGTATTTCTGCTCGCTTCGGAATCGAAATAATAAACACCTATGAAACGTAAAATGTCGCGTTAACTTTATGAATTTATGTCTTATAATAGAAACGATAGAGACCTTAGCACACCTCGCCTGCGAGAAGCGGACGTCGGTGGCGAGCGCGTCGAACAGCGCGCCGGGCTCGTCGCCGTCCGCCGCGCTCAGGTACAGCGGCGCCAGCGCACGCGCCGCCGCGCGCCACGACGCCGCGCTCGGCAGCTGGGGGGGGGGGGCACATACCGCATGTATCAAAAAAAATATCAAAATAAACTTTATTCAAGTAGGCTTTTATAAGTACTTTTGAATCGTCATTTTACAATTAAGTGAAGCTACCACCGGTTCGGAAAGTAGATTCTACCGAGAAGAACCAGCAAGAAACTCAGTAGTTACTCTTTTTTAACATTTAAAAAATACAACGTCATGTTAATTAAATACAATTATTTCAATTAATGTATCCTGCTTGGAAGTCAACAGGTATTAACTCCACGCTTTTTTATCATCTATAAAATCTTGTATCGAATAATATGCTTTTTCTACCAATGTATTTTTTACAAACGATTTGAATTTACTAAACGTTAAAAATTAAAAAAGTTAAAAATTTCTGCGGAATTTTATTATAGAAACGGATACCTTGCCCCAAGAAGGATTTATTGACTTTGCGGAGTCGGTAACTTGGCGTTATAAGCTTATCCTTACTCCTAGTGCACATACAATGATTATCACTGATTTTATCAAAGTGATCAATGTTACTGTGAATATACATAATATTATTGTAAATATATTGTGACGCAACAGTGAGTATTCGCACTTTGTTAAAAACATCCCGAAGAGAGTCTCTAGCTCCAAGATTATAAATAAACCGGATGGCTCTCTTTTGTAAAATAAAGACAGATTCAATATCTGCAGCGTTACGTCGCTGTCGCATATAGATTGAATAGCTTGCACAGATACAAATTGTCTGTAGAGTAATAATTGCTCCATCTAAAATCTTACCTCAAAGAATGACGTGCTCATGGCATACTTGCCGACGTTATCATCGAAGCCCTCACCGAAAGCCAAGTCCAAGTGGCCTTGCAGGAATTGCCTGAAGGAGCTCCTTTGCGGCGGTCCCTCGGACTCCGTACCCGCGCATAATTGGACCAGCCCGCGTATGAGAGAGCTGACGTCACGGGCGGAGTCCCTATCGCTCTCGGCACTTATGTGTACGAATTCTTCATTCTTAGGGATCGCGAATAATGATTTAGCGCTGAAAAAAGAATTGTTGGAATGAAGTAACTATAGTAAGTAATGTACATTTGCAATTGGAAAACAATCTTTGGTGCACTTTTTGATATTAAATAATTGCAGTATGCACAATGCAGAAAGTTTTTATATTATCTACTTTGTTGTAGCTTGCTACTACATGCCAAACACCATCATATTATGTTAAAAAATATAAACTAGGTTTAGCTTAACTAAGCTCCAATATATTCAATATATGTATATAATTGATCATACAAAAATATTGGCTGCTTAGCTTGTATTATAAAACCAGAAATCTTAAGTTTTTTATAGATTATACTTACCAAACATTAGTTATGATCCTTGCTTTTCGCAAAATGAAATAAATCTGGTCCTCGACGGCATGTTCTAGTCTCTTTAGAGCAGCTGGTGCTTTCCTTAAAGGAGTAGGAGCACGGCGAAAGTGGAAGAGAAGCCGAGGGCAGCAAGGTCGACCGTGTGTTTCCCAAGCACCACCTGCTTCTGATGATTGTAATTCTTCTGCTGTTTGAGTAGCTAGTTCCGCTCTGTACATTATAAGAAATTATTACACAGCTGGTGGATATTATAATATTAGGACATCCAGTCTTGTTCTTATCATGTTTAAGTACAACAGTTGTACACAAATAAAGTAGCATTATATTTTAATTTGTTATTAATTTGTTTCCTTACCAACCATACTGAATTCTGTATTAATATAAATGTATATTATACTATACAATCATAAAATACCATATGGACTGTGGCCACCTACAGTTCAGATGCCAAGAATATCTGAGGGTGACTACTAATAAAACTGAATAATAAAGAGGCTTCTAAATGATGATTAGTGTAGTTTCTTTCATTTATTAAAAAATAAAGTTTGTTAAGTTAATGTTATCTATTCTTACATACCTATAAGCATCTATGGCCTTAAACAACTGTAGATAACCAAGGTCAAACACTGCTGTTGGTGATGACAACACCACTATGTGACAGAGATGGAATATCAGTGCTAACGCTTTGCATGACTCAATCGCCAACTCTCCAGAAGCAACCAACCAGTCGGCTGCATCTGCATCTTTTACTGTACTATATGAATTCTCATCTAGTTTATCAGCTAATGACGTGAGTCGCTTAGTGTCCATATATGTGACTGCATGAAGATATAGAATGCCTTTTCTTTCATCCCAGTGGCATTCTATACCATTCTAAAATAAAATACTGTTTTTATCATATGTGCTTAAATGTGTAATACTTAAATATGTCCAACTTAAAGTGAAATCGATTGATTATTTTAATGCTAAGAAATAATTACTAACTTCTTCACATTGTACAGTTGGTATTAGAGGGGTAGTTTTATTAGGATAACGGTAAGGTGATTTTCCAATGACACCGACAACTACAATACGTTCCTTTTGAGAAAACTCAGGAATATTATTAATGGAAAATATTTTACTCATTTTTTGGTATATCAAAAACCTATTCCAAATACATATTTACTTTTCAATTCAATCGCCAATGTTATGACTTATGTGACATTTGAAGTTTGACGTTTAAGCCAAGTGAAATATACAGACGTACAAAAATTTGCATTTAATAACATAAATATATATTTAGGTGCATTCGATATTTAACTTAATTCTACAATTATTGGACAAAATTGACGAAATCTATAGTAGTTATTATTACTATAAAACTACATTTTTGGAATGTTGTCTTGTAACGTAACACCTACGTTGTCAAGTGTTTGTCAATTGTGACAATTGTATTATGATTTGACGTTATTGCATGTGTGATTACTGCTCAGCTGTGAATTGGCTAACCTTTCGAAATCAAGGTTTGCGAGATTGGTTTGGAGAATGGGGAAATGTATCAGTTATCAAATAAAAATTAGCGCGATCACACGTGCTGGAGATATAGATATTTTAGCGCTACTAGATACGTTATCAGTGAATTAAAATTACAGTATTCGGTTGTGTATATACAATGTCGTCGGTAATGGACGATATTTATGAACTATTAGATAGTTATAATGGGCGCGACAAGGTAAACTATGCGGAAATATCAAAGCCTTCATACAAATAGCATTGTACTGGAAATACCAGTCAATAACCTGTTGCTCTATTATAAATACATTTCCTAATATATTATGAGACAAGAAAATTTATTGAACCTCATTTTCGGATTTTTTTTAAACAAATATTAATAAATTTATTTCATTAATATTATTTTAAAACTAAAATTGCTACTTTACTACCTCATATGAACATGCTCTCATAATAATAATGTTTATAATTTACAGGTTGTCCGTCTCGCATGCTATGCTTGTAAATTGTATGGTTGCATACAAGGTGAGAAGTCATGGCAGGTTGCTGGTTCTCGACTATCCAATGCAAGAATGATGCTTCGATTATTTGATGATATTCCTATGATCAGACACACATACAATTATGGTTTAGGAAAACATGTAAGTTATATCATTATTTCAATGTTAACACTCTCTTATGAAATCTAGATTTTATCAACATATTATTGTCGACAATTATAAAATATTTATGTGATAAAGATAATGTAAAAAAAATCATTGTGTTATCATAAAATACTTCTTATCAGATGCCAGTAATTATTGACATTCGCATAATTATCTGTGTTTAATAATTAAATTAAGCACTAATTGTAGTAAAAATTTCACAATTACAATATTATTTAAAAGGAATTGCATATACAATTATTGCTATTATTATTAAGGTATATGGTATAAATATTTACATTTATTTTACTTGCAATTTTAAAGAACAAATTTTTGTTAAAATTACTAATTAGCTTATGCAGAAAATGAGGATAAATAAAAAATAACAAAAGAGCCAGCCAGTGTCATAATGAATGAATACTAATTTATTGATTTTGATACAGAAAGTAAATCAAATCTTTTTATGGTTGATGAAACTCAGAGTCAAACTCAAATTGCATTATTTGAATTGGATATATTACACTTACGAATGGATTGTCAAATTAAACACTACCACTGACCTGAGAAATACTAGTGAAAGAAATTTTTTTTGTCAATTTTATTATTTACAAATATTTTGTGTCAAAAGATAAAGAGCAACCACATTAAAACTTGTCACCAAAACATGATGATCTATATATTTTTGTACTAACTTTTGTCCAAGATTCTCATTTATAACACTTGTTATTTGATAGGAATCTTCAAAAATCGCAGCACTCCTAGGAATCCTCGCGAATATGGTTGACCAGGCTTTTTTGCCAGTGGAAAAAGCATGCTGGCTACACGACGTTGGCATTATTAAATTGTCACCAGTTACCGCAGACAGACTTGAAATATTGAGCACAGCATTGTGGGCAGGAAGCCTATATATATCTCTAATACAGTGAGTATAAACAAGTTTTTCTTGAATTATATTTGGCACCATAGTGTGTGCAAAGTTTCAACTCAATAGGTCAATAGGACTCAATAAGCTATCTTAACAAAAGAAGTTAAATAAAAACTTAAATATATAATATACGTAAATTGCAATTAAATCTTCAACAAAAATTCTTATCTTCTGCCAGATAGTCTTGACAACCTTTTTTTGTTTCTGTTAACAATTGATTGTTGATTATTGTTTTTAAGTATTTTTACAAGATCAATTAATATAAGAGTTTAATTTGCTTTGTCTGCGAATGATTTCTGACCTTGGGAAAGAATATTTCAGTGATATTAGTTTATTAAATAATGAATAAGCATATTAATTATGCAAATTTCCTTATATTTTGTTCACTCCCTCATGATTCATGATTACTTATAACCATATATATAGGCACATGTTTTACTTGTTCCTTTCTTCTTTAATTTAATTGTAAAAAATAAAAGAAACTGGGTTGCAAATATTTTTTGGCGCCAAATTACATTTCAACTTTCATTTTATAATGAACTATTGAATCAGTTAAAAATATGTATTTTCTATTAATTACTTTCTTGTGTTAGAACATGTTGGTTTTTTTACTTTTTTTAGAACATGTCATTATGTCATAAGATATCTGTAAAAGTAAGAATACTCACAGTTACATCTCAATATTTTTACAACAATTAGTACTATTGATAACTTTGATAGAATCAGTGATAATAATCATTGTGTGTACATGGGAGATAAGGATAAGTTTATAACGCTAATGTTTCGTCTCCCCAAAGTCAATAAATCCTTTTTGACGCAAGGTATTATTTTCTATATTAGATATTATAAACTTTGCCCTCTTATACATTCAAACCTTGTTAAAAAAACATATTACTCCAAAATTAGATTCTACATTTGATAAAAAAGCGTCAAGCTTATTTTTTCAGACAGGACATATTACTTAATGTATCTCATATGTTCAAAAAGAGTTACTACTGAGTTACTTGCCAGTTATTTTCGTTAAAATCTTCACATCCAACTCTTAATATCTTTACGTATACAGTTTTGTGAAATGACTTAAATTTTAAAAAGTCTTTGTAAAAGCCTACTTGAATAAATTATATTTTGATTACATTATATTAGCGATATTATCTGTGATTGCAATAACATAGGATGCTTTTTTCTGAAATATATTCCTAAACGCAGATTTGCTATCAAACAAGCACATATCAATAACTTATATCTCTGTATGAAAACTGAGTGACTCACTAACAAAAAACAAAATTTATATAAATATATTAATATACACATACCGCATGTAGTTTATGTGATCCACGACATGACAGCGCCTTTCACTTATCTATTTTATGTTAAAATGGTTTTTAACCTTGTGAAAACTAATTAAAATTCTGTTTGATATGTAACAACTGACAATGTGCAATTGCGTATATAATGTTTTCATTAATTGATATTGTTTAATTTTATTAATTTTATCTAATTCATTTGCAAATTTTGTTATGCAAATGAGGTTAATAGATACATTTTATTTTCATATCTGTTACTCTGTACATTAGGTTTTTTCTAAATTGTAAGAGATTTAAATATTTTATTTCATGATAGTATTAACTTTTGTCAAATTTTATTATAATCCTTCTGTTGTCCAAGCGTGGCTGTGTTCCAAACACCCAAACTTTCACATTTCTTCTAATATTATTAACTAAAATGTTACATGATAACCAGTATGGCGCGAAGAGACCTCTGTCCTCTAAATGCGTAACTACTCTTCGCCTTCTACTTTTTTCCCTATATATTAATTCTCTCTAAAAAATACTCTCACGTTGGAGTAAAGGAAGGGCAACAGGGTTTTTCCGGGCTAGTTCGGAGGCTAAAAGAAAAGATCACCAAACATTAGATTTTAACATTTAGGATTAGAAAAAATACCTAAATACCAAATTTTTGTCCACCTGGTTCTCAATTCATTAAAGTATCTTCATTGCTCCTGGACCTTGATAAACATTTAAAAGTTTGAACCCAACATCGACTTGGAATTATCATCTAATCTTTTTCTCGAAATTTTTTTGGCTCGATTTGATTTGACATGAAATGCAATCAAAGAAATTACACTTCATAAGGATTACAAACTATTTTACAAATATATAATTCTGGATAGCTTTAGTACATATGAAGTAATAACATAAAATAACTGTAATATTAACATTTTCAGAACATTCCGGTCAATGCGGCATGTCTGGTGGAGCAGGGATTGTCTCAGCGCTGAGGACGCTTGCGAAGCGAGGAGGAATCTTGACGCCAGACTGATTATCCAAGCGATAACTGCGGGCAAGCTGTGCTTGGACATCACCCATGCGGTCAGCTGTCTCCCCTCCGGCTGTCTGTGGGGGGAAAAGATTGGAGGAACCAAAGTGTCAGCCATTGCAACGTTTTCTTCGGTGATCGGCATAGGTTTATATTTTGCTAGAAAACGACTACTCAAGTAATCTTTTTTCAGAAGATTGTATATCATAAGTTGTAATGTGTAATTAAAATACTTAATAATGTGAATGAACAGTAACTATGTTAGTAATAAATGACTAATGTATGATATAAAAAGTTATATCATACGAGATTCTGCACTGGAAAGGTGACATTCAATATGGTTTTAAAATGTAATTCGATAAAAATCATTTTTATAAGCATTTTACGATGATTACAATGATGATAATGTCGCGGTCCATTAATACGATTGTGTATATTATATATTCGCTGACTAGCAGCGTTAATTCAGATTATTACTATTTTTAAAAGATTGACAACGAAATAAAAAAGGTGTGTTACTTATGAACGCGCGTGAGAAGTTCTTATTCTTCGGCGTAATTGAAAACAATAAAAAATACTTATTATTATTATCAATGTATTTTTTTCTGTCACCACTACTATAAAACTAAAAGATTTAAATGTTCTCTATTTAAATTTTTAATAAAATAATATAAAGAGATAGGATGTGAAGTTGTCTATTTCCAGCGACTTGACTTTTAATTGGTAGTTTAGCGAACAACGTCATACATTTATGTTTCTTTTACGCGCCTAAAGAAAAAATGGTAGCACTACGATTAAGTGACACAACTGAGCTTGCCATTAATTTTGTATACACACGTCTTATTTTATTTGTTATCTATTTATGATAATCATAATTAGACAACCGTTATTGTACTTGTGACATTAATCATGTTATTAAACTGCAGTGAATCTTAATTGAGGAAGAAAGTCTTTATCTCCTGTTAAAATTATTTTGAGTAAAACTATATTTATACGGGTAAATGATTATCGGAACTCAGTACAAATTACCATTTTAGTGGACCTAGGTTCTCATAAGGGCTTCAGGTTATTGAAATGGATAAATGAGCTTCGAGAAACGATGGTATTTGTCAATAAAGTTATTTAATAACTATAAACATATACATGTTGTATATTTGGGTGAATTATTATTCCAATAAAATTATTATACGATATGTTTACGGTGTTATATTTATTTTAAAATGAAATTACCCTCTGTAATAAAACTACTCACATAACATTAATTTATGTCACTATATTAATTTACCAAACGATGCATATATTATTTATCCGCTCATTATTATATCCTATTACCGCCCAACCTCGTCTAGTCTAGTTTTCTTTTCCACTCCGCGTTCAAAATCAACCGCCTTTTGTTTTTCTCGTGCCAGGCAGTACCAGTCGCCGCACCACGCCACCAGAGGAATTGACGGGAGTTCCACTATACGGTGTAACCGAATCAATAATCATACAAATAAATGTTATTTCAATTAAGAAAACGTATATAAAATCAAAACCGTACTAAATATTATCATTTAAATTAAAATTATATAACTATATTTAAAAATCATGACACGTCAAATAATATTACAACTTTAGTGTATTAAATTTTGTATGGCGTGTTTAAAAAATTCTTATGCACCTATCATTGGAATTATATAACACGAAACCCGGTGTTTTTTAATTTATAAGACCTAATAGGTCTTATAAATTAAAAATAACTAAAATGTTTTATAGCAATTTGACCAATATTGAAAGCTATCTTAAAACTATCTTTAAACTTATTATATATTATGTATTTTTATATTGAAATAATTATAAAGTTTCATATTCATTTTTGAATACTAAAATATTTACTGTTGCGATCTTAGCAACCGTCACACCTAACGAAAATTCAATTGTTTCGATATTTAAAAAAGTGTAACCTATTGGGTACAAGGTGCATCTAAGAAAGTATTTTTACCATTATCAGATTCTATTTAATGAGCATAAATCCCATTAAATGAAATCAACGGCCATCACTTTTTACGTGTCATCTAAATATTTCAATTAAAATCGTAATTTCATTTGTAAAATGCTCGCCAAAAGTCTAAATATTACTTAGGTAACCATAGCAACGCATCGACGGATGTGATAGTTTTTTTTTAACATAGGCAGAAAATTTATTATTAAAATAAAGTGTGGTTGTGATGTCTATTGCTTCTGTTTATAATCAATATTTTTTATAGATTTAGGTACCTATACTCCAGCCACATTCGATCTGGAATTTTAGTAAACAAACCATGTGTCATCATAATTAGGGTTGATACACTCTTAATAAAAAATAATTATTATTAAAATTACAACTATATTCATTATAACACAATTTCCTGTTTAGACACAAAAAATTTAATTTAATACAGAATCCAAAAAAATTATTTAGCCGGTCAATACATAATTTATATGAAAATTTGCTTAAAATAAAAGTTTAAAAATCTTTAATTACCACTATAATATTACTACAAAACTATCAACCCTATATTTTAATATTGACGTAAAGAAATCGCAGGTTTGTTACATTTGGAGTGTTTTTTAAGCAATTGGCAGATTTAGGAAGGTATATAATAGCGATACAGCATCTTCGTAATTGGTGGTGTATATTTTTAGTCATATAATTTAATTTTAAATAAAAATATATACTTATCGCGCATTCCTAATAAAGTACACTACACTAGCATACCAACAGACGTTGCTTTTTCCAGTATTAGAGCAATTGTAATCTTAAACCTCTCATTGACCCATTCAAATATACACAAAATCTAACTGAGACCTGTCGTTTGGGAGGCGATAGATAAAGTTAATAAAGCAAATTATATAACTACGAGGTAATTTCTGATATCATTTTAAAATTGGAGGTATTATTTTTGAGATCTACATTATTCCAGATGATCATAAGTATTATAATTATAACCAAGAATGCGCTTAGTCCTTTGTCTTAAATATTTTATTATTCATCATCAATTTTATTACTATCGAAAATAATTGTTTTACATATTTCTAAAAATGTTTTGAGCATCTGCCTGACGTTGGTTGCTAAGCAACGCTTTGTTATTAAACATTCCACATCGAATTTGGCTGGAGTATAATGGGATACTGCTATATTTTATTGTTAAATCACTAGGTAGTTTAAGTGTAAAAAAATGTATAAATAATATTTTGAACGAAATAAAATAATATTCTTTTTATAATTATATACATTTTATTGCCGTACTCTAACTCATGACGTAGTGGTATTGGAGCAACCTCAGCTCACATCAATAAAAATATTTATGAAGAAAAAGGATTGTTTATATGAAAAGTTGAAAACCTTAATATCGATTCAAAAATAGTAGTAGAAAAAAAAATAATACGTCACCGTGATGATAATTTTTTTACCTTTGATTCCTTTTGATTAATTTAATATTTTATTAAATTATTTATTTTCTGTTCATTACTACAAGAAATATACTATTTCTGATAGGAGAGTGTGTGAAGCCTGCACTTCTCACCTGAGACCAATTACGGGCCTTCCATAACATGAAAGTATAACACAGCTGATTTCCTGAAACACTAAACTGTTAATTACTTGATCCAGATTTTAAATACAGGGCCTCAACCTCATCATCTCCAGCTTTAGAACAACTTACCCATAAGACCAATTAATTTATTAAAATGAATTATTATATATAGATGATGTTCATTTTCATACAAGATTTATAATTTACATTGGATATTTATATATGTTATTCTAGACAAAGAAACAACAAACATTGGTTACGAGCGTTAACATTTAACGACACTAAACAACAGTACACAATATGTACGTATGTATGTATATACATAAAATCTCATAGTTCTATTTTTTTTTTATCGAATAGGTGGCAAACGAGCAGGAGGCTCACCTGATGGAAAGTGACTGGACATCTGCAACACCAGGAGGCTTGCAGGTGCGTTGCCGGCCTTTAAGAAAGGAGTAGGCTCTTTTCTTGAAGGTTCCCATGTCGTATCGGTTCGGAAAAACCGCCGGCGAAAGCTGGTTCCACAAAGTGGTTGTGCGAGGCAGAAAATGTCTAAGAAATCGCGTTGTTGTGGATTTTCGGACATCAAGATGGTGCGGGTGAAACTTAGAATTTTGACGAGATGTCCGAAGGTGAAATTCAGCAGCCGGGATTAATCCGAACAATTCCTCGGAACATTCCCCGTGAAAAATTCGGTAGAAGATGCAGAGTGATCCAACATCTCAACGCAAAGCTAAAGGATCAAGGAGATCGGAAAGGGCTTGATCGTCGATAACTCGAGCCGCTCTACGTTGGATGCGGTCAAATGGAAGGAGCTGGTACTGGGGAGCACCCGCCCAGAGGTAAGAGCAGTACTCCATGTGAGGCCGAATTTGCGCCTTGTAAAGTTTTAGGCGATGGGCCGACGTGAAATACTGTCTCGCCTTGCTGAGCACACCGAGCTTCTTTGAAGCCAATTTGGCTTTGCCTTCCAATTGACCGCGGAACTGAACGAGGCTCGAAATATCGACGCCAAGTATTCCGATACTACCTGTAGCGGCTATCAGGATGTTCCCAGTTCAAGACTTCGTTTAACGAAGACTCGATTTCAGACACAAGTTTGTTCCGGTTTTCTTCGACGTTTTCCCAAGAAATATTAGCGCGGCCGGTGTATAAGGTGTCAACGGTACTGTCGTCTGCATAGCAATGAATGTTCCCAATTTGCAACAAGTCATTGATATGCAGAAGAAACAAAGTGGGTGATAGAACGCAGCCTTGTGGAACACCAGCATTGACGAACTTTAAGTCGGAGCATGCACCGTCGACAACGACCTTGATGCTCCGATCTGCCAAAAAGCTGGTAATCCAATTGCATAATTTCCCGGGAAGCCCATAGGATGGAAGCTTCGAAAGAAGCGCTTTGTGCCACACGCGATCGAAGGCATTCGCTATGTCCAAGCTGGCTGCTAATGCCTCACCCTTGCTCTCAACTGCTTCAGCCCATCTATGAGTAAGGTAAACTAGAAGATCACCGGCCGACCGACTCCGACGGAAACCGTACTGGCGGTCGCTAATCAGCTGGTTCTCCTCTAGATAATGCAGGAGCTGGCAGTTTATAAGGGACTCCATTATCTTGGAGAGCAAGGAGGTGATGGCTATAGGCCTATAATTGGACGGATCTGAGCGGTTGCCTTTTTTAGGGATCGGAAAAGACGCGTTAAGACCGGTGCCAACTCGGGAGCACATGTCCGTAGCACGATTGGAGGGATGCCATCGGGTCCACTCACTTGTGAATGTCCAAGGAAAGAAGTGCTTTCCGAACTGCACTTTGCCGAAATTTAACCTCCGGCATCGTCGCACCGCGGGATTGATGGTGGTGACTTTCCTTGGTCATCCAGAGTCGAGTTCGACGCGAAGAGAGACCCTAAAAGATCGACCTTCTCCTTCGCGGTATGGGCCAATGACTCACCGTTCCTGTGCAAAGATGGAAAAGAAGGCTGACAGAAATTTCCTAGGACAGCCTTAGCGAGAGACCAGAACGCACGTGTTCCTGATGGGAAGCGCACCAGTCTCTCGCCAATTGTGCCAATGTACTTCGACTTCGCCTCAGCTATCACGTTTTTGAAGGACTTAGAGGCAGAGTTATATTCCTTTCTGAATGTGCTGATGTTTGCATCACGAGACGCCGATGCGTTAGCCCAGTCTTGGTAGCGTTCCCATTTTCGGCGTGAAGCCGTCTTACAGAAGCGACCAAACCAGGGCTGGGACTTGCCACCAATGGGCACCGCAGAATATGGAATGAAAAGTTCCATACCCTGAAGCACCACATCGGCGACAGAGTCAGCAACAACGCTCGGATCATCCATCGAGAAACAAACCCGCCCCCATGGGTAAGATGCAAAGAAGGACCGCATTCCATCCCAATCTGCTGACTTGTAGTGCCACACGCGACGACAGCCCGCGAAACGAGGTCGTGAGTACCGTGTAACTGGCACTGTACTCCGGACGAGACAGTGGTCCGACGAGCCCAGAGGGGGATCGATGACAATCTTATAGCCGACCAGATGCGAAGTCAGCAGAAGGTCCAACAGGGAAGATGTATGATCCTACACGTCCGGTATTCGCGTTGGCGAGGTGACCAGTTGTGTCAAATCATAAGCCAAAGCGAAGTCGAGAACAGATCTACCCGCATGATCAGTGGTGCGTGATCCAAGCCACTCTGTATGATGGGCATTGAAATCGCCCAGAATAATGATCTCTGCGGATGGAGTCTGCTGCAGCACGGAATCTGTAGCCAATTGGACGTGCTCAACCAGTCGGTCGGTTTCGGCATTACCGCTATGGGACCTATAAAGGCACGCGTAGATTCGCGGATGGTCGTCGCAGTCTACGCGCAACCAGTTAATTGATAGGTCCTGCCCTTCAAGGCTGCCGAGGCGTCGAGAGCAGATATCATCGCTGACGTAAACGCACACCCCAGCTCGTGGCACAAAAGTATGCTCCAATTTGTACCCGGGGTAAGAGAGAAAAGACGTATCGGCAGGAGAAGATATCTGGGTCTCGGTAAGAAAGAGCAAGGCCGGCTTCGCCGTCTCAAGGTGAAAGTGAACGGCATTCAAGTTGGAGTTGAGTCCCCTTATGTTGCAGAAGTCCACAGGGAGCGTGGTAGGGGTTGCCTTATGATGCCTGCTCCGCTTGCCCCGAACAGTGGCGAGCGCAAAATTGACCCCCCCCCCCACCAGAATTCGGAGGGCAGCCTGGGCATTCCTGCTCAGGTGGTGTACGTCCTGAGCATGGATGCCCAGAGAGGGATTCTCCACCGCAGTCGCTGATGATACCCTCCTGGGGTAATGTCACCAAATTCTGCACAACCATGTTTTTGGGTTTTGGGGGAGAGGGATCGGGCCTCCGGAACTCTCACTTACCGGACGAAACACGGTAGCATAGCTACCAATTCACGCTGATTTTAAGTGAGAGAGTGGTACTTCCCCGGGCGTGCCGGCCCATTCGACTGCAACCGAGAGGTATGCAGTGTGGGACTACCACTTAAAAAAATCTATTGGAGACATAAGGTCAGTGAATCCAAGGATCTCAGTTTAAACAGCAACCGAGTCGATAAAAGTTTGTCGAAATATCTGTAACAGCTGGGATGTTGCGAATATTCCGCATCTGCATCATGTGGAATATTAAAATATGGAATGTGTAAGCGTGATCATTCCCTCGCCTCGAAAAGCACTTAAAGCTGCTGGCCCTGAACCTGTGCGTGAACTCTTTCTAGTCGTGGCTGATTTGCTGTACCATCGAATTGTGACAGTTAGGGAATAGAGACACACTTGAGCACTGTAACATGTCCTGCATAATTATCGGGTCTCACTTGAGATTCGCCGTCGTGCCCGAAATCGGTCAGGACGACATGATCATCATATCTACACGCTAAACAAGCTCATTGTAAACAAGCTAACCCTATATCCTCGTCTATATACTCATAGATAATTCTGATTACTTATCATTTAAATTATTATCTAATCTCAAATGAATGATAGTACTTTTTGTCTCGAATATTTTTTTTAGTTTTATTACATCAATTGCGAGAGTTAAGTTTACACAAATAATAACTTTAAATTATCTATAATGAACGCGGTCGACGAAATCTGCGATTTATTGCAGACTCACAGTAATCGTGATAAAGTAAGTGAATTAAATAGAATAAGATAAAGATTTTTTTAAGGGACTTTTCGAGATTTTGTGGGAATGATAGTTATTGCTATGAATTAATCAATCGAGAAAATCTACTAGCATCATAAAATTAGAAATTCTAAAGTAATTACAAAGATTTAAATATTATTTTTTCAAACAAGGTTAAAAAGTGCACTTTTGATTTGTCAACTTAAAGTCTTGTATTAAATGTAAAGCCACAAAACTACATTGTAGTGCAATTATAGATTTTCTCTTATTAATAATTAAATCATAGTGGATTGAATAGAAATATTTTTTTTAGATCGTATCTCTGACAAGCTACATCCTAAAGCTTTGGGGCGCGAGTTCGAAGCGGCAGAATCTGTTGACTGCGAGTGCGAACCTGGCGAGCGCTCGGGCCGCCTTAAGACTCTTTGATGATGCGGCTGTGCTTAACAGTTTCCTCAAATATGGGCTTGGGAAACAGGTAAGAAACTCAGACTAACTAAAGGTTGCCGTACTCAGGTAAAGGTTATATACTATATAGAGTATTCACGATTTTATCGAACTTTGGGAGAGTATGAATAAAATTATAAGGCCATATTTGAATTCAACATAGAACCAAATTAATCGAAAGCTAGAAATAAATTAATTCTATAGTGAAATGTCATGTTATAACGTAAAATAATTTCACAGGATGGTCCTTTGTGGGGAGCTCTGGGCGTGTCGAATGGCTTGTTCACGCTAGCGTACTTACAGGCTGAGAAAATCGTCTTCTTACTTGATACAGGCGTTTTGACTCTTGATGAGGACAAAGCTTACAAAATAAGAACTGCACATAAGCTCTTTTGGGCGCTGTTCGCATTCATTGGATTGATCAGGTAAGGAATATATTTCTAACAATTTAGAAAGGAACGAAGAGAAATAGCATATTCGATATCATTTACTTATTAATGTTTAATATTTTCACACCTCTTTATTTCTTTTAGAAGTATACCTATGGCTTTTTACTGATATGAATATGATTTTAAATACTAATTAATAATTATTTCAAGTCTTTATAAAAATTGTGATTAATCAATCATGATAAAGTTTTGGCTATTTTATGACTGTTTTTTTAATAATTCACGCATTCATGTTCATGTTCATGCATGCATGAATTATTCAATAAAAATCGTGAATGTGGATGGGTATAGAGAAAGGGGACGACTAATTTGACGATGTGTGTGGTCGAGTAGTGTGTACACCGATATTCATGGGTACGCCTCTCCGAGTCGATGTAGAAAATACATTAGTTTTCTATGTTGTCTTGGATCTGGGTGTTTGTGGTACCGTAGTTACTTCTGATTTACCATAAAAAATTAAATAAGTAAAATATTGAATGGACTGCGTGAAAGACGATATGGCTGGAATGATTTTTGCTTATGAAATGACGTAAGAAAGAAGAAAGGAAGTAGATATGCTGCGCCAACCGCAAATAAAATTGGGATAAGGGCAGGATAAGAATGATGATGATTCTGTTTAATATTTTTTCTTTTATAAAAAGTTGGTAACCGTTGCCTATGACCGTGATTATCAATATCAGTACGCTCTCGCGGTAGGTTCTGTCACAGCTTTCTGTGACGTCGCGATTACAGATAACATATCTTAACACGTGCTTATACTAGGCACAACATACTTACTTATAAGTGTTCTAGTGTTATTTTAGAGATGTATCACCAAAATAATGTACTTCAACAGGTCAATAAGAGCTTTACACATATCTGCTCAGAATTTGAAAGATCCCAATCGTACGAAATGCGCTCCGGCAAGATTCACGCAAGCTACTTTGACTAGTACGAAGCTCGTACTGGATGTGATCCACGCCGTCAGCTGGCTGCCTCGGGGCTGGTTGTGGGGCAGTTCTCTCCAAACGTCACAGGCTGCTGGGATAGCGACCCTATCCGCTGTACTCGGTTTAGTCACACATTATCATGGGAAGAGACTTTTGCCACGATAACATCTAAACGATTTTAAGGAACGCTGTTATTTATTATTAATAATAATAATACTAATACAGTAGTCTTGTTGCTAGCTCAGAGGGAGGGTTGGTGCGAGTATATTCTATTACTTATTATAGAACGCAGACGAAGTGTAAAGGCAATATTTTGACAATAAGTAGGATTACTATACGCGATTGTCAATTGTTTCAATATTCTTCTTGATCAGCCCTCCTTTTTTTATAACCCATAAATTATTTTTCAATACGTAATACGATTATATAATCATTATCACAATCATAATTTACCCGACATTTACAACAGACCTTTTAATGTATGTGCCAGGATAAAGTCTCTATACATCGAGTCATCATTACACGGCATAAAACAAAGTCGCTTGTCGCTGTCTGTCACTATTTATGTTTAGATCTTTAAAATTACACAACGGATTTTGATGCGGTTTTTTTTTAAAGATAGATTGATTCAAGCGAAAGATTTATATGTATAATACATGAAAATTATAGTAAAAACAGATATTTTTGGAGGTTCCTGAAGTGATGTCGTAAATTAACACATTTTTACCGTCTGCCTGCCTACCTGCCTACCTGCCCGTCTGGGTAGGTACCACCCACTCATCAGTTATTCTATCGCCAAATAACAGTACTCAGTATTGTTGTGTTCCGGTTTGAAGGGTGAGTGAGCCAGTGTAACTACAGGCACAAGGGACATAACATCTTAGTTCCCAAGGTGTCCAAGGTTGGTGGCACATTGAAGATGTAAGAAATAGTTGATATTTCTTACAGCGTCATTGTCTATGGGTTTTGGTGACCACTTACCATCAAGTGGCCTATATGCTCGTCTGCCAACCTATACCATAAAAAATATATTTTTGCGCTTACAATGTAACCCTACGAGATAAGGAATAATGTCCTACAGTATTGTACAGCTTGAAAGTTTTCTCTATTAGGGATAACCCATAACAACCATTTTTATCTTTTATAGATCCTTCTGTAGTATATTTAGTATCCGTGTTGCACCTGTGTGAAGCCGGGGCGGGTAGCTAGTATAAAATATACGTTACACATGAACAGAGTTCACACAAATACAATGGGCTTGTGTTATCTTTTATCTAATCCAGCGATAATGTTACGAATAACGTTATCCCAAACAATTTACATAATACTTATATCTTATCTGTATGTCAAGATGAACTTGAACGTTTTTATTGTTATGCACTAAAGCTTATTATTGCTCGTCACTTATCTTATGTCAATCGTAAATTATAGAAACTACCTGATTGACGAAAGCACTTTATAAAGTAAATATTGGCCGAAATTATTTTGGGTAGGCAACAACCTCCCTCTTTTAAATTAACACCTTTTTATGGCATAGGTTAGCGACTGAGCATATGGGCCACTTGATGGTAAGTGGTCACCATCACCCATAGACAATGACGCTGTAAGAAATATTAATTATTCCTTACATCGTCAATGCGCCACCAACCTTGGGAACTAAGATGCTATGTCCATTGTGCCTGTAGTTACACTGGCTCACTCACCCTTCAAACCGGAACACAAAAATACTGCAGTATTGTAGTTTAGCGGTAGAATATCTGATGAATGGGTGGTACCTACCCAGGCCGGCTTGCACAAAGCCCTACCACCAAGTAAACATAACATTCGAAACACTATTTTTGCGCTGTTTTATTGCGAGAGAGACCGCAGTTTTTAAGTAAGAAAATCGTCTAACTTACGGTTATCATGTTGTAACTTTAACTATATTTAATTATATTGTCGACGATATTATTGAGAGTTATTAAAACGAAATTTTATTTTACAAACATTTATTCGAATAATATGTAATTGTCTAACACAGTTGTTTTTTCTATTTTTAAGATAATTAAGGTACGTAGATAAAAATATAATCTTTGAAATATATATCTAGTCACATCACTATTTTACTCAATTTTTGTTTTATTTTGAGCATAACAATCGATCGACGCCCTCTTCCCTTACAAATCCTCCTGCCCTTTTTGTACAAATTTCTCTCTTACAGACTAATAATATAGATCAGCTCAGTCTTACTCTTAAATAGAAAACTATTTAAACGTATAGTACGACACAAATTAGATGTCGCATCGGCAAAATTCGTAAAACCGATCACATCCGAATTAAGTACGCTATCCCAAATTATCAATATTTATTTCTCACGCGATAATGATCTTTGCACAAACTTAATAACTTGTAATATCATATGACCTAAAATATTCGTCAATTTGACGCGTCGATTTACATGCACTTGCTTTCTCTGACGAGTGAATCTATAGCGACGAATAGCGTCGAATGGCGCGATAGTGAGCTATTTCTATTGGTTGTGTAAATCGGCAGTAATCGGTTTTATTTTCATTCCATTGCATTTTCCGATGCTACATCTAATTTGTGTCGTACTATATCTACATATGTCGTGGATATGATAATTCGTATATAGCTAGTGTCGCGAGGTCGTCGAACACTTTTTGGTGAGTTTGCACGAGACAGTCTACTGGTCCGGGGTGAGTAGCAGCTCGTGCGCGAAGTAGTGTTCGCGCGCGGGGTGCAGCGCGGCGGCCAGCTGCGGGACGGCACGCGGGGCGGGCGGCGCGCGGGCGGAGGGCGCGGCGGGCGCGGCGCACGCGCTGCGGGCGCTCTCCAGCGCGCGCCACGTGGCGTCGCTCGGCGCCTGCACGTGCAGCGACAGCCGGCACAGCAGCTGCTGTCTGATAAGAAAGTCATAATCAGTCGTTGGGGGAACAAAAATACCGAGCGATGCTATTCTTGTTTTATTTTTTTTTCTTAAACGAGGTCTCAGGTGGTCCAGAAAAAAGCATCTATACGTATGCTCTCACTATTTCAATCAAAGTTGCCCTTTACCCGAATAATTCCTTGATAGGACTTAACAATTTTATGAATCATTATTGTATGAATCTACTGGAGTAACGTTGTACAGGTAAAACCCCGCAGATAAAGTCAACAAAAAAACATTATACCAATCGATGCCCATTACACTGATAGTATGACACATTCCTAAAACAAAGCTAATTAGGTAAGACTAAACATAGTTATTTCTTTCAAAGACGCTTTGAACAGGATTGTAAGTGTTTAACCGAAACAAAGTTATCCTGCTTAAGGACATAATTGTTCATTAAACTCACTGTGCCGTGGGACAGTTCCCCGCGGGCTGCAGCGTCACCAGCTGCAGCAGCGTGCGGCGCCGCTCGGCCCAGCCCGTGAGCAGCGCGCGCGCCGCCGCCGCGCACTCGTCGCCCCCCGCCGCGCCGCAGCTCACGCGACTCGCCACGCATATCCAGACGGATATTATCACCTCGTTCTCAACACTGGGGACAACATTTATTTCACGTACACGTAAATAATTAAATATGATCGTGAAAGATAATCGATTTGAAGGAAATATAAAAATTTTAAGTAGTGAGATTATTATTTATGGTCGAATACATACAAGTCAAGAGCCGAGATGGCCCAGTGGTTAGAACGCGTGCATTTTAACCGATGATTGCGGGTTCAAACCCAGGCAAGCACCACTATATATATGTGCTTAATTGTGTTTATAATTCATCTCGTGCTCGGCGGTGAAGGAAAACATCGTGAGGAAACCTGCATGTATCTAATTTCATCGAAATTCTGTCACATGTGCATTCCACCAACCCGCATTGGAACAGCGTGGTGGAATATGTTCCAATCTCTCTCCTTAATGGAAGAGGAGGCCTTATCTCAGCAGTGGGAAATTTACAGGCTGTTAGTTTACTTTTTTTTTTACATACAAGTCAATGTCGGCGGCGAGCAGCGTCCGCAGGGCGTCCCGCAGCTCGGCGGGCGGGTGCGCGCGCGCGAGCAGCGCGGCGTACGCGGCGTGCGGGCGCGCGCTCGCCAGCAGCGCCGCCGCGCCCCACGCGCAGCGCGCCGCCCAGCGCGACGACACCGCCGCCCACTGCACCGGCTCTGTACACGGGGCCGCTCGTTACTAAGCCCTAACTTATATCCCATCTAGCGATAGTGCAGTCGGCCCTCAAATGTTCAACTACTAACTTTTTTCTGTTTTACATGTTAGAGAACGGGTGTGATCGCGATGAGAAAGGTCGACGAAATATGGCATAAATCATCCCTCTAATCCAGGTTACACGCAAACTTTCCATCTCAAATCAATTAGCTTCACCAGTTGAATTTTTCATATTATTATTATAAATGTGAAAGTAACTCTGTCCGTCTGTCTATCTGTCTGTCTATCGTTCTTTCACGACCAAACCAAATGTGATGAAATTTGGTATGAAGCAGATTTGAACGGATATAAGACAACAAGAAAGGATATAGGCTAATATTTTACTGGACACAAGACAACCAACACGCGAAATGCGAGCGAAGCCGCGGGCGACTACTAGTAATTCAATATACCTTTCTCGGTCATGATGGCCTTGACGAGCGTGTCTCCGAGCGCCGCGAAGCTGTCGATGGCCGTGAGCGAGGCCACCGCGCTCGTGCACGCGCGCCGCACGTGCGCGTCGCACGCACGCGCCCACTGCTCCCACACCTGCGCACACTCCATCAATATTGTTACAGTCTACCGGGACCTCAAAGATACAAATGCATAAAACAATCATTTCAGATAGTAGTAGCTATAAGCTGTGCCTTAGCTCGGATACGTCAGATCGTGAATTATACATAAAAACGTTAATAAACCCTTATGATATTAACTAATATTACTTTCTGTGTCCAGTCAAAAGATAGAGTTACCTTTTTATATCTTTATTCACACAATATCATCTCTTGACAGATCATTAGTTTATAAATCGTATTCAATAAAAATAAGAATTAGTTTACGAGTAAGTCTAAAATTCCATACTTTAACTTAGACTTAAAAAATAGTCTAGTAGTACTGGTCTGTCGATGACACTTTCTCTTGATGGTAGGGCTTTGTGCAAGCCCGTCTGGGTAGGTATCACCCACTCATCAGTTATTCTACCGCCAAATAACAGTACTCAGTATTGTTGTGTTCCGGTCTGAAGGGTGAGTGAGCCAGTGTAACTACAGGCACAATGGACATAACATCTTAGTTCCCAAGGTTGGTGGCACATTGACGATGTAAGGAATAGTTAATATTTCTTCTAGCGTCATTGTCTATGGGCGATGGTGACCACTAACCATCAGGTGACCCATATGTTCGTCCGCCAACCTATACCATAAAAAAATATGATTAAAAAAGTTATTTATCACAAAGCCATCATATTATTATAAAATAGTAGTAGTGACCGGCAAGGCGATCGCGTCAGCTGGCTGCACGCACAGCACGACCAGTGCGCGCGACATCAGCTCTGTCAGCTCGGCCGCCTCCACCGACGGCGCTGGACACAAAGCAAATACATGTATTTTTAAAAACCAGTATTAATAAACGAAAACGCAAAGTTCAAATGATGAATTAATAAAAAAAAACTAAGAACAGTATATAATAAAATTATACAAAATATATATGAAATAAAGCAATTTATTAAAACAAATATAAAAACAAAAATAAATCAATAGACGAGTAAGACTAAAATAATGAGGAAATCTGTTTATTGTAGCCAATTACAAGAGCCAAAACAATTTAATACATATTTTATATATATATATGTATGTTGTAATTCACCTAGTGTATTCATTAATAACAAAAATATTTAAATTTGGAACGCACCCAGGTCAGTGAGGACACTGAGTAGGTAGCGGGTGTGCGCGGCCACGTGCGCGCGCAGGGCGGGCGACGCCAGCGCGCGCGCCCACTGCGACACGCACAGCGCGCGCGCCTCGCCCGCCGCGCCGCCACCGCCCCCCGCGCCGCCCGCGCCGCGCTGCAGCCGCGACGCGCACAGCAACACCCTGACGTACACGCGCGCGTTACAGCGACTCGAATACGATATTATATATAACGATATTATTGATGTCGTATCACTGCAGGGTGCTATTATAGTAGTTGGCGTATCAATATCGAGCGTGAGAAAAGATCGCATATGATATGTACTAATGTTCAAGTTTATTAATTAGACGACCTCCATGGTCGAGTCGAGTGGTATGTACACCGGTTTTCATGGGTACTCCACTCTGAGGTCCCGGGTTCGATTCCCGGCCGAGTCAATGTATTACATTAGTTTTCTATGTTGTCTTGGGTATGGGTGTATGTGGTACCGTCGTTACTTCTGATTTTCCATAACACAAGTGCTTCAGCTACGTACATTGGGATCAGAGTAATGTATGTGATGTTGTCTCATATTATTATTTTTATTAATATTATATTGCTTGGAAATCGACAAACACAAACTCCACGTTTTTACCTGAAGTGCGGTAGCTCGTGGTAGGGTAGGCCGGGGTTGTGGTGTTCGGCGAAGTACCGTTCGAGAGCGGCGTCCAGTGCCGGCAGGGGTAATCTGTGCCACGGCAACTGACAGGCCCCTTCGAGTGTCTATACGAAAAAAATACTAGTTATTATATAAACAAGATATATAATTATGTACTAACTTAGTAGAAAATTATTAAAGTTATTAATTTCGGGATATTTACCATGGTTTTTATTTTTGTTCGGTGGAAACAAATACAAATAACTAAATTTAGTAATTTCAATAGAGAGGATGGGTTTCAACTGTCGAGAGTATGGAATCCAATAATAAAATTATGCAAAACCCCGCAAAATAAAAATAAAATAAAAAATTCGCGAATTGATACGGTGAGTTTCGTCTGCAAAACACGGGATCGAGTGTCGAGTGTACATAAAATAAATTCGACTAGTGACAATGGTAGGGGTGAAAGTGACAATAGTAGTGGTGACCGGTGTTTACGTAGCAAACGTACAAGAAAGGAGGTAGTTCGATACGGACACAAACGGTGAACAAGACATTCGTAGACAATGTCGAAATATCGAGCTCCACCGAACAAAAATAAAAAACATGGTAAATATCCCGAAATTAATAACTTTAATAATAAAAATAACCATGTTAATTTAAAATCCTTAGTAGAAAATTATTCATTAATTCGATAAACGAGCGGGGACGGCTTTAACAGCGCTAACCTCGGGCGGCACGAGCGGGCGCGCGGCCGTGAACAGCGCCAGCAGCGCCGCCAGCGCCGGCGACACGTGCGCGTCCGCCGCGCCGCGCAGCCAGCACGCCGCGCTCGCGTGCCGCACGAACTCACCGAACCAGCGCCTCACGTCCTCATCCGCAATACCACACAGCTAGACACATATTAAAATATTTAAATACTAGTAAGTCGCCCGCGGTTTCACTCGCGTTTTTAGTCATGTATTAGGCAATAAAAGTAGCCTATGTCATAGCCGAGCTCAGTGTTTGCTTCACATCAAATTTCATCAAATTCGGTTCAGCGGTTTGGTCGTGAAAGAGCGACAGACAGAGAGACAGACAAACAGAGTTACATTCATAATATTAATATAGATTATAAAACAAACAACAACAACAACATCAGCCTGTAAATTCCCACTGCTGAGCTAAAGGCCTCCTCTCCCTTTGAGGAGAAGGTTTGGAACATATTCCACCACGCTGCTCCAATGCGGGTTGGTGGAATACAAATGTGGCAGAATTTCTATGAAATTTGTCACATGCAGGTTTCCTCACGCTGTGTTCCTTCACCGCTGAGCACGAGATGTATTATAAAGACAAATTAAGCACATGAATCAGCGGTGCTTGACTGGGTTTGAACCCTCAATCATCGGTTTAGATGCACACGTTCTAACCACTGGGCCATCTCGACTCAGATTATAAAAAAAAAAACAGTAAAAGAAGTAATCCGCGAGTTTAATATATATAGAGCGTCACCTGCAACGCCAGCGGCACGCAGTCGGCTCGCAGCCACGGCGTTTCCCACGGCAGGCGAGCAAGCTGTGCCAGCAGCGCACAGCTCGCTCGCGGCTCGCCGAGGGCGCACTGCGCCGCCCACTCCCACGTATACCGCAGCATGGCCTCCGCGCTGCCTGTTAAAGAGATTGTTTACCATCGCAATTCACCTTAAATTTTAATAAACTAAATTAAAAAAAGCACCAAAATATACTCCTAATTTAATAATACAAATATACTCTGAAATATAACTAATATTTATATCTACCCGTGACCACGAACGCTGTAAAGTGCTCGAAACGTCGTGATGATAGATATACGCGATTTAAATCCGTTAAAACTAGTTTTATTTGAATGTGTAATAATCGCGAAAATCTAAGACAACATTACAAATATACTCTTCATACAGTTTGGTAAATTTATACCAAAAAACTATGCTTTTGTAAAAAAAAAACAATTTTTTAAAATAAAAAGTTTACGGAACATAAACTACACGTCAATCGTACCTGGACAGTCATCCATTACCATGCGTATGGTTTCGACGAAGCGCTCGAGCACCTCGCGCTGGTGGTCGATTTGTGACAGCGAGCTCTGTGGTGCCACCCAAGGACACCACGACGTCTGCAGCACCGGCCACGAACAGTACGCCACTTTGGAATGACGACAACTTCACAGTATGCATATGGTATGATAGCAAATGGTCATGCTCCGGTGGTAGGGATTTGTCCAAACCCGTCTGGGTAGGTACCAGTGGTACCACCCACTCATTAGTTATTCAACCGCCAAATAACGGTACTCAGTATTGTTGTGTTCCGATTTGAAGGGTGAGTGAGCCAGTGTAACTACAGGCACAAGGGACATAACATCTTAGTTTCCAAGGTTGGTGGCACATTGACGATGTAAGGAATAATTAATATTTCTTACAGCTTCATTGTCTATGGGTGATGGTGACCACTTACCATCAAGTGGCCCATATGCTCGTCCGCCAACCTATTCCATAAAAAAAATACTAATGCATTTCATTAATAGTTTACCTCTCTCCGGCGTGTAGGTACAGCTGACAGCTGCGGCGACGAATTCTTTCAACAGGGAGTGCAATGTGTTCGCGAAGTGCGGAGCGTACTCGGCGTAGAGCGCAGCGTGACTTCGGGCCGACGAGCGAGCTTCCCACCATATTATGCCAAGATCGTGAAGAAGTCTTCCTATCTGAAATTGTAAAGTTAAATAAATATTGATGTATCCCTTTGTTAGAAATAAAACTATCAGTCAATTGATCTTTGATATTGATAATATTATCTTTGATCAGGGTGTGTGTGCTCACATACATTGGCTCTGTAACGAAAATAATCAACCCTTACGTCACCAATACGCCGCCAGCCCTGGGAAGTCAGATGTTATGTTCTGTGCTGGTAGTCTTACTGACTCACTCGCCAATATATTGTATTGCTGGTTGTCAGTAGGATATCTAATAAGTGGTACGTAGGTACCAAGTCTGGCTTGCACAAACCTTTACAATCAAATAAAAATGTTATATTCCAAATATTACTTTACTAGAAGTGTGCACGACCATATCTCGTAGAGCGAGCATTTAACATAAAATCAAAAATCAAAATCAAAATATAGTTTATTCAAGTGGGCTTTTTCAAGCACTTTTGAATCGTCATATAACAATTAAGTGAAGCTACCACCGGTTCGGAAAGTAGATTCTACCGAGAAGAACCGGCAAGAAACTCAGTAGTTACTCTTTTTCAACATTTAAAAAAAAAGTACAGTCATGTTAGTTAATACAATTTTTTAAATTAATGTATCCTGCCTGGAAGTCAACAGGTATAATATGTGCCTTCAATAAACTAGACGCGTCCCATAGACCTCACGCGGATAAGTAGGCTCCCAAGAGTCCCACCTGTTCCAGGTGCAGGTCTCGTGCGCGGCCGGCCAGTGCGGGCAGGTGCGCGCAGTAGGGCGGCGGCAGCGCGCCCGCCGCGCACGCGCGTGCGCAGCGCAGCACGTGCTCGCACAGCTCTCGCTCGCGCACCAGCGCCGCCGAGTGGACGCCTAGAATCTAGGGAATTACTTCATATTCGAGTTACCGAGTAAAGTCTTATACAATAATGTTTTAATTGTTATATATGTAAGTCGACCGTTTTCAAATTTTAATTGTATGAAAATTGAATTTAATTTTACAAAATGACAGCGGCTGATTAAATATGATTTATATTATCTGGATTTTATGACATTCTGTTACGGTTAAGGTATTTATTTTATTATTTTTATGAAATTTGGCTTAAAATTTCGAATGTTATGGAATATTTCCATGTTTTTTAATTTCATTTGTTTTTAAGTAACCACTTACTTCAACTAAAACCAAGTCCTGCTGTTGGGGCTCGGGTCCTATCCGTGTAGCGGCTTTGACGATTGATTCGAGAACTTCGTTTCTCGACGACGTGTCGGTGACATCCGCCCAGTGGGTCATGTCGAACTGATCGCGTTGGAAATTCAAAGTTCGGTTTAATTTTTTTAAAACCTTCACTGTGTTATTTCTTTATTTAATTATCCGATATTAGATCATTTTAATTACATATTAAAACGTAGTTATCCGTTTACATGAATTAAATCTAATATATTTTAAGACCTTGGATAAGTAGCTGAAGAGGGCGTGAGGGGGCAGCGGCAGCGCCAGTACCGTGCCGTAGAGTCGCGGCCAGTGGCTGGCCGGCATACGCGCCGGCGTCACCAGGAGCCCGCACAGCTGCTGCTGCGAGGCACTGCCCGTGCTCCAGCGAGCGAGCAGCTCGGACGTGAGCACGCTGTCGTGGTTGAGCCACCGCTGTGGACAGGCAAGGCAGCGTGAGGCGAGAACACACAAAGAGAAGTAGCGCGTCGAGAGCGGCGGTGCGTACCTGCGCGACGGCCGCCACGAGGGCCGCGAGCGCGTCCCGCGCGGGCGGGTAGGGCTCCGCGCGCGGCGCCGCGCCCCACGCCAGCTGCGCCGCGCGCGCCCCCGTCTGCGCGCTCCAGATGCGTCTACACAGGCGCGGGCTCGCTATTATGTTATGAATGTAGACGTACACAAGAATACTACGAGTCGTAAACTATGGATAATTCCATTCCGACCTTAGTCACGTTACATTGACATTTCTGTAAACAGGACTTGAAATGACTCGAGCCTATTAGAGCTGTCTAATAAAAACAATGTCACAAGGCATTGGGTATTACAAAATTACTTATCAATAAATAGGTCTTTAATAATGTTTACTGGCTATATAGTTTTTTGTTCTTTTTTCGTTTGTGTGTCAAACGAGTTTACTTGTATTCTAGAATAGTCTCGAATAAGTTAGTGCGACAATAAAATCCTTTGACATCGTTACTTTTTTTTTTTGCTTTTCCACATTAATCTATCAGAGCCAATTATTAATTTTGAAGGTTGACATGGAATTGTTGTAACATACGATGTGTACCGACTGTTATAAATAAAGTTAGACTAAAAAGACTGTTTATAAATAAAGTAAAAATGAAGAGACAGCTACTTTGTCAAAATGAAATAAAGCACTCGTGCTGTGACAAAGTCGTCCGTTACCTGCCCACGGAGTGCAGGAGGGACGCGACGCGCGCGGCGTGCGGGCGCGGCCGCGACAGGCGCCGCACGGCCGCGCGCGCGCTGCGTCTGCGCGCACAGAGGAGCGACACGTATTATATACAACAGAGAATACAAGGCGATATGTTGATACGATTAAAAATATATGTGATAATCATAGGAAGATAAGGTCAAAAATTTTATCTTAAATAATCTTAATATCTATGAATGAAACACGTCAAACTTTAAAGCTGGTGAATCCAAAAATATCAATTTTCAACGGCAACGGATAATTTAAAAAAAATACGCAATAATTTCACTCACCTGTTCTCGAGTATAGCTTGCTCCGCTCCGGAAGATATGCACCATTCGTCTTCCTGGACGAAGAAAAATTAAAGTTTGTGAAATAAATTTTATGATCACATACTAATTATTTTTACGTCTCATATATGGAAATAAATCATTCTTTAAATTTCCTATTTGGCTACAATACTAATTATATTAAACAGTAATTTGTCTTGTGTATGTATATTCATTCCTTAAACAGAAAAAAAACTAGTACATTTGGCGGAAACCCTGTGTACAGTGCTACACCAGCAGTGAAAAAGATCAAAGTGTGTCTTTGGCTAAAGGCCTTGACATGGTTTCTCACGGGTATGTGTACGACGATTGGCTTGCAGTCTTGCGGACAGGCAGCTCGCACGGGGGGCAGGGGGCGGCGCACGCGCAAGCCTTCCACCAGATCCCACAGCTGGCTGTCCAGTAGCGCCACACGGAAGCAGTCCGACTGCCATTGTCTGAGCACAGAAATTCACTTATCAAACTCACAATTTTAAACTAATTTAAATAAATTTAACAGGTTCTGTAGCCCATTTGACTTAAAAAATATGTGTGGGACTATTTTGTCCACATTCTTAGCGGCCCAAGAAGCAACGTCTTAAGCACCACTCGCGAGCCGCACGCGCCGATCGGACAATCCTTTGTCTACGCAACTCGCAAAACAACGCGTCAGTTCGCCGACGGCTTTCATACGCTTGACCCGCTTCCGCTAGCTAATAACTTTGCTAAGCAACCTTAGACTTTATTCCTATACGCTTAAGACTGCTCTCATAATTTCATACTTATTTTCTTTATAATTTCATCTGCTTTCCTATCTGTGCTTGTGTTCCTTATTCTTGTGCTTGCGTATTAATGTACTATAAAACTATGTGTGCCTTCTGACTTTTATGTGGACTTGTAATATAGACATTATACAAGTAAGTGACTTTTACACTACACTAGAAATTAGTGTAGTGTAAACCAACCACATATGTATTAAATACATCTTAGTTAATAGTGATTACTCTAATTTCCAAAATAGACCATAAGTTTTTGACTTACTCAGTCAGCTTTTTCAATTCCTCTATATATTTTTCTACCATTTCAATCAGTAAGAAAGGATCCTTCATGACCGTGTCGCTGATGGATATGTGCGAAGTGTGCATGTTGTATCTGCAATCATTTATAAATCAAAATCAAAATAAACTTTATTCAAGTGGGCTTTTACAAGAACTTTTGAATCGTCATTTAACAATTAAGTGAAGCTACCACCGGTTCGTAAAGTAGATTCTACCGAGAAGAACCGGCAAGAAACTCAGTAGTTACTCTTTTTCAACACTTAAAAAATACAAAGTCATGTTAGTTAATACAATTATTTAAATTAATATATCCTGCGTGGAAGTCAACAGGTATTAATTCCACGCCTTTTTATCATCTACAAAAACTTTCATCGAATAATATGCCTTTTTTACCAATGTATTTTTTATAAACGATTTGAATTTACGAAACGGCAAAGTTAAAAATATATAACATCAAATTTACATAACAACGTCCTGTAAAAGACAAAATCGACTGCATTATTTTTATTATTATATATTTTTATAAAGTGAAGCATCATTTACTGTTCTCTACTTCCCCTATTCTTTTAGAATCTGACATCAATAGTTGTATGGTTATCAGCATTGTCAGGTAAATGTATTGCATTGATTCCACAACATTATGTACGTTACGTTAGAGTTCAAGCCTTATCATCATTACATAGTATAAAACAAAGTCGCGTACCGCCATCTGTCCCTATGTATGCTTAGATCTTTAAAATTAAGTAACGAATTATGATGCGGTTTATATAACGGATAGAGTGATTCGCGATTAATATTTTTGGAATGTCGTAAAAAAACACATTCTGTAGTATATTTAGTATCAGCACTGTGCGAATCCAGGAGGGTGTTAGTTAGGATTTCCAAACAGTTTTGGATTTACAACTATCAGAGTCAAAGCGATAGTTGACATAGAAAATATCAGTCAAAAGTAATATCTACGTGCCGTTTTCGCGAGCCGTCCTCGACGCTCATGACGGCGGCCACGGCGCGCTCGAAGTGCGTCGCAGGGCGCGCGGGGGGCGCGGGGGGTGCGGGGGGCGCGGGCAGCGCGGGGCGCGCGGGCGGCGGGGGCGGGGCGTCGTCGAGCGAGGCGCGCCACGCCGCGTCAAGAGCCTTCATATGCATTATATACAATCGCTTTGGTAAACAAACCCCTTTGATAAACACTACATTAACTACTTACTGTACTAATAACAGTTGTCTTTCCTTTTTTCAACCGACTTCAAAAAGAAGGAGGTTATCAATTCGTCTGTATTTTGTTTGTTACCTCATAGCTTTTTACTGGGTGGACCGATTTTGATAATTTTTTTTTTGTTTTTTATGGTATAAGTTGGCGGACAAGCATAATGGGCCACCTGATGGTAAGTGGTCACCATCACCCATATACAATGACGCTGTAAGAAATATTAACTATTCCTTACATCGTCAATGTGCCACCAACCTTGGGAACTAATATGTTATGTCCCTTGTGCCTGTAGTTACACTGGCTCACTCACCCTTCAAACCGAAAGGCAACAATACTGAGTACTGTTATTTGGCGGTAGAATAACTGATGAGTGGGTGGTACCTACCCAGACGGGCTTGCACAAAGCCCTACCACCAAGTAACTGTTCGTACTATTATTAATATCACCTGTTCCGAAATATATCTCGCGATGTCCGCGTGGTGTGGATACGCGCGCACGTTTTCTCCCTCCTCGAGCCACATCAAGTATTCACGAACCATCCTTAAAATACCAAGTGATTAAACCAAGCTATCTAAATATATCGACGACTTCAATGATATTCTAATAAACAGATATGTTATATCCATACTAAACAACAGAAAAAAGTGTGCCGCGCCGGGGACCGTTTATTTTAGTTTATTTTTACATTTCGTTAAAAGCAAAAAGGATAGCTTGATAAAAACAATAAATAAAAGAGATAACTAGATGTTTTAATTACGCAAAACGTATTACTACGTAAAACGACTAAAGGCAAACGTCCCAATTGGGACGTTTTCTGGTCTTAACTTTTTGCGCGTTAATAACATATCTGTTTACTACAACATCATTGGACGACTTATACTACAGTTTAAATAAACCAAAAAGGAAATGAAAACGCGAAATACAGCACGACCTAAAAGTGCATGGTACTGATTTTCAATACCCAATTATTACTTTATTAAGTCAATGATGCGAAAATTTCAAGTACTTACTTCTCTGCCGCAGTGTGATAAGAGATAAGGTTTGATACATCATATCCTTTTGTCTCACTCTCACTTCTGGTCTCAGTATCGCTATCGCCTTCTGGCTCAGTCTCATCCTGATCAGATTCCGTGTCTCCAATTAAATCGGTTATTATCGATAATGTTTGAAATAAATTATTGTCTAGAGGGGGGGTATTCTTTCTAACTTTGCTTGGTGCCGCAGTACTGGAGGTTGCACTGTCGCTGGCCTTGAGTACATCAACCTGGTTACGATGATATGTAGCTGTTTCTTGAAGTCGTTTCTTCAGTTGCGCGAGGGTGCGCGACTTGACTATTCCGCTGAAGAAAAGTGGTCCAACAGGTGACGCGGATTCAGATCCTCTATAAGCAGAAAATCAATTAATAATTACAACAAATTCAAATAAACTACTTTTAATAGCAAGTTTAAGTTTATTATACGAGAAGATTACTAATGTTCTGATGAGGTGACATTTTGGCAAGCCTACTTTCCTACAGTAAACTTTAAATAATTAAACAATATGCTAGCAATATTATACCGACCGGTGCAACCACATATGCATCAGTAGACGCCACAGCAGCAAGTGAGCGGGATGTTGCATGGGCACCGACAGCACTGCGCATGCGCAGCGGTGAATCGAAAGCTCATCGTCGCACAGGGAGGACCCGATTTGCTGCGGAGTTAAAAGGATTATATTGATTGACTCAGTACGAAACTCGATGGATTGAGAGTTTATTTATTCATTTATTTATTTAATTGATACACCACAGTATTTGAAATATAACACTTAAAACAAGAATACAGAAAAAAGACAGATACAACTTCAAACACTTAATAGGTATATACAGCATTAATAGTTACGTTAGCCTCCAATAACAATTTTTAACTATACTCTATTCAATAAATACTACAGACTGCAATAATAACACGCTTATTAATTATTTAAAATTTAGACAATTGAAATACTAAATACACACAAATGACAATAAAGAATTCTTAGAGATAATACCATAAATTCACAAAATTAAGCAAAATATAACAGTTTAAAAACAACAACAATAAAGATATCCCAATCACAATAACGCTCCCAACATTAATTTTTTGCGAAATATAGGTTCATCGTCGGCGGCTGACCTTGAGCGCGTTGTCGACGTGTATCCTCTGCGCGGCGGCCCGCTGGCGCGCCAGCTGCGCCAGCAGGCGCGCGTACATGTGCGTGGCCAGCTCGCGCGCGTGCGCGTGCCGCAGCGCGCACTCGCACAGCAGCGGCGCCGCGCCCGCGTGCCGACCGCCGTCGCGCACCAACTCCTGCCCGGACTCTTCCTGGTGATACCGAACTTATTGATTCACACTGATTCTGTTGGACGCAACCACTTAAGGAGACTCAAGGGCGCAAAAGACAGCTGCCGGTCTATTTATAATCATAGAGCTATAGTCTGTTCGCGTTAAGAATGCAGTGAGTTGTCATTGTTTGACCAATCAAATCTTTTTAAAAGAAGAGTAAAAGTGTATGTATATTTGTGTTAAAATTCCAACAAATTATATTTGTTTTAAAGACTAAGTATAATGAATTTAAAAAGTACACATTAACGTAAGAAATCGAAATTAAGTCATTAATATTTTAATCACTATTACTTACACTATTACTGTCGTCGTTAGTGTTTATAATAAAATAATTTTCTGCAGCGAGTTCCATAACATTATCTAAATCCCACATGGCAATTTCTTCTTGTAGCATGGCAGCATTTCTCACACTTTTATTTTTACAAAGTAGTGTGGTATTCATTTTTTTTAATATCAGTTAATAAAAATAACTTGACTTTGTAATTTGAAAAGATTTGATTGGTCAAAGGTGCCGGTAAACAATGACAACTCACTGCATTCTTAACGCGAACAGATTATAGATACTTCCTTTGTGAAATTTTTACTAAGTAGGATTACTGCATTTGTCCATCAATCAGTCAGTCAGTGACAGAATATTTGCAAGGATGTTATGTTTACAACCGTCTTGCGATATTCGTTTCTAAAAGAAAATTCCGCAGATACTTTAACGTTGTCCATACAAAACTTACTCATAAGGTGTAATACAATAGGCTATTTGACTGGTCTTTAAAATCAATTTTATATTATTTAGTAGAAGTTAAGGATCCCAGTAAAAGTTGTTTTTTTTATTTCTAGTACATATTTGCTGAAAAATTCCATATTTAAATAACGCGCGAAAACGCTACTTGGACAATATGGCGCTGCAATGGGGTCGGTGACGTCACTTTGCTGTATTTTAATCTGTGGTAACTATAGTAAAAAATCAAGGTTTACAAGAAAGTGAGTTCATCATAAGCCCGGCCAATCAGGAGCGTTTTGTGTCACGTGACAAACGTTTGAAAAAATGCATTTTTATTTATGGATTTTTGAATAAATTACGTATTATTTTCAACTTTCGTTAGTAAATAACCATTTTGAAACTCATAATATACATTGATTACAATAATACACAGTTTATTTTTCGCATTGTCAAATAGCCTATTCTATAAAATGACAATTAACATATAACAGAAAGGCTGCAGCGAGCGCGGCGCGTCACCTGCAGCGCGGCGGCGACGTGCGCGTCGAGCGCGCGCCAGGCGCGCGTGCGTCGCAGCGCGCGGTCGAGCAGCGCGCGCGTGCGCGGCGGCAGCGCGGGCGCCCACAGCGCGTGCAGCCACGCGCGCAGCAGCGCGTCGCGCTCAGCCTCGTCGGCGCTGGGGGCGATGTTGTATTTGTGGGTGGCAGTCAATATTACCATATGTGTAAGCGCTAAGGTAATGCTAATGTGTTCAGTTAGTAATATTAGTTCCGAAAGTCGCGAGTAGATGTCACTCTGTGTCCTATTAATCGCACAGGCGTTTGACGGTTGTAAGCGAGAACAGATGCGAGTGACCTAGATAAAATGTTACTCAAGACATCTAAGAAGCTTATTAATGATTTCAAACTTGAGCTCCTAAACATAATGCTCCGTAGCTATTGCGGTTATCGTCAAACCCATCTCAACATATTTAAAAGTAATCTAGAAGAATATCAATTTATTAACACTAAAATATGTGGCCAAAGTTTTGTAATTTGTAACGCCACTAAACAAAAGGCAACCCTAAGAACAATAATAATAATAGTTACTCTGGATCTTGGAGCTGATCCAGCACGAGCTTCTGCAGCAGGTCGGCGCCGCTGTCGGCGCGCTGGCCCAACGCGCGCTGCACCAGCGACGGCCCGAAGTTCAGGATCGTTGCAAATATTTCGGTGAATCTTTAATTCAGACCAATTATAAACTAAGCTTAGCTTTTTACTATTATAGATTTTTTTTTTAATATTTTACTTTTCCATTTAATTTTTTTTTTTGTAAAACAACAAACTACATAATTTATAAGAAGTGCAAGAAGTTGAATTTTATTTAGAGGTAAAACTACACTTACTTTGGCGTGAAGGAAATGGACTCCGGCGACTGCGCCATCACCCTCATGACGAATCCCGCACAGTGCAGCGCGTCCAGCGGACGAGTCTGAGCCAGCTGGAGCAGAGCTTCTGCGCCAGGACCACATGCCTATTAATAGCATATTATTACATTTATGTGCCTCTATAACTTTTAAGGCGCATCAACATATATTTGCACGAATTTAACTCCACCCAACCAGGGCCGTATTTAGGGGAGGGCAACCGGGGCAACTGCCCTGGGGCCTCCACATTAGTGAGGGCCACAGTTTTCAGCAAGTTAACAAATATAAATATTATAATGTTATTATTTATCATTTTAAAAGTTACCTATACAAGCAAATAAATCATAGCTTACTGATTGAAATAAAAAAAATAATTAATTCATGATAATATAATAATTAGGTTGTTCATGCTTCTGTTTGTCTAGGGCCCCCACTGCTTTGTGGCCCGGGGGCCTCCAGACCTTTAAATCCGGCTCTGCACCCAACAGTCTGCAAACGGTTACGGCCCGACTCACCAGCGGCACGGAGTGTCCCCAGTCGCCGGCCAGCAGCGCCAGCGCGGCGTGCAGCGCGCTGGGCGGCGCGGACACGGGGGGCGCGGGCGGGGGCGGGCCCGCGCCGCGCCACAGCGAGCGGTGCAGACACAGCGCGCGCAGCACCCGCCACGCCCAGTCGGGCGCCGCCCCGCGCCGCGCCGCCCACTCGCACACCCACGAGCCCGCGCACAGCTGGCTCTCCAGCGCCACCCCGCTGCACACACACACTTATACTTGGTGGTAGGGCTTTGTGCGAGCCCGTCTGGGTAGGTACCACCCACTCGTCAGTTATTCTACCGCCAAATAACAGTACTCAGTATTGTTGTGTTCCGGTTTGAAGGGTGAGTGAGCCAGTGTAACTTCAGGCACAAGGGACATAACATCTTACTTCCCAAGGTTAGTGGCGCAGTGACGATGTAAGGAATAGTTAATATTTCTCACAGCGTCATTGTCTATGGGTGATGGTGACCACTTACCATCAGGTGGCCCATATGCTCGTCCGCCAACCTATACCATAAAAAAAAAAAAAACTTACTGTGCTGCTATCGACGAATGGTATACTTCCGACGAAAACCAGTATTTTGTACACATTATATCTATCTGTATGTATTTACTACGACCGATGATAAAAACGACTAGATTATTACGATCTAGAAACCGAATGACATTAGACACTATTGTGGAAATAATAATATTTCTTTTAATAAATTGAATGTATGAAAAGAGCAAGGTTGTTTATAGCATGACCTTGCTAGCAGGTGCAGTTACTGATTTAAATAGAGTTATAAGCAAATATTTTATGCTACAACTACGACAATACACATTAAATATCATATATATATATATATATATATATATATATATATGATATTTATATATATATATCTTAATATAATGCCGAGCAAATTGGAAAACAAAAAATTGCTGGTAAGTAAGTGATAAATATAGGGTTTTCAAGCAAATAAGAATAATTTACTACTTACTACACTTCTTTTAAGTAAAATCTGAAACTTAAAATGGATAAACAAAATCAACGTAATAAATCTCACGTGTGCGGCGTGTAGTCCAAGTTAAGCAGGAGATGCTGCAGCAGCTGCGGACATCGGAGCGCCCAGTCGTCCAGCACGGCGGCGAGCTCGGCCGGCGCGGGGCGCCAATCTTTCAGAGACAGCGGCTCCAACAGCGAACCGTCCGCTTCCACTGACAAAAGGTACACCAAAAGTTTTCAATACTTGAAATATTTAATAACGTTATTTCTTTTACTATCTTAAAAAAATTAAGTTCTTATATTTTCGGACAAAACTATGGACGAATTCACAAATATATTTTTTATTCACAAGAGGCCGTTTATCATTACCGGACTTTATCTGCCCATATGGCCGGAAATGGTAGGTGGTTAAATATTCGAACAGTGTATGGTTGGTATCAAGGCATGCGCACTTATACAAGGTCACCAAGTAAAATTCATCAGCAAAACCAGAGATAGAATAATTGTGTACAAAAGTCTATTAGTTTACCGGATAAGAAACATTACATACCCTGATTGTTGTCAGCTAGCATGTGGAAGGCGAGCGTGTGCACGTGAGGATGAACGGCAAGTAATTCAGGCAGGAGTTCTCGTGCGGTGACGTCACAGAGACCCTTACAAGCTGGTTTGCGATGAATTCCCGTCTAAAATTAATAGTAGTTGAATTATAATTAAATAGTATTATTGAACATAAAATATTACGTCTTTGCTAAACAAAACCTTTACAAACCTGAAACAAAAAATCTAGCACAGTCCTAGCTAGATCTTGGTCCTGCGGGCGGGACAGAGCGGCCTGCGCGACGATGCGCGTGCGCAAGCCGCAAGACTGCGCTTCTACTTCCACTGAAAGCGAGGCGATGTGCACCGACTTGTCTGTAGAAGAATCGTACGATATGACTTACAACGCTGTTCCATTTTCATATCAGTCATAATTATACAGGGTTATTGGTAACTCGATGTATAACCGTTAGGAGGTGATATGGGCGACTATTTGCAATAATTTTAACCCCCATATACATTATCCAAAAGTGAACCATTTTTGAGTTATCACGTTTTTTAGTTTTTTTCAAAATTTGTCAATAAATGCAACTTCAAAAATTTATTTTAAAAAAGTTTCAATAAAATCTATTTTTTTTTTCATATGTTTTATAAAAACGATTAAACGCTGAATATTTGTCAATATTTAAACAATAATTATCGGTTCAAATTTAAAAATGCCAGACGGATTTTTTTTTTTAATTATTGCAAATAGGCACGGGCACAGGCCCCTATCACCTCCTAACGGATATACGTCGAGTTACCAATAACCCTGTATATGAATGACGCAAGTATCCCAAAATATATTTTACGACTTTTGTAAATTTTAAAGCTTACTATAAAGTTAAAGATTATGCGTCGGTTCGGTTATTTTTTTTTAAATTAATAGTGCCTTCTTTTTACTACAAATACTGTAAATAAATGAAAAATAATAATGACGGTGGTAGTGTCGCCATAGATCTATCACAATGGGCCACAAACTGACCGTGCAAGCCACCAATAAGCGTATTGCAGTACTCCTCCGCGACGTTGTCGCTCAGCAGCGTGGCGGGTAACTTGTGCGCCTCCTCTCCCAGCAGAGTGAGGCCCGCAGCGAAGCAAGCCTCCAGCTCCGACGGTATCTTCTCTGCTAGATCTTCTACGTACGATGATCTAGAGGGTAATATATTTTCCTTGATTCTTTCCAACTAAATAGTTTATCGGCTGTCAGTTTTCCTCTCAAAAGTATTTATTTATTTATTTATTCTTTATTGCACCCAATCTTACAACTAAAAAATAACATTTTAGTTACATAAAAGTTGCATGAGGTGCAACAGGCGGCCTTATCGCTAAGCAGCGATCTCTTCCAGGCAACCTTTGGGTAAAGGATCATGATATTGATATTAATGGGAAGGGTACAATAACTTTTTACATATATATATAGTATAAATTCTTAATAGAATAGTATACAATACACAAATAACAATAAATATATATAATATAAATATATACTATATTAAATACATACATACATACATAAATAAATACATAAAATATATATATATATAATAAGATAGGAGATATTAACTAAACAAGAAATTAACAACAACAACAACAACAAAAGTTAGTTATATCCCCGGCTAACCTGGAGTGCATGTGCAGCGCGGCGAGCGCGTGCAGCGCGGCGGCGGCCAGCGTGCGCAGGCGCGCGAGCAGGCGCGCGTAGCCGGCGTGCGAGCGGCGCGCGCGCACGCACACGCCGAGCGCGGCGCGCACGCCGCAGCTGGCCTTCAGCACGCCGTGCCCGCCCGACGCGTCGCCCCACCACTGCTCACTCTGCTCGCTCAGATCCTGCAACAATACGATACGATGCTAACATGCACATTTTTTTATTTTTTATGTATAGTGTTTGAAAAGAACTTTCAATAAATGAAATATTTAATTTTTAAGCCAATAATTTTAATGTAGAGAAGTTTAAAACTTATTACTATAATATTTTTTTTATTTAATTGACATTTACAACATCCACGGGCTCACTGTCGCCTGTGCCTTGTTTAACATTCTACTGGTGTACATTTTAGCATTGTATATTTTACTAAACATTAGCAGATCTTTGCTGGCCTTCAAGCTTGTCGTTTTAGAAGACGAAGCCCACACTGTAGTAGTGTAAGTGTGAGCTAAATTCGATGCATTATTTTTTTATTTATTTTTTATGGTATAGATTGGCGGGCGAGCATATGGGCCACCTAATGGTAAGTGATCACCATCGCCCATAGACAATGACGCTGTAAGAAATATTAACTATTCCTTACATCGTCAATGTGCCACCAACCTTGGGAACTAAGATGTTATGTGCCTAGTGCCTGTAGTTAAATGTAAATCTATGGGCTATATGTGGTAAACTAGCAGACCTGTCTGCTGAACAACGCAAGGCGCGCGAGTAAGTCCCTCAGAGGCAGCGCCTGTAAAAGGGCCAGCAAGTCGCGCTCGCGCAGCCGCCCCTCCCCCACCGCGCACCCCTCACCACTGTCGTCAAGCTCCTCCCACGCTTCACTGTCTGAATTTGTAAACGCATTATGTCATAATATTTTTAATATTTTCCAGAAATTAAACACTGATAAAATAATCAATTGCATAAATTGCTCTGAGGACATAATATGGTGATAAAATACAGGACCGGTGTGGTAGACCGTATCCGAAAGTAAAAGATATACAAAAATAACGATACATGCTCAAAACTAAAAATAAAATGTTTTTCCCGACCTTTGACGAAGGATATTATTATTAATTGAAAAAATAATCGTAGCACACGTGAATTGACACGTGAATGTGACTCATAATCAATAAAATTAATAATTTATTACAGTTAAAATCATTTTATAATTGAAATGTTCATTCACTGATTTTCAAATCCGCTCTGTATTACTTTAACTTTCTTTACTTTTACTTTATAATCATACAACAACAACAGCTTGTAAATTTCCCACTGCTAGGCTAAGGCCTCCTCTTGGTGCTGGTGGGTTGGTGGAATGTGGCAGACTTACTATGAAATTAGACAAATGCATGAATGAATTAAGCACATGAATATTCAGTGGTGCTTGCCTGGATTTGAGCCCGCAATCATCGGTTAAGATGCTCGCGTTCTAACCACTGGGCCATCTCGGCTCACTCGGCTACATTTCGATTAACTCAGCAAATAAACGCACAGCACTCACCCTCCGTGCACTCGTGCGCCGACTCGAGCACGGGCCGCGTGAGCAGCAGCTCGAGCACGCCCAGCAGGCGCGCCGCCGCGCACATGTCGGGCACGCGCACGCTCACCACGTGCCCCGCCCACTGGACCGAACGCGTCTGTCTGTAGTCGACAGACAGTCGACAGATATATTTAATACATATAAATATACAGGGCCGGATTTAGGGGAGGGTAACCGGGGCAACTGAACTGGGGCCTCCACATGAGAGGGGGCCACAGTTTTCAGCAAGTTAACAAATACTGAGATATAGTCAAATTATAATAATGTTACTATTTAATATTTTAAAAGTTACCGATACAAATACGATACAATTCATAGCTTACTGATTGAAATAAAAAAAACTAATTAATTCATAATAATATAATTATTAGGGTGTTCACGCTTCTGTTTGTCTAGGGCCCTCAATGCTTTGTGGCCCCGGGGCCTCCACACCTTTAAATCCGACTCTGTAAATATATATAAACCAGCATTATGTTACAACCAGTATACATTCGTCTTATGCTTTTATGATATAATCGTGACGAAGAAAATGTTCATTATAAACAGAAAACTTTTAAAACGTTATTTTGCTAATGGTTAATTTAAGGCGTAATGTGATTATCATAACGATGGCACCTATCTGGACCAACTTGGACATAAGCGATCACAGATATATTATAATTATAATATTTGATATTGATGCAGTAATAATTTTAAAGAAAACACATGAATTTTAATGAAGCTAAACAAATAAATATGTTCAACATTATCAGACGCGTTTTAGGCGCGTCGCGTGTTATGTTGTCAGGTGTGTTCAAGTTTGATATCAAATTTCATTGAATTCGATTTCGCAGTTTGTCTGTGAATCGTAGCAACGAAGAGAGTTCCTGTTAAATTTATAATATACTAGCGATCGGTCCCGGCTTCGCACGGGTACAGAGATATGACACCACAGTGGAAACTTCTAAAATTATCAGTGTTTCTTTACTAAATTGACCATGTATTATATATATAAAAACCTTTTTCTCGAACCAATCTATCTAGTAAAAAAACCGCATCAAAATCGTTGGATTTAAGGATAAATATATGAACAGAGAAAGCGACTTTGTTTTATATTATGTAGTGAAGCATACATTTTACTATACCTGAATAGATTATGTAGAACAAACAGCAGGTGATTTAAGTTCTCTTCTTCCAATAGAACAGAAGACAGGACGCTGGCCCAGCGCTGCAGCGCTTGAGCGTACGCGGCGGGCGCTGCGTCACTAAACCGAAGAGCGTCGAACACCAACGACAGCGCCTCACGAATATACTCATTTGGTTTCTGTATCGTTTCATTTATCACCTCATCTATCTTTAAATAAAATATATGTATTATATATTTGTTACTTATATATTATACATATGGGCCGAGATGGCCAGTTGCGATTGCGGGTTCAAACCCAAACAAGCACCACTGAATATTCATGTGCTTAATTTGTGTTTATAATTCATTTCATGGTCGGCGGTGAAGGAAAACATCAAGAGGAAACCTACATGTGTCTTTCGTAGAAATTCTGCCACATATGTATTCCACCAACCCGCATTGGAACAGCGTGGTGTTCCAAACCTTCTCCTAAAAGGGAGGGCTTTAGCCCAGCAGTGGAAAAATTTACAGGACGTTGTTTTGTGGTATGCACATTTTTTTTTTATTCATTTTAATCTATTTTTTCTATACATTTGTGGGCAAAAGACACAGGAGGGTTTAAATTAGGTCATTTAAACACTATACATTTTACTGGCACCGAGTTATTTTCAAGCTTGTTTCAAAAAAGTATTTTAAGTAAATAGAATTTAATCATTTTATTATTTATCACGAAACTTACATCACAATGCGTTTGCAGTGCTGTATGCTGGTGATGGCAATATGAATCCTGCACGTCTTGCAATAGAGCCTCTAATCGCAGGCGTGCTGCTGATAACCTTTCCCTGTCCAGCTTGGCAATATCAAAGTTAGCTTTTAAATTTACATTTGTCCCACAAGGACACTTTTCCGATAAATTTAATGTACGTTTCTCCACTTTCCAAAGGGTAGCCCTACTCCTTTCCTCTTCGACATATTTACAGCTTAAGCGATTGCGTTCACGATCGACCGCAATCAATGAAGTTCTGAAAACGAGATTTTATCACATTTGATCACATGGTACAGTCGATGACAGGTTTCCTTCATCTATAGACTTCTATCACTTCCTATATGTGGAATATTCCTAATCACGTAATCTAAGATTTTAACCGGTGTACCTATCAACTCACTACTACCCAACAGGCCTACGACGACGTTATCATAATCCAGTCGATGAAAGTGAGACTCTGTATACACGAAAGTGTTCCTCACGCAGTTGTGGCCATCACTAGACAAACCAATACCTGTGTCTTTTACACGAACGATAGTGACGATGCTATCGGCAGATTCCTCGGCCCAGCGGCAGATGCTTAGAAAGGACCATCCTCAGAGCACAGCCTCAAGACATCTATACATAAACTCGATATCAGAGTCACCGAGTCTGTACTCTCTCTGATCGAGCGCGGAGCAGGCGCCGCTGGATTGCAGTAATGTTTTTAATAGGATTAAAAACCTTATTTATCATTTTATTAAAGTAGAATGTAAAAAAGGGCATGGGTAACTGTGATCTGCCTGTGATATGCCTGTTGATCTTGATAAAATAAATAAAAACTCACTCAATTTTAATATAACATATATGCACAATTCAATCTTGAATAAGTAAGAAATATGTTTAACAAAAAAAAACAATTTTCCTTCAGAAAGTGATGAAACAAACGATGATAATTAATAGCACTCAGTCAAATAAGTGAGTAACAAGTTTTTGGAAACTTACATGTATGGGGACGACATATAAACTGCCTAGAGAGGCCCCTTTAAAATAATACAATGATAAAAAAACTGGCATGTAAATTAAATGACTGTAAATACTAACTATTTAATTTAGAGTAGTTTATAAGGCAGAAACAAAATTATCGGTTCAAACTTCAGGTATTGCCTGAGTATAATCCTTATCACGAATACAAAAAAATTACTATGGCCTAAATTTATATCCAAATGCTGGTAACTTACTGCTCACCGCTAAGACTACCCTCCCCTACCAGTTGGAAAGGTTATTTTGACTATCAAGAATAAGAGTTAATATATGTTAGTAAAGAAATATTATATTTTTACCTAAAAGTAGACAGCAGATCTATTAAGGGATGATCAGGTGTACTTCGAGGCCCAGCTTCGACAATAGCCTCCTCTTGTTCACTAATTGCTCTAACTTCAGCCAACTCCTTTCCACCAAACAGTCTTATTGCTTCATCTAATGGCAAACATGTGACTTTAGTCTTTGTTTCTTCCTGTACTTTTTCAGTATGCAGGTAGGTAGCCGGTGCAGATACATTTTCTTCAAATAAAGGAGCTGAAGGTAACACAGATTCCTCTGCTTTTTCTATTTCCCTAATGGAATTAGTTTCCGTAGATTCAACATCTTTATTTACATCGCTAGTGGTATTGGCAGTAACAATTAAGGGTTGCTCTATTTCTACTTTTTCAACTTTATTAGATTTATCTATAACATTTGTTGTTTCTGCAATAGTTTGTGTTTCAGGTAAGACTTCATTTGGTATAGTTTCATTGGATATAGATTGCTGCTCTTCAATCTGCACATCTTGTGATAATACTTTTTTTAATTTGTGTTTGTCTTTACTTTTCCTTTTCTGAAAAGTACAATATTTTACTTGGAACAGCAAATGTAACTAACAGTAATTATCTGTGGGTGCACCATTTCATTGTAAATGAAACACATTAACGGAACAAGCAATAAAATAATTAGTTAATATAAAGAAATGGTGAAGACACCACAGATGGAGAATAATAATTATTATTAAAAAATTTCTACTTTACTTGTTATGGAATGTATCTAATTTAAAATATTATAACATGAATTTAAAAATACAATAACCTTTTTTATTTTCTGCATAACCCAATGTCATAATATTATAAAATGTTGTATCATAATTACAGATAATTTTTTATTAAATAAAAATAATAACAATTCATCCTTGATAAAAATAATACGAATTACTGAATGCATATCATATTACTGATCTCTTTGTTCAATTAACGAAGTCACAAAATACCGAATTATGCATTGTAATAAACAAAGACTGTTAATATAATAAATGTAAACCTATTTTAATATCGATATATGGTATATTTTATACATACCTCTTTTGATTTTTCTTTAACCATCGTAGCCATTGTGATATAGATTTATATTTTTTTCTAGAAATGTTAGAATATAAATATTTCGAATGTTTTTTTCATTTTTTACGTCTTGTATATTTTGATTTGACGATCAGCTGTATTATTTGACATAAACAAGTCAACAAAGGTAATACTTAACTTTCAATGTCAATAAAAAATAATATTGCCAGACTAATATATATTATCAGTCAAAATAAAGTTGAAACAGATTTCATAATTAATATGTTTCATTTAATATTTCGGTGTTAAGTCGAATACCACTTAATTTTTGCACTACACACACTTTTGCACAGGTTGCACTAGTTCACGTTCTATCTGAGAACATCATATATAATAATTTGAAACGCGCATAACTTAAGAGGTACGAAAATAGCACCAAACTATTCTTAGTAATGCTTCATGTTTCAGAAAGATAAAAAACACTAAATGCAAGGTATAAAAATTGCACTGAAATAAAATTAAAATTATTATGTGAATTATAAGAACTATCAATTTTAAATAAAAAATTAACGTTCACTTCAAATTAAAACCTTTGCTTATGACTTGATGTTTTTTTCCTTATAATAACAAGGACCATATATCAATATTAAGACTTCTAGCGCCAAAGTTGCGGAAGTCTCATACAAACTTCAATACCCTAGCTTCAGGAGTTGGAGATTACAACTTTTATATATTTTTTATAGTTCACATAGTGATTCCAGTTTAGATACCAAGTTTCAGCTTTTTAGGATAAAAGTCAATAACCTATGAATCTTAATGGTCATCAGTGAATCAGTGACGAAATCAAAGGTTTTTAGATATCAATAAAATCTTTTTTTTCTGCTATTGTTTGTCGGATGAGCCTATGGGCCACCTGATGGTAAGTGGTCACCACCGCCCATAGACAATGACGCTGTAAGAAACATTAAACATTTCTTCCACCGCCAATGCGCCACCAACCATAGGAACTAAGATGTTACGTCCCTTGGTCCCTAGTTACACTGGCTCACTCACCCTTTAAACCGGAACACAACAATACCAAGTACCGGTGGCGGTAGAATATGTGATGAGAGGTTGAACTAACCTACCCAGACGGGCTTGCACAAAATCCTTCCACCAAATAAAAGTGTTAATAAGTCTTCTATTGATAACATACCCTGAAAATTAAAAATAACGACAAAGCGTAAGTTTTAATCGAAAAAAGTAGGTTCGGTTTAGTTTAGCTTGGCTCATCTTTAGACAACTTATAAAATATGAAGGTTCAAACCTGTTCAACAGTGAAGTCCAAAGAAACTGTATCCTAAAATTTATTATACAACCAGGGAGTTTAAACAAAAAAAAATTCTTTATACTTTTGCCGATTCTTCTCAGACCTGAAATATACATATATTGCCAAATTGTAAAATATGTAACTACATACAAATTTAGCAGGTTTCAAGGATCTGTTAATTTTTTTTCATCCATATTTCTTAAGTCAGGATATTTTATTTTGAGGGCCAGTAGTATTTTTTTCTTTGCCTATCATAAATGCCTGGGTCTGGCTGTACAATTGTACGTTGTGTAGATGAATTTGGGTTATGCATTAACTACTTTGTCGATATATTGTAACGTACAAAATAGAATAATTTTAACCTAGGAATAAGTATTTTGTACCAATGTTTAGTAAACGTTTGTTCACTCATGCCTAACTAAATTAGAATAGTCTGAAAAATCATCGCGGATAGGACATACAACCCCTGCTTCTTCTTTATAACTTCAATGATTCTTGTCGATTTATTTACCTAAGTTTTGCATAAAGTAATATTCTAAAAATTTTCAATAAAAATATTCAGTCACTCAATAATTAATAATGTTTATAATACATACGTATTCTTATTTTAATATAAATAACAGAAAATATCATTACTAATTATTATAATAATCTTTATATATATAAAAGAAATACCGCTGATTAATAACTCACCACGAGATCTAGAACTATAAGTGCGGCTTAACATAACTTCTTTCATTAAGATATGATTTTGGAAATTTTAATTTTAACATCTATCCCTATCCTAGGAGTAAATTATCAATTTTATCCACAGAAACGGACGAATTGTTTGTGTATAATTTGCTTCTAACTTCTAATAAACTTATTACATCATTATGATTAGCTATAAATATTGTAATGTAAGAGGCGATTACCTAGAGACAATAAATAGCATATTAATTTTTTACTGAAGATTGCGGGTTTAAACCCAGGCTATTGCGTTTTCATATACTTATTCGTGTTTTAAATGAATCTCTTACTTGGTGATACAAGATAAGTAAACCAATCGACGTATACTCTAGCAAATACGGGTTTGACATATTATAACGGCACTGCTAAAAAAGTTCCGTCCCTTCTCATCAAAAGATTAGTTGTTTATCTACGAACTAGAGATTTGCTTATTCTTATTGGTTGGTAAAGTTGGCGACGTATTGGCCATGGAAAAAATGGTTAATATTTCGTACAGTGCTAATTTATATGGCCATTTAATAAAAGGTCGTCCGCGTATTAATTTAATAAAAAAATAATAGAGACTTTTCGATATATTATATGAAAATATTTTTAGAAATTAAAACAAATGTACCATTTATACGTACGGCTTTGAATGTATTTATGAATATATGTTATTAACGTGAGAAATAATATGTATATACTAAACGTATAATATATGTAACATTTTATATTTACTGTTACGAGTTTAGGCGCCAATTAGTGCTTAATAATATATTGGTAACCAACGTCCACTGTTTGCCGATTTGCCACCAAGGTTCAGTTATATAACATAATAACACACATCTTGTATATATATAATTGAATTATATATTTTATTTTATATAAATATTATACTTAGTATGACAAAACAATCCATAACAAAATTTTATTTGATAAAAATATATAAACTTTAATATTACAATATCTACATGGCACATATTCCTTCACATTTTCTTCAGTCCCTTAGATTCTCACTATTTACAATTTAGTTTATAAACTAAGTTAATTTAATACTTAGCCACATAGACCTAGGCGGTATATAAGGTATGCAATTTATGCTTCGGTGTATGTAATATTATCATCGTCGAAATGTTGTTGTACGATAAACATCGGAGATTTTATTTTTCTATTGACCGGAGGTGGCGACGATGAAAAACTTCTGGTTGGTGCTGATTGACTTTGCATTTTCGCATTGAACATTATATTATCAATTTCGTGCATGGCTATATCTCGTTGACGTTCATCTAACTTTCTTAACTTCTTGGCTAGGAGCTGTCCGTACAATTCGTACTCATCTTTATCTTTTTTGAAATCGGAGACATTTTTCAAATAATCACCCACATCTTCCATTTCATTTTTCGCATAGATAATATATTCATTATTTAATTGAGCCTTGGAACCTGATGGTCTATTTTGTCGTTTATTGGAACTTTGTCTCTCTGTATTTGAATTAACTGTTGAACTGTTCGTTTGATTGTGGTTATTCACTTGTCTTGTGTTGTACGTTGGATTATAATTGCTACTCGATTCGTACTGAAACAAGAGTAAATTAGTAAATATTTTCACGAAGGTATTGTAAGAATTTTTCCGTCTAAAAGTAAAATTGAAATTTGATCTTAAGAGTACATTTGTTGTCGTTCTATTTGTACTTATTGGTTTGATTCGAATTAAAAATGAAGCGTTGAGGCTACTTAATGGATAATCAAACGCGGTTAGGAAGTGTACCAAAAGATAACTTAAATCATATGTGCTCACACGAAACTTTTAACAATGACTGTGCGTTCAGTACCACGACTGAATTTTCGTATTAACCATAAATCGGATTCGGATAAATATAAACGTATCCATATGCTTAACATTGTTGGATGAATATTTACTACAAGTGTATCCATCGATTCGCATTGGAAAAGTTTGGTAGAATATTCTCCAAATATTCTCCACAAAAAGAAAAGAATATATTAACTCAGCCATGAAACATAATAGACTAGAAGAATATTTTCTTATAATCACTAGTAGTTTTCGACCTTATTATATTGTTAATCTTATTAAGGAGACATATAAGCTTTTATATATATGTATATGATTTCAGGAGCAGCTGCTTGAAACAATGTTCAAGACTATAAATAAACAAAACGAAGAAAAATAATAGAAATGTAACTATTATTTAATTATAGGATTATTTAATTACTTATTGTGAACTCGCTAGTTCCGACTCGCCTCAGCTCGCATAGGTGTAATGCTGATACTAAATATACTATAGACTTTTATCTATTTACGACATCACATCAGAAACTTCTAAAATTCCCTGTTTTTTTACTATATTTTTCGTGTATTATATTATACAAAAACCTTCCTCTCGAATTACTCTATCTATTAAAAAAACCGCATCAAAATCCGTTGAGTAGTTTTAAGGATTTAAGCACACAAAGGGATATAGGGACAGAAAAAGCAACTTTATTTTATACTATGTAGTGATAGTGGCTAGGAATACAACCGACACGCACAATATTACATTAAAATACCTATAAACATACGCCTGAAAACAAACAATCACACCGTAGAAAAAGTGTCGTGACGTTCGTATTCTTAAAGTCTCCTATTAATGTTTAATGTGATTAAGCAGTATACCTCGTGATCCATTTGAATTGAACTATCACATTCATATTTCCCGCCTAAGAAACTTTCCATAAGCGGATAAGCGAACCACGTTATACGGTACTCGTTCGGAGATTTCTTTTTTCTATTTAAGTGAAGTCTAAACGATGTCATTAAAGATTCTTTTTTCTTCTTCAAATCTATTATAGAAGAAGTTATGCTAAGATTATTTTGGATTCGACGCCATGCATCATTAACCTCACTCCTGTTTCTATGTAGAGGATGTTTTGGGTCCCATAATAGTTGTTCCGTTCGATAGTGGTCCAAAAACTCCAATACGACATCATTTGTCCAAGACATCACAAATGTTTGTAGGCCAAGCTCAAATTATTGAATAAATACGTCTGACCAATTCTGTCAAAACTATGTGACTGGATTCTAAGAACCAATCAGAGACGTTCGTTTATCCAATATTTGCTTATTAATATGTTGGCCAGAATGTACAGATAAAGTGATCGATGTTTGTCATTTGTTTGACGGCTATTGGTTTTATGCAGCAATGTATGCTTCCAAGTCTAATATTTTCCTAAAATACCTGTTCTTAGTTTTTAGATAGCGTGTGAAAAATATATACTAAGTAGCCCTTAGACTAGAACATATGCATAACGATATTGGAAATTTTCATATGAATTTCATCATTTATTTTTTATATATACAATTATTTAACATAAGACACGTCATTAGATCAAAGTACAAAGTTCATTTATAACAAAATAATAGATTACCAAACAACGAGTAATCATTCGCTTTGTCATTGAATTAGGAGGCAATCTCTAAATGAACGATATTGTTAATTAAATTAATATTGTAACACGTAGTAGACCGACTACGAATGTTGATTGTTGATATGATTAATTGGATATTTTTTTAGCTACAATTCATGACGATAAGTAGCGAAAAATTGCAAAAAATTTTATTCAGCAGAGATTGAAATATTTATTATTTATAATATTTTTTTATAAATATTTTGACACTTCAAGCGTAAAATACTTAACTAAATATAAATTCTTGACTGAGTATGGAACTAATTAATACCTTTTTTTTACAATATTGAATTATATTATTAACATATAATAACAGTTAACTCCTAACAAGTATATAAAAAAAGAATGTAATAATTTAAATACATATAATACTGAAACGTAATTTCGAACTTATTTGTTGTTTTTTGTTCATTTATTCATTCAATCCGGTTCAGTTTGAAGATTTTACGATCATGTTCATTCACTCTTCGTTCGGTTAATAACTTCATGCATTCGTTTTCATTCGTATCATTGTAATTTCAATTTGTAGCAATCACTGAATCATATCATTCAGCATTTATATCTTGTGAGTTGCATAGTTTTTACAATAATTTCAATATACCATTTTTTAAATTTAATATAACAATAAGCAAAAAAATTATAAACTTAATAATAATCTGCTCAACTGTTTTTACTTATCGCAGTTAATAATATTTTGAAGGTAAGAAAATAAATTATTACAACATAATTTTTTATAGCCCTCATTAATAATTCCTAGCATTTTTATTAATCTAATAATTACTTACTTTCTTGATTTAACTCAGCTTGCATGGTTTGCTAATGACTAAATTCATTATCACAAAATATTAGTTTCAATACATAATAATTACCTACCCTCTTTAAATATTTGTTTTCATAAAATCAATTTATCCTCATGCACTTGATATTAATGTATAGTTAAATTTATACGCTGTTAATTTTTTTTATCAAATACTAATGACAAAAATATTCTTTATTTATCTATATAGATAGGACCCCTAATTAATTTTCTTTAAACAAAATATATTAGGTAGATTACAATATATTATGTACATCTTTTAGGTTTTTTGATATTTTAATACCGTCTTGATCAATTTTAATTCGATATTTTTAGCTAGTAGACATTAATTTGTACCTAACACATTTTTTATTTTTCTAGATGGCTACAGAAGTTGGATCAGCTCCCGGAATGTCACAACTGCAATCTGTTCAGAAGGCAATGGCCTTACCCACAGTTGAAGCTGCCGTTGGACAAGTTGGTGCCCTGTATACTAGAGTTAAAGGTAAGTGTTGGGGGTAGTGTTTTACATCTACCTTCAGTAGAAGTTGTGTTTTTCTTATTCTATATTTTTTTCTATTTATAACGAAGATGTAAGAATAAGTATTTGCCATGCTGTGTATCTTAGTAGTAATTCATAATAGACCTTTCCCTTAAAGTAGTTTATTTAATTTAATTTAGACATTTTTTACTGAACATTTACAGTGGGGTATACTTTTATGCTGAAAATAAGTACAAGTAAAATAATATACATCAACCATTAACATTACCAGGTGCACACTCTCTGTTGGAATGGGCGCTATCCACAGCAGAAGCGAGTGTTACATTTGCAGCAGCCACTGCTGCACCATTTGTGGCCGCACCCATTGCAGCTGGAGATGCTAGAGTTGCCGCTGCCATCGATGAGTTAGAGCGCAGAATGCCATTGGTTGCAGAACAACCTAAAGTTATTGTTGAGACTACAAAACAAGCAGTACTCGCTAGGCTGACACCACAGTTGACTAAGGTTAGTATTGCTTAAATTAAATTAAAGTATTTGGTATTATTGGCTGCATAAATTTAAGTATTTGTTTCATATCATCATTAAAAAAAAATAGGAATAATTCTTAAAAGTGGGTAGTTTGAGTATTTCCATATCTTTGACAATGCGTTTTTCTATGTATATAATAATAAAAAAATATTATATATATCATTTTTAAATAGCAATGAGATCAGAATTAGTTTTTTTTTATTAGGATGTACCAATACCGTAAATAAGCAACTTAGTGATTTCTGTCTTTTGTTAATATAAATATGTGTCATGGTTCCATTATTTGTCCATGAAATGATAAGAAATAAATAAACACATTCATGAAAATGTATTAATGATTAATATTGATCACTAATAAGCTTAAAAAATGACATTATTATTACATGGTAATATAGTCAAAATTATTATTGTAGTGGATTCACACACTTAGATTTTTAAAGAAAAAAATACTTCCTGTTTTTTGAATTTGTTTTAGAATTTGAATCAAATTTAAATGATAAGTTTTTAAATTAACATAGTAATTTTTATTATTACACTTGTTAATTATGGGATATTTACCTTTTATGTTTTTCATTTTTGTATGGAGGAGTTCTATATTTCGACATTATCTATAGTCTTGTTCATGAGAAGACTCTAACGAACAAAAATAAAAACCATGGTAAATATCCCATAATTAATAAATGTAAATGATGTTTAAATTTGAAATTAGAAGTGTTTTGTGATGATTACAGTCACTTTTGTGGCTATGGTTGATCAACTAAACTTTACTCATTTACATGCAGTTTTAAAATAATTTTCTGTCATCTATAAAACTGTATTATAATTATTATTATTTAAAAGTAGAACCACTAAAAAAATAACAAGCTATTAAACAATAACCTTATAAAATAGACATATATGGATAAATCCTTTTATTCTGCTCATTTAGAAAAACATTAATAGCGCCTACTGTTTCTAAAAATATACGGATGACATTGCATGTGCTATGTTAAGGCCGATTATACATACATATATGTGCATTGCACAAGAGCCACTATCATACCTACACATAACCTATAACCTTAGAGAGATCAAGGAATACATTATTTATCTATAAACATAGTTTATAGTATATATTCATCATTCTACAGGGTGGTCATTTCAGAAATTGTAAATGTTATTTTATTCCAATCAACATTGACGAATTTTGATTTGGGGCTATTAAAGATGTTCTGATTTTTGTGTGTCTGTTAAGTTTTCCCTGCTAAGCAAACATTGACCAAAAAGTTTTACATTTAAGTATGTCTTTCATTGGGGTTCTCAAAGGAAGGGCTATAAGTGGCTATAAGTCCTAGCTATAAGTGATTAAAACCTACGATCGTCTCCGCAACTGCCGGTGAAGCCGCGAAAGAAAAATAGTTAATGATATACTATAGAGTTTGCTTTGGATAAGTGAGTTGAAGTTTATGGTTATTGCGTTGGTCTTTTTAAGTATAACCCGTTTAAAAAAAACGCTAGTGTAATTAGTCCTGTTTGAGTTCACTCATACTTTCTAACTTCAATTTATAAATTGAACTACTAGTAGTAACTACTAGTTTCCGCTCACGACTTTGCCCCCTATATAAGGGTTGGTAAGGCAGGTGTTAGCTACCCTCTGTTGTTTACTTTAATCCCGATGTAAATGCAAAAATTAATGCTGATCGGTTGAATAGATAAGAGGTGCAGGCGTAACAGACGAACTCGTTGCATTTACAGTATTATATTAGGATAGTCAACAATCAACATTCGATATTCAAACGCAATTATTTTATCTTACGTGCGATAGGTATTTAGATTCTATCCATCTCCGTATCTGAAGGTTAATTAGCATGATATCAAATTTAAATCACATGCATATTGATCGATATAACGTGCACATTATAAATGACATAAAATAATACATGACGTGCAACGATAGTTGAAAAAACAACGAAAAAATGGTTTAATTACGTAAATATTTTTTCAATAACAATTGTCTACGGTGCTAATTACGTCTGTGGCGACTGGCGAAGGGCTTTTCCAGACGAATGGACAAAGTTCAATAATAGATATCATCGCTGTTACTCATTGTATGACGAATTAGATTGAATTTCCTCGGTAATAACCATTTAGTTATACATAATTGAGCAAGGAAATTAAAGGAAAAGTCCACAGATAATCAATACAAGAATATAAAGGTTACACACGTTCGCTAAATTTTTCGATCTAGTATGACTGTCGTTTTTTTTTTTTTAATTAAATAAAGTTACAGATCTGATCATATTATGACTAACTTTGCAGTAGCTTGATAAATGTTTTAAGTATATTTTATTTTCGAATTCCATTATGTCCATGACGAAACCGTATCCTTAATGATAAGATAGTTTTATCATTGCGTGATAATGGACGACGTACATTGAACCGGATTTAAAAAAAAAAAAGAACCTTCCCGCCAATCATATTCAAAGACCATATAGGTTTATACGTTCAAATTAAATAGAATGCACTTTACATTCTAATTTGGACTTGCGTTAAACCTGTGTGTGATTTTAAAACATTGATCGGCCTCGATTTGTTTATGTTATTTGGTTGCGTAATTACTAGGAATAGCAGTTTATGTTATGCGTGTTTAGTATGCCGTTGAACTTGTTGAGAAACCCTTTTTTTTTAATTGAATACGTTCGCTCAATTCCCTATTTTGTTCTCTTAATTTAAATATATCAATTAAAACTTGATAAGATTACACAACCAATAAATTTTTTTTTAAGGATTTTTCTAGAATTGCATTGTTAGTGTAACCCAGTTAATTTGTTGCTTAACTTCCATATGAATGTACCAATTTGACGTCATTATTCAGTATAAAATATACATAAATGTATTGTTGTTTTTTGTCCGATTGAAAAACACCTGAAATACAAATTACAACAAAAACATTTATAATGATATATTTCAGTTCGTTTTTCATTACACAATATCTTTTGAATATTATGTGTCACGGCGTTAAAACGCTAGTAGCTAACCAACTTACCTAACTAATTAGTTTAATTAAAGTGTGTTAAGTATTTGAGCAAGTATACTAAAGGTTACACTTCGATGTTTCGCTGTGACGTAATTCAAATGAATACACTAACAAAATCTATACTAATTTTATAAATTTTTATAAATATTATAAATAAATAAGAGTTACTTTAACTCTGTCTGTCTGTTTGTCGCTCTTTCGCTACCAAACCACTGATTCGAATTTGATGAAATTTGGAATGAAGCAAATTTGAACTCTAAGAAAGGGCATAGGCTACCTTTTTGCCTAATACGTCACAACCAAAGCCCTAAAACGCAAGCGAAGCAGCAGGCGACAATTAGTATTATTTAAACAAAATATAATTATTTTAAAAGTTATAATAAATATTTTCCTTAACACGAAACAGGTGTACGGCGCCCGCGATGTAGCGGAGCAGCGAGTGAAATCCCTCAAGGAGCTGACGTGGACCAAGGCCAACGCGCTGCTGTCCACGGCGTACGGCCAGAAGGCCATGCACAGCGTCGACAGCGGGGCCACGTACGCCATGCAAATCCTCAACCACTACCTGCCGCCCACACAGGAGGAAACTAACGGTGAGCTACCACTCAATACCTATATACAAATTGTAAACTTCGTCAATTTTATTTTTTTTTTATAATTTGAGACAACATCACATACATTACTCTGATCTCAATGTAAGTAGCTAAAGCACTTGTGTTATGGACAAATCAGAAGTAACGACGGTACCACAAACACCCAGACCCAAGACAACATAGAAAACTAATGATAATCTACATCGACTCGGAGTGGCGTACCCATGACAACCGGTGTACATACCACTCGACCACGGAGGTCGTAATACCTCTGTCATCTTACCGATAAAGTGGGAAGAAGGGAATACTTCTGAACTAGGGATTTGACTAGGGATTAGTTAAGACTTTAAATCTATTAAACACAAACAAACAATAACAATAGCCTGTAACTTTCTCACCGCTCGGCTCCTCTCCATTTAACGAGAAACTTTTTGGAACATATACCAAGGCGGGTTGGTGGATACAAATTAAGCACATAACTTATTCAGTAGTTAAGATGCACGCGTTATAACTACTGGGTTATCTGGGCTACTAGACTAGATGTACAAATAATTGAAATTAATGCGTCCTTTTCTAAAGATAACACGCGATTCTATAAAGGAATTTTCAATATGTTGTATTTGTCATATTTTTGCATCCGAATCCTAGCTAATATTATTACTTGATGCAATGGCTAATGTGAATTAGAAAGTCCGCCAGGTGTATATCGAAGGACAACGAGATATATACAAATATGAATACAAAGACGCCCTTGAACAACTCTATATAATGATTAAAAAAATATGCTTATTAATAAATATGCGGTTGACGCAATACTACAAATAATCAATTAATCATATAGGCTGTTAGCAATGATATTCTAATAAACAGATATGTTATACCCATATTAAAGAAAACAGTGTACCGCGCCGGGGACCGTTTACTTTACATTTCGTTACAAGTAAAAAGGATAGCTTGATAAAAACAATAAGTAAAAGGGATAACTAGATATTTTAATTACGCAAAACGTATTACTATATAATTATGATGTATTATAACGTATTATTACGTAAAACAACTAAAGGCAAACGTCCCAATTAGGACGTTTTCTAGTCTTCACTTTTTGCGCGTTAATGACATATCTGTTTACAGGAACATCATTGGCTGTTAGTGTAATTAAAACAACTCTTGACTAATTTTAGTATACGTGACATGGAGGGTATATCAAAAACATTTAAGATAAAAAATTAAATTAAATCGTAATATTATTGACCCGAATTGCATCATCGTGACACTTTGTTCGCTACCGAACGATACACATGTACATCTGATAACGACTTTCAACACAGGAAGACACCAATGATTTTATTGTCATTATTTATCTGTAATAACGACTGGCGACTGTCATTCCAGAACATTCTAAATCACTTGAAAACAATCAACAGTTAATATATGCGCAATACAATATTTTTTGTCACACGTTTTTTATATATAATGTACAAATAAATTTTATATAAAAACACAAACGATTTTCGTCGATTTGGAACAAAAATATATTTTTCGTTAAATAAGTACGAGGACAAACACTACTGCGTTCTATGAAATTAATTATCATTAAATCCTGATTATATCAGTGCATTAACAGTGATTAATTATTTTATTTGAATTGAATAAGGTGTAATAGGTATCGAAATAAGCCAGTTGATTATAGCACGAAGATCTTGAGCGAAGATTGGCAATATTACACTTTTATTTATTTGTCATATTATATCCTTTTTTCGACGGTGAAGGAAAAAATTGCAGAGAAGCTTCACTTGGTAGGGCTTTATAAAGTCAAAGTCAAAGCCAAAAACCTTTATTCAAAATAGAAGTGTTTACACTTCCTTATTGATTGTCGATAATCTACCACCGGTTCGGAATATAATACCTCAGACCTGAGAAGAACCGGCGAAAGAAACTCAGCGGGATATATTTTTTTTTTATAATGTCAATTTATAATTTACAACAATAAACATATTCTTGTTATTTGAAACAGCCTGGAGGCGATCATCTCATTCCCAAGGTGTGCAGTCAACTAGAAAGTCATTAGTGCTGTAATATCCTTTAGCACACAAACGCTCTTAGGTTGGTACGTCTGAGTAGGTTCCAACCCCTCATCAGATATTCTGCCGATATACAACAGTACTCAGTATTATTGTGATCCCGTTTGAAGGGTAAGTTAGTTAGTGTCATTGTATGCACAAGGGACATAACATCTTAGTTCCCAATGTTGGTTGGTCGATGTTGCTCAACGCTTTCTTTTAATTAAAATTGTATTTGTTTCCCACTTTAATGCGTTTCGTTTGTTAATTAACATTCATAAATCGATATGCAATTCGACTTTTCATTACCATATTAATTATTAATTAATACAGTTTTATACAAAAACGCATATAAACACTTGCAAATGTACTGCGTTAAAGCAAGGTCAATCAATAACAGTCTTGTGTGTCGTAAAATTTCACGCATATTTATTTACCTATAGCCTGTTGAATGGAAGTAGGAAAAAATATAAACAAACTTTATCTTTACGTATTTAATGCGATTTGTGAATAACTCTGCTATATTGTGCACTACTGAGTTTTCGATTGTTATATCTTTATTTATAATGCAACTTTTTAAAACTTAATTACTTACTTCTACATTCATTTTATTTCCAAAATTCCGATTGTTCCTCGATATCACATAGTGGATTTCACAGATCAATCTCTGTCTCAGTAACAGCCTGTAAATTTCCCACTGCTAGGCTAAGGTTACCTCTCCTACTAAGGAGAGGGTTTGGAACATAATCCACCACGCTGTTCCAATGCGGGTTGGTGGAATGTACATGTGCTAAATCACTGTTTTTTCATAACAAGTCCTCACTATAGTTACTACATATGTATATGTAGCACGCAATGCTTCGGCTCATAAAACTTAGATATGAATGTGTATCTATACCTATATGGATTGCAAAACGGCTAATCTGTACTAAATAACCGAGCATTTTTTTGTTTGTAAACGAAACTTAAATAAGCAGTTAATTATTGTAGGGTTCGTTTAGCAGTCGTTAAAACAATAAAACGGTCTAAATGACTAGGTGTTGGCGCAGAGATCGTGGCCGCGGAGAGCGACCCCGCGCTCCACACGGTGCAGACCGTGGGCCGCCTCAGCGCCGTGGCGGCGCGCCGCGTGTGGGCCAACCTCGCCGCGCGCGTCAACGCGCTGCGCGACAGCGGTCAGTAACACTTGCCATACCACATATACCATACTAACAAACAACTCTCACAATAAATTCGCTTTCTTTTTGACATAATACTTTCTATAATTTCTGTGAGCAAACTCAATACTCATGAAGATTTTGAAAACAAAAATTATAACAACAGTCTGTAGGTTTCCCACTGCTGGGCTAAGGCCTCCCCCTTTGAGGAGAAGGTTTCGAAATCGAAAATTATGACCCATAATATCAATAAGTATTCATAATCCTCAGAAATATAAATTCATTTCAAGATCAATTAGGTAGGCATGATAATTTGTTTCGTATTCTTTATGTACAAGTATGATTTTTGTAACAGGAATCGAATTGGATGTCCGCCGGTATTTGACCGCACTCCTGGCAGCCTTGCACCTCGCCAAAGTGACGAGTGAGCAGCAAAAGAACGACGAAGCCAAAAATCCCAAACCGCAGACCGAGGCGGAACCAGCCAAGAGTGGTCACCACTCCGAGGCTCACCACTCCGCACCCACCACCACTGAAAAGGTCAAATCTACTCCCGAAGCTAAATCCAATACTAGTGAAAACCAGTAATCATTTATTTAATCATATATAATCTATATTATCGTAATGCTAAGTCGCGCCACAATGATGGTATATAATACTTTATCAACATTGTTTTGGCCGTAATTATATTATTTTTAATGTATTCTATTAAATGAGCTATATCGTGTTTAATCAAGACTGAAGGTCTTTTTGATGTGTTTATAATTATAAAGCTTTTAATAGCGAGATATTTTTATTATTGAACTTTTGGAAAATAAATTTTTTATTATTAATTGTGGTTTTAATAAAACTCCCTTTATTTATATATAACGGTTTATTATTTAAAAATAGTTACAGCTAATTTATGCGAATATAGTCTAGGAATCAGTAGTTCAGTTTAGGCCGGGAAGTTTATCAGCTAAACTTTAAACTCAGATATGACTCGGAGATATGAAGATACTGGAAGTTTTATCAGAAATATTCCTAAGTTTATAACATTTAATAGATTTTTTTTAATTCTGAATAATATCTAAGACACTTTAAATTTAAATAGTGACAGTTTAAATAATTAACTAAACATTTGGACGTACAAAATTGTCAAATAACAATATAGATATAAATCAAAACAAAAGTTTTTGTTATAGTACGACACAAATTAGATGTAGCATTGGCAAAATTCGTAAAACCTATTTCTGGCGATTTTCACAACCAATAGAAATAGCTCCCTATCGCGCCAATCGACGCTGTTCGTTGCTTTACATTCTCGCGTCAGTTCAAACCGAAAAAGCAAATCGACGTGTCAAATTGACGAATATATTAGGTCATATCATATAACACGTAACGTTTGTGTAAAGATTATATTCTATGTGAATATGATCTTTACACAAAAAATAAATATTGATTATTTGGGAAGGCGTACTCAATTCGGATGTGATCGGTTTTACGAAATTTGCCGACGCTACATCTAAGTTGTGTCGTACTATAAGTTAACGGTCTGATTTGTCTGATAAAGTTGACAAACTAAGACCATTCTTAACGGTTTTTATCATGATAGTGATTATTACAACTTGAAAAAGTAAAACCTCTTTGGATTCAACGAGAGACACGCAAAAAACAGCAACGAGTACTTTAAAAAAACAATTACACACGCTTCAAATTTTTTAAACAGAATACTGTTTTCTCTTTTTGCATTTATAAAAAAATATGTCAGCTACCAAGTAAGTCAATATTAAATTTTTATTTCAGTAAAAACAATGATAATGTAATCGGCCATCTAATTTCACATCGAAAACAGATTAAAAAATATTAATCAGCTTATCACGAATGAACGTATAATGAATGACGTAATCAAAAAACGAGACGCATATATTTTGCATCTCATTCGCTGTAATCGTGATAATCTAATTTTCGATTGTTAATTAGTCAGCTGATAAGAAATGCAACTCATATGCGTTCAAATTAATTCTATTGTTCCAAGTAACATTTTTGGAAATATTACTTATTTAGGTCAGTCCGTCTATTTGTATAAGTATAGATAAAAAATGTAAAACTTTAATAACATTAAGTTCATTAATTAATATAGATAATTAACTTAAATCGCTTGAAGTCAAAAAACCAGCAGAAATTATGCATAAGACAACTTTTCACCTAAGAAATAAACTAAGTACATATCAATTTAGGACAGATAAATAATCATAATTTTCATAAAGTATAATTAAATTTATGGAATACAATTGATTACATTTAATGCAAAGCCTTAAAAAATCATTTCATAGCAACTACTGAAAATGCAAAGTATAAAGTAATGCTTAAACGGAAAGAATACATACTTTTTAAGTACTTACAGATGGATAATATTAACAGTCAAATATTACTAATTAATTACAAACACTAAGTACAGAAAAAACAATCGTTATACTTTGTGCAATATATTAATCGACAGGTTTTATGTAAATTTGTGTGACTCTGTAAATCGTTCGTATGTATTCTTTACCTTTAAGCAATGTAAAATATTCGCCGCCGCTGTTTCTTCCAAACGAGTTTGCTGTTTACCCGAGCCCGTGGTCCTCGAAGAAGCCTTGTGGTGTCTCCTCCTGCAACAAGGGTCATCACTGAGCCAGTGTCGCTCGTGGCCGTGTTAGCCGAGCCATCGCTTTTCGACGATATAAAAAAAAATGACGATCGGTTTTATCGACTCACTTATTGTAAACCCAATCAACGTTTGAAATTAATTTTCTTTATAATATTTACAATTTTGGGGGTAAACTTAAGCAAAGAGACGAATAATAAAGACTGAATATAAAATGCGAATAGTTGGTTAGTAAAAAATTTAATTAGTTTAAAAATATATACAAATGTTTATCGGCATTAAAATGATTACTTATAAAAATCCTTAGCATAATACGTCTAAATTCAAAAATACTTGAAAATACATGGATATACTAATAGGTACTTTAAATGAGATCCAAAATAATGGATTCTGTTAGTTATAGTTAAGTTTTTAAATAATAAAATGTAATAATCTTTTGAATATCGCTAACAAAAATTATACTTGATATAAATAACATGAACTTATAAAATTTTCATAAATAAAACAAGAAAAATAACAATTATAGTTTCAATTAAATATTAATAAATTAATTTAGTTCTTGACCAAGTACAGAAAATTCGTTGTAATATTTAAAAATAAAAATACAAATAGCAGTTGGTCCACTTCACACAACATTTAAAAAAGATAATTTAAATTTAGATAAATTTTAGAAAGAGATGACTATATATTAAATAATTTACAATTAATTATAACTGTAAATATAGAGTTGAGGTACATACAGTCAACCATTGTTTATTTCACTTTCACACACAAGTAATACGATCTAAATTTATTCAAATGAATAAGGCTTATAATTTATGAGAAAGTTCGAAAAATCACACCAAAATACAGTCACACATAGTTTCCATGAATGATGAATATATAACTATTCGACTTTGCAACACTGTAGGCAAAGTCATTAAATGCTGACTCGGAGAATTATCACGGAGGTTCCCGGTAGTCGTCAGCTGGGGGCAAGGCTCAGAGAAGACCCACCTCACGCAGGGCTCCGTCCACTGCCTCGTCCTATCGCACATCACCCCCCATTGAAGGTATATGTATAACCAATGACTAACTCAACTTTCGAACCAATTTATTTTAAATATAATGTTATCGAAATATATATTTTTTACTATAAATAAATTATAATGACTTAACTTTTATTAAAAGTTAAATTTTGGTTATTTGTGATTTTATTAATCAATATTAAATATCTTAATTATTTTGTAAGCGTAGAGTTAGATACATATTGCATGCTCTTTCAAAAAATATGTTATATTGTAGCCCACACCTCAAGCAATATTAATTTTCCCAAAAACTTTTACAATAAGACGGGAGAACCATAGCATGAGCAAAATCCACCCTTATGTAACCACACCATATATAAAACACATGTTATGCATTTTTAAATAAATTTCATACAAATAATTGATAATGATTACCTGATACTAATATATTATTAAAAAAAATACTCATGCTACAGTAAGGTTTAGGAATGGACCCATGCAAGAAAACAGAAGTTTTAGTTAAAACCAATGTATTTAGACATCCCATTACAATAAATGCACGACCAGCCATACTTACATACAATAAAAGACACTGACTTACAAAACAATACTTTTATGCTGTTCGAGAAAAACATTATATCAATATATTTCCTACAATAATTTATATGTCTATAAATCAATGTCCATATAACATACAGTAACTTTTAACTTCTAAGCTACATAAATACTAAGCATATTATCGTTGAGCCCAATCAACACAGATAATATAATGAAACATAAATAGTAGATAACAAAAATCGAGAGAAGCAACTGCATTTTTTCCAATAAATGTCTAATTAAGCTCGACTCATTAATTATAAATAATGGTATAACTTAGCTTGAATGATATAGTAATATAGCATTTATTTCAATGTTAAATATTAAATGTTACAGATACTACCAGCTTTATAACGTGAGCACATGAAACAACCAGCTGTCTTATGTATTCTTATTCAATATAATGTGAATGGTTTGTGTTGTGATTGAAATGTTGATACCTTACACATCAAACTACAGAATATGTTATAGGAGGTTATTTATAATAAGGACTATATTAATAAATATATTATATAAATTACAAAAAAAAAAAAACTAGAGAAATATTGCACTGGCATGCATGCATTTAAAAAAATAAAGCATAAGCAGAAACTCTTTCTATTATTAGAGGTTAATATATTTTGACATAAACTCTTTTACACATACTATGAAATTTTCTCATATTATCTGTTCATTAATTAGAGAGAGAATAATAGAATTTCAACTATTTAAATATCTATTTTACAATTCGAACAATTTTATACAATCAGTGTATTCATAAGTTATATTTATATGTAAAAGAGTTTTTGTATGTACATATGTATACAATACTGTTTGCTCAGTGTTATTTGTGGTTCTCATCAATGTATCAGCCCATCGTTCAGATCCTGACCGCCATCAGAGCATGCATTTGTCACACCAAAACAGGAATTATTAGCAGAGTGCAGTGCATATGGAAAGCTTAGGGGATTTTTATTGTTCAGGGTTTTTGCCGCTCACAAAGCAAATATATAAAATATAAAACAAGTTGTACACACAAGGATGTTTTGTGTATTAAATTTGAAATAAATTAAATTGTATATTAAATACATAAAAAAACTAGCTTAGTTATAAGATCTTTATTTCATGTAATATGTTTAGTACTGATATCTTAATTTTGAAAGACTGGGTGTTTTTGTTTGTTTACATTTAATTTATCCTTTTATTCAATGTTTAAAATGTTAGCAAAAACATATACGATACTTAAAATAAAAAAAATTGTAATCTAAGATTGACTTAAGCATCCTATGCTTAGTATTGCACATGGGCTTATTATATAGATCGTCAGAAAGTTTTTGTTTTCGACAGTTCCAAAGAAGAGTCATTATTTGCATGATGTGTAAATTTTTTAAATACCTAATCAACTATAAAATTTTGATCGCCAAATATTTATTAGGTTTTGTTAATTTACTGTGCTGCAACTCAAGTAAATTAAACTACAATCTAATAATTATCATTACTACTCCTTTTAATTAAATTATTATTTAATTTTGCTTTTAACAAAATGTTTAGATATGTATGTGCTGTAATAATGTACCTTATATCATAATTAGGTCTAAAAGGCAGTGCTCCTACTTTAATAAAACGTCTTAAGACTTTCAAACATACTAAACAATTAAAGGCACTACACAGGCCACTGTCCTAACTGGTCCACATCATCATATTACATTAACTCTTACACAAACGTTTTGTTTATCCACAGGTTGTGATAAAGGCAGGCAGTTTGCATGGGTAGAATTACATTATTAGCAAGATATAATATTGGTATACAACTTATAGGATTTCGTTGATACTAACAGCTATAAATATTGTTTAATTTTATTAAGTTGCCATTAGAAAAAAGCCAACAATATTAGTTGTGTTTTGACTTTTCATAGGTTATCAATTCAACTATTTAATTATGTTTCAAAATACATAAATTTTCGTTAATTTTTTTTTCAAATTATTTCAAAGTGATTTTCAAAGTTTCTATATTTTCTATAAGTGTTTGTATTATTAAAAAATCCATCACCTATATTTCCTACTACAATAACTAATTAATATATTATTATCTATAAATAATATAAGAGAATGCATGAATAATAGTCTTTTTAAAATGAATAGCTGTTAGTAATTTTGAATTAAATTATGTTAAATTGAAAATGAATTTAAAATTTTGCAACATTATAATTTTTATAATTATAGTTGTTGACAGTTAAGTTTATATTTCTATGAAAACACCCTCACAAAGTTATTTCTCACATACTGGTCCCATATTTTGTTTTAAAGTAAATATATATTTTGATATATTTATTCCGATCATATGATATGTGTCCAAACTCCAATGTGACATAAAAATTATCGTCAAGTCTCAATACTCCAAATTATAAAAAAAAAAAGTAGGGATTGACTAAAGCCTTTTGAAGCAGACTTTCAACCATAAACTTTTGCTTTTATGTAAAACTGTCCGACTATTAGTTTCTGTAGTGAATAAATTCACACAAGTTCATTATCTTGGCTACTGACCTCTTGCAGAAGATCCTGGGCGGCGATGGCTTTAAGAACATTCTTTTTGCTTGTCTCTTGCAGCTCACCACCCAGCACTAGCTCATCAAGGATGAAGTAAGCTTTTTCAAAGTTGAATATGATGTCCAATTCGCATACCTAAAAAAATTCAATCAAATTTTTTATGTTTTATTTCTTAGTATTACTATATAATATTTAACAATGTATAAAAGTAATAGTTTACTGTTATAGAAGTATATTTAATAGTAAATATTATAGTCAAACATTAAGATAATATTGCCATAGATAAATTATGTTATGTTTAAAAATATACAGAATAGTAAGGAAGCATACACTGCCAAAGTATTTATCGAGCAGCTCTACATATCTATGAATCAGTTCCAGAGTTAAGAGTTCATTGTCTTCTTGTTCCATGGCACAGCAGAAGTACAATGATGCATATCTGTAAAATATCAAAACAAGTATATTAAAAACACATAATTTGTTTACCTTACTCCATTGATTGTCAGAGAACTTTTGCTTTTAAAAAAGAGGTAATTTAAAAACATAATAATATTGTAATCATAAATGTTATAATTAATTTTAACATTCAGGCCAGTAATATAGATAGTGGAGATAGTTAATACATATTTAGTGTTATATATAAATTTAAATTATGCAATAGTAAGACGAATTAGTAATATAAAGAATGTATGTGATGTATATTCATTTAAAATGTAACTTCAAGTGACCTTTTATAAACAACTTTAACATCTTTCCATTCCAAGAAAGAGCACATTTTAGGCTTGCGTGCCAATACAGTGGTAATCAGCTCCCTAGTGATCTTTTTCTTTAGCTTGTCTGGGTGTGCCACATACCACTTTTGAAGTCGGAGCTTCCCTTGTCGACTGAATAGCAACATGAATTGCATCTGGAATTAAAAATAATACTTTCATCATATCTTTTCATCTCTTTAGCATCACATTAAATTAATGAACCATATTCATTTAAATAATTATACAATTTATAATGTATACTATATTGCTAATGAGTAATTAAAATGTTTAATATGAATACTAGTTAACTTTATTGATTCACCTTAAGTAAAATATATTACTCTTTTTATATTACCTTGTAAATTTAAGTAACGATTAGATGAACGGTTGGTTTGTACAACCAGACGAATATAAGAAATCTAACTCGTTTTTATAAAAAAATACTTTCGACATCTATGAAAGATTTTGGTAAAATATGCTGATTTTATTACTATTATAGAATAAATAACTTGATATAAGCTTCAATTTGTTTATTTTTGGTGTAATGTATCTAATGACTTACCATTTTGGCAATCAAAATTTTCTTTTATCTATTTAATCTTACGTCACTATAATACTTAATGGAATGTTCGCATAATACCTAGATATTACTTTTAAATCATGTCAACAAGTAATACAAAATTTAAATTATGAAAAACACTAATCCTAATAGTTCCTATACTTGCTATTTCACATAATCTTTTTACATTTACGTTTTGACTTAAACATAAAGTGGCATCGGTCACATCAGTGACTATCTGACGGGCGACGGCCTCCCAAATGACAGTAAATACCAAAGAGTATAAATAATAAAGCACTTAAAATGAATAGGTATTGTCTTTACAAATATCAAGGTGAATAAATCATAATGTTAATTTATATTATATAATTAATATAATTAGGCCTAAATAAGAATCAAATAGAAGCGAAATAATAACAGATATTTTTCTGCAGTGGTTCAAGTGATTTAAAAATATATCCAAAAAATAATAATATATTTTTCAAATCTGTCAATGATTATATATGAAAATAATATTAATTGGACATTTAATAACTGCAAGGAAAATTTTTAAACAATGAGTGTACACACTATATATGTTTTATTGTTATAAAAATTGGTTTTATACAATAGCAACATTTATTTCTTATCAGCAATAAAATCAGAACATTTGACATTTTATGATAATGTCATTGTCATCACAAATCGCAATTCGCATGTCGTATCAATGTTTCAGTTCTAAGCTTTTATTGGGATTTTGGAATTACTATTACCGAATAATTGATCTTCATAGAACATTACATATTTTTGATGAAAAAATTATACTTGGAATAATTGCAAGTCCTTGAAAGTTTAAAAATATGGTGCGCATACTTTATATTTACTATGAAATCAATATAAAGTGCAATTTTTTAAACAATGTGTTATAAATAATACTATTTAAATTATGAAAGAGTTATATTGGGTTACTTAAATTTCGCCTTGAAATATTTCTCTTCTTTCAACTAGTTGTTTTTAAAAGTTGTAAATAAAGGGTTTATTATTGATACAAATTGTTATATTATGTAGGAGTCTGCAACTGGTTCCGGTAGCGCTGGTGATTGTGAGGGAGAGGAGCAAGAAGATTCTTCTTCTTCATCTCGTCCATCAGTTCAAGAGACCAGCAATGCCTTGAACAATTTGAATTTGAATGATGCGGTTTGTTTGTTTATTTATATGTACATAACAAATGAAAAAAATATTTACATAATGAATGATTTTAATTTGTAATAAAAAATACGAGCCTTTGAGTAATGAATAACATACATGTTAATTTTAGCATTTGTTTATTTATTTTACCTGGAAACAATTTTATAGCGCTGTATGACTATAATAGTCCCAAATCTTATACTGCTTCTTAATAATTAAGTGAAAAAATTTCTTCTATTTGTCTCGTGTAAATCTTGTTTTCTACAATCATAACTAAAACCATTATATTACATAATAATATTATGTTAAGTCATCTTAGATTGCTAAAATCTTAATGTTACATAATTTCATGAACAAATCTCTAGTGCCTTTTGCTTATTTATATATCTTTTTGAATTGGGTTACTTTAAGTATTTTTTAAGTATATTGACCTAAAGAAAACTGAAGACTACTGACTATTGCTGCATATATCACTTATTAGTTTTTCTAATGCAAATATTTTACATTTTGAATGGTGAGGGATTTACTTACTACTTACATTTAAAAATATATTGATAAGTATAAAAAATAAAGTATTCTTTAATTGAATACTATATCATTCATATAGTATTCAATTAAAGAATAATCATCATAGTATATCATTTGACTATCTTTTGGTGCTTATGTTACAGAACAAAGATGTCGAAGACGAGCTCACAGTATTTCGCAGGCAATGGCAAAAGGAATTGGAATCTACTCCATCCACGCAGAATGAAAGCCGATCTCATGTTAAGAAAGAGGTGAAGAAAGAGGAACCTCTGACTGAAGAGGACAAGGTATGAATGAATTTTACTTAGATAAGAAAAATAAGTTTTTATTAATTTTTAAGCTTTTATAACTTTTTCTTTTTATTTAGGCTAAGCAACTGTTCTTACGAGGTGTGGAATTGGAGCGTAGTGGAAAACTTTATGAAGCCATCCAGCACTACAAGAGAGCCATACAAATTCTTCCCGATGTCGAGAGTAGGCTCTATGATGAGTCTGATCTTAGAGATGATACTCCGGAAGGTAATAAATTATGCAATTTTTTATTTTAAGCTTGAAAAACCTTACATTATGTGACAGCTCCTTAAAATCTCCTTGAGGAAAATGTGGATTGACTTTAAAATTGATTAATTTAAGATGGACTGCTCATGCTTTCGTTCTTACACATGCCTTGACCCAACTGGTTAACAAACCCATTAGGATCCCACATAGAGACGGGCAACCACCTTCTCTGCTAGACTTGCTTTTTCTTTTTCATCCCAGTAGAGTATATGGTTAAGGTTTAAGCTCGTCGAAGTCTGGCACTGAAGTCTGAAGGTGATGACAGATAGAACGTCTCTGATATGGCATCAATTGAATATTCAATTCTATATACATTTTCGAAATGCGGTGCTTTATTGTCAGCTTTAATTGCAAGTGTTAGGTTGAGGACCATATATACATACATACATCATCAGCCCGTTTTTGTCCACTGCTGGACATAGGTCTCTCCCAGTGCACGCCACTGTGGTCTTTCTCCGGCTACTCGCATCCAGCTCCTGCCTGCCGCCCTGCGTATATCGTCACTCCACCGTGCCTGAGGACGTCCTACACTACGTTTACCGAGATTTTATTTTAATTTGAGGACCACGTTTTGAAAAATGGACCTTCTTGGAAATAGGACACTGACGACAAACTGCCAGAAAACTTTCAGTTTCGAGAATGAATCAAGTGGTTTTTGATTGTCTATTGAATAAAGTTCCCATTTATTAAATATTATTTTTTTATTTATCTGTTAATGGTAAAATATCCTTGATGTTTTAGAGGAATCAGTGATCGCTGAATCGATCCAGGGGGAACTTGCAGTGGACAGTGACGACGAAGACGCCGTCGAAGGAGAGGACCTGGTGACAAGACTGCAACGAATATTGGCGCGAAAGGGTCACCTGTGCGAGCCCGAGTATCCTACTAAGGTAACGTTTAAACAAACTAACTGACTGAGTTTTTTTTTTTTATGGTAAAGTTTGACGGACGAGCGTATGGGCCACCTGATGGTAAGTGGTCACCATTACCCATAGACAATGACGCTGTAAGAAATATTAAGTATTCCTTAAGTCGTCATTGCGCCACCAACCTTGGGAACTAAGATGTTTGCCTGTAGTTACACTGGCTCACTCACCCTTCAAACCGGAACACAATGGCGGTAGAGTAACTGATGAGTGGGTGGTACCTACCCAGGCGGGCTTGCACAAAGCCCTACCACCAAGTAATGATGAATGAGTCTTTAAAATGAGCCTATATATAATGATCTGTCTGTTTGTTTGTATCGGCATACTAAGGTACTATATGTTTAAATAAACTAAGTCTTTAAAATGGGTCTATATAATATAATGATCTGTCTGTTTGTTTGTTTCGGAAGGGCGGGCACATATCGTGGCTGCCATACGAGGTGCTGCAGCTGGTGCTGCGCTGGGTGGTGGGCGCGGAACTGGACGCGGCGTCGCTGGAGCGCGCGGGCGCCGCGTGCAGAGGCCTGCTCGTGGCGGCGCGCGCGCCCGAGCTGTGGCGCTGCGTGTGCGTCAGGTGCGTATACGATCCTTGTCATATTAGCCTAGAGTTTAGTCGATTCGAGTCGATTAGTGTGTACACCGGTTTCCATGGGTACGCACTCCCTGCGTGTGCGTCAGGTGCGCCCTCGCGACCATATACGATCCTTGTCATATTAGCCTAGAGTTATGAATATAAATATGAATATATGAATATGAGACAACATCACATACATTACTCCGATTCCAATGTAAGTAGCTGAAGCACTTGTGTTATGGAAAATCAGAAGTAACGACGGTACCACAAACACCCAGACCCAAGACAACATAGAAAACTAATGGTAATCTGTAGTGTAAGTGGCGTACCCATGAAAACCGGTGTACACACCACTCGACCACGGAGGTCGCCGAGTTTAACTCTTCCGTGGTCGAGTAGTGTGTACACCGGTTTCCATGGGTTTCACTCCGAGGTCCCGGGTTCGATTCCCAGCCGATGTATGAAAAGTTTATTAGTTTTGTATGTTGTCATGGGTCTGGGTATTTGTGGTACCGTCGTTACTTCTGCTTTTCCATAATACAAGTGTTTAGCTACTTATAATAGGATCAGAGTAATTTATGTCACAGCCTGTAAATTTCCCACTGCTTGGCTAAGGCCTCTGCTTCAATTAAGATGAGGGTTTGGAACTTATTCCACCACGCTGTTCCAATGCGGGTTGGTGGAATTCACATGTGGCAAAATTTCAATGAAATTAGACACATGTAGATTTCCTAACGATGTCTTCCTTCACCGTCGAGCACGAAATGAATTATAAACACAGATTAAGCACATACATATATAGTGGTGCTTGCCTGGGTTTGAACCCGAAATCATCGGTTAAGATGCACGCGTTCTAACCACTCGGCAATCTCAGCTCTTCAATTTCTATGATCTTGTCCAATATTCATTATTATTACTTATCTTATGGAGGTGGTCGGTTCAATCGAACCGAACTTGCTCTATAATAGAATTGGCGAGCAGCCTCAACTCTGCAGCATTCTCGGCTATACATATATGATATGAGGATATGGGATACGGCTCTCCTAGTATACTTCAGCTTCAATACTCTTTATACTATTTAGTTTCAAATACTCGCATAACAATAAACACGTCTTATATTTTGTCTTGATATACAACCGAGCTTCTTAAATCTTCACAATCATTACAAAATCTTCGACCCTTGAAAATCTTGACCGCATTTTCCGCTAGTTAAAATATTAATTAGAATAATTATTCCCTTTTTTTTTTAATTTTCACGTTTGTGGTGCGTCGACGTTCCGGAACAAACTAACGAATTTTTCTATTTCCTTATATTGTGCAGATAAAGGTTATGATTTGTCTATGATTCTTTTGTAACACAAAGATACTCTATGGTCAGGACGTGGGGCATAGAGTGCGGCACTCCCCGCGCGCACGGCTACTCGAGCTGGCGGCACATGTACGTGGAGCGAGCGCGGCTCAACCTGCACGGATGCTACATCAGCAAGACCACGTACCTGCGACACGGGGAGAACAGCTTCCAGGATCACCTCTACCGGCCCTGGTACCTCATAGACTACTACCGCTACCTCAGGTAAACAGATTACCTAATATAGTATTTTTTTTTTAATTTTATTGTATAGGTTGGCGGACGAGCATATGGGCCACCTGATGGAAAGTGGTCACCATCACCCATAGACAATGACGCTGTAAGAAATATTAATTATTCGTCAATGTGCCACCAACCTTGGGCACTACGATGATATGTCCCTTGTGCCTGTAGTTACACTGGCTCACTCACCCTTCAAACCGGAACACAACAATACTGCGTACTGTTGTTTGGCAGTAGAATATCTGATGAGTGGGTGGTACCTACCCAGGCGGGCTTGCACAAAGCCCTACCACCAAGTAAAGTAGAGTATAGTATGACACAAATTAGATGTAGCATCGGAAAATGCAATGGAATGAAAATGAAACCGATTACTGCCGATTTACACAACCAATAGAAATAGCTCCCTATCGCGTCACTCGACGCTGTTCGTAGCTATAGATTCACGCGTCAGAGAAAGCAAGTGCATGTAAATCGACACGTCAAATTGACGAATATATTAGGTCATATGATATTACAAGTTATTACGTTAGTGCAAAGATCATATTCGCATGAGACATAAATATTAATAATTTGGGATGGTGTACCTATTTCGGATGTGATCGGTTTTACGAATTTTGTCGATGCTACATCTAAGTTGTCTCGTACTATATATTAATAATTTCGTTTCATCCGTGAACTTATTTTTGATACTGATACAACATTGTTTTAAATCTATATTAATATTATAAATGTGAAAATAATTCTGTCTGTGTGTCGTTCTTTCAAGACCAAACCGCTGAACCGAATTTGATGAAGTTTGGTATGAAGCAAACTTGAACTCCAAGAAAGGACTTGCATGTCTTGCTTTTTTGCCTGACACATGACAACCAATACCCTAAAACGGGCAAAACCGTAATACAACAATAATTGATTATTGTATTAGATTAGATTTTATCAATAGTCTGACCTGTATGGATTACAAAAGATTTAAAGTCTCATGTTAAATTTTCTTCTACAAATAAGGCTTATATTGTACTAGTAAAAATTATATTGTTGATAAGACTAGTTGATTTCTAGGCAAGATATACTTGTCTTGTATTAATTAAACTGGTGGAAAAGACTAGTTACTGAGTTTCTATCCGGTTATTTTCGGTAGAATCTACTTTCGGAATCAGTGTTATTTTACCCACATGAGGCTGTTGAAATAACCTATAAGAATATTTTCCACAAAAACTACACCCATTTATTTTTGTACTAAAACTGCTGTATTGAATTTGAACGGTATCTTTATTTATTTAATTTTATGTAATTAGATTGTATATAAATTGTTGCCAAGACGAGATTAATTGTAAAATAGTCCAAGTCAGATCTTCTAGTAAAATGTTGTTTCAGATTCTTCCCAGAAGGATTGGTGCTAATGTACACCACAGCTGACGAGCCGGCGGCGTGCGTGGGACACCTCAAGAACCGCGACACCAAGAATAACCCGGGGATCGTGTCGGGGCACTATCGGCTAGTTGGAGACACGGTGTGTATTAGTTACACGGCTTTGATATTGATATTGATTTGATTTGATAGATGGTAGAGCTTTTTACAAGCTGAGATGGCCAAGTGGTTAGAACGCATGCATCTTAACCGATGTTCAGTTCAAACCCAGACAAGCACCACTATATATATATATATATTTTGATTTAATTTGAGTTTATAATTCATCTCGTTCTCGGCGTGAAGGAAAACATTGTAAGGAAACCAGAATGTGACTAATTTCAACGAAATTGTGCCACATGTGGATCCAACAACCCGCTTTGGAGCAGCGGTGTGAAATAATATATAAAAATATTGAAAAATAGTAATTACTGAGTTTCTTGCCGGTTCTTCTCGGTAGAATCTACTTTTTAAATCGATGGTAGCTTCACTCAATTTAGTTATTAAATGACGATTCAAAAGTGTTTGTAAAAGATTAATTGAATGCAGTATATTTTGATTTTATGCTCCTAGCCTTCTCCTCTAAGGAGTCTCCATGACTGTATGTTGTTTAATTGCATTCAGGTCGTGATTCTGATAAAGAAAGCGAGCAACGAGAAGAAGCTGTCGCAGGCCACCCACACGCGGTTCCGCGCGCGCCGCAAGGAGCCGCACGACCAGCACGAGCAGGTGTTCCACATGGTACGCGCACACACACCCTGCGCATTGTGCACAGAGACGAAAATGTATTAATGGTGCAAAATATACAGGGTTATTGGTAACTCGACGTATATCCGTTAGGAGGTGATTGGGGTGACTATTTGCATTAATTTTAATCCCTATATGCATGATCCAAAAGTCACCCATTTTTGAGTTATCACGTTTTTTAACTTTTTTCAAAATTTGTCAAAAATGCAACTTCAAAAATTTATTTAAAAAAAGTTTCAATTAAAATCTATTTTTTTTCTTTTGTTTTATAAAAACGATTAAACACTGGATATTTGTCAATATTTAAACAATAATTATCGGTCCTAATTTAAAAATTCCAGACGGAAAATGAATTTTTTTCAACTATTTTTAGATTTTTTTTCCTCAAAAATGCCTTAATAACTAAAAAAATCACTATGAAACTTGGCCTGCAGATTATTTTAAAAACATAACCGTTTTCTTAGCTTTTTAAAAATGTATAGAAAGAAGGAAATTATTTAAAATCAATCGAAATAAAATGACCGGAAAGGACGCTGGTGGAAATTCGTAGTCGAACATGAACGAATTATACTAAAGGTCGCTCTTTAAAATTCTCACAAAATTAACTAAAAATAAAAACCAATGAAAAAAACCTTACTTAGTTGTTACTTGTATATATCTACGAAAATTGTTACGTGTATCTGATTGCGCTTGAGAAAGGTCCTACTTCTTCAGCGTAAGCAAGATTAATTGCCTGCAAATAATTAATTAATGCTTTTGTGTAAATAATGTGTGAACCAAAGGTGGTACCAAATTTCATCAAATTCGGTTCCATAGTTTAACCGTGAAATAACAACAGCCAGCCAGAGGAAATAATACGCAAGTGATCCCTCAGGAGCTGCAAGTTCGCAACGTGCGGCGGCGGCGCAACTGGCAGCTGGTGTGGCGGCGCTACGCCGTGTCCACGCGGCGCGACCAGTGGTCGGCCTTCGAGCTGGCGCCCAACAAGTTCCCGCCCTTCGCCTTCAGCGCCGTGCGCGCCTACACCGCCGACAGCTCGGCGCCGCTGCTCTGCTCTTCTGCCTGGGGAGCGCCTGCCCCCCCCCCCCCCATCGATACCGAAACACGCCTGCCGCCACCCATCGGCTCAATACCGAAACATATTACCGAGCCTTCCTCTAGATGCCCCAAACTATATAAATGCTTTAGAAGAAGGAATGGCGTGTTGTTGCTGCGTGACAGCGCGCCTGTCATTAAAATTGTAGATAAAGATAAATTCTCATTTTGAGGATAAACTTTCGGATTATTTTTTAAGGGTAGAAAAATGTTAGTACTTCCCTACCAAAATATATAGCATATTAATTAAAAAAATATTCTTTATATAATTGTTTTCGGGTGTATAGTGCTACATAATTAATTTTTAATCATAAAGTTATTATTTATTTTATATTTCAATTCAATTTTAAAACAAGTTTTTTTTTTCTTTTAGATTTTGAAACCCGCGCGTCTGCAAGTAAAAATTGATATTTTATTTTTGATTGCTGTTTAAATTTAGAATATAAGAGTTGTTCCAAAAATGCTGCTTTTTATTTTTGTAGAAAAACTAAAAAAAAAATAATTATATTAAAAATATTAATTGTTGCACATTTTCATATACATATTATCTTTTTAAAAAGCGAATAGTCTTTTATGAAAAATATTTCGAAGAATTAAATACAGTTGTTAATTACTAAGCTTTTTTTTTATTAAAGGCAAAGGTAGATGTGAAAAAAAAGTGAAATTGACTCCTCTATATGATGGTTGTGTATTTTGTAATTATAGAATATTATTTTTAATTCGCACCTGCAATGCGGTTGGTTTACTTTGATTAAATGCTGTAATATATTTTGAAGATAAAATTAAATGTTGTTAAATATGTAAGGTGTGATATTATTTATCTAAGACCCGAAATCTTGCCTTTGATTTCCAATTATTTTGTATGGCAACACTATATTATAATAATTTAATAATATGTATTATAAATAAAATAAATGTATAAATAATTTTATAAAGTATATCTACGAATTATTATTGTAATTTTTTTATTTCTATTTATTCGTTTTAAGTGATAAAAATAATTGATGAAATATATAATTACAATTACACGCCCGTAATTTGAAATTATACTATTATTAGGTATATCCGTTTCACTGTAGTTATTTGTCGAGAGAATCGTCCATTTTTTGGAATTATTTTAAAAAAATAGTACTTTTTGGCGTCTTAACAATTAGTCCAACTACGTCTCCTTTTTGGAAGGTTTTCAATCTGACATAATTATGGGCTAACTGACTTAACAATTGTCAATAAATTATGTGAAACTGTATAACTAATAATAGAATATATATGAATATATTATATAATTATGTACATATAATATAAACTTATAAATAAGAAGCTTATATATAAGTAAAAGATACATGTCAGTTTATTTCAAGTTACCTACAGTAAAATTTCGTTTGATAGTTCTGATAAGGCAACAGTACATATATATGAGGACGCATTAAACTTAAAATCTTGCCTTGCCTTTACTAGTCTTAAGAAAAGTTTTAATATGCCTGCATACCTTTCGTTCGTTGATTTGACACATTGTATGCGTCAGGCAAGCTCTATTAGTTACACAATATCTACTTGCTATCCTTTTTAAGTCTACACGGCAAAAAGAGATAACATTATATAGAAACAATCCTGAAAGAGTTTTTAATAGATTTTTTACCACAGAGTCGATATCAATGGCAACAGACTAAAAATTTAATTTTCACTTTTTTTTAAATTAATATAACAGATATTTACACCATGAAGATATTTTTAAATGAGACACTACAAATTGTAAACAAAATAATATTTATAATTGAATTAGGAATTAATGCTAAAATACAATTTGTATTTTTTTTAATTTAACGTTTTGGCCATGTTATATTAAAATGTTAGAATCCAGAATGTCCAGCTTTTTTGTAGTTACATTATTTTCTGTGTGAACTGATGAAGTACAAAAACTATCCCTAATATATACTAACGCTAAGGTAGATTTTTTTTGCAATGCAAAGTGTTTAAAGGAATTTTTGCAATGCAATGTGTTTAAATTGTCAGCTAAGAAAATTAAGCAAGCTTACTTAACGCTTAAGATTGTATAATAAACGTTTTAGGGATTAAATGTGTCAAACGTTTTTTTCTTATGTTCTAGTTTTAAAAAAAGGAATAAATTTAATTAAAAAATAGTTTAGGTGTGGTTATTTTACCAGTCTATCCAAGACATTGATAATATATTCAATTTTTATGAATTTAAATAAGTTTAACGCCAAAGTTTTTCTAGCTAGGGAGCTACCAAAAATAATTTTTGCAAATGATTCTCAAATGTATCTCATAGAGACTTAAGAATCATAAGTACATACACACCTGTTTCTTAGCTTTTATAATTCTGAGTAATTTTTTCATACATATACATCGAAAGCACAGCCTGTATAATTGCTGGGCTAAGACTAAGACCTCCTTCCCTTTTTAAAGTAGAGTTTTGAGAAGAATAATTTTTAAAAGTAAAATTACATCTAAGTTTTTCTTTAGTCACTACTACGTTTCGCGATGAAATACATCGCCCAAAATGTTTTGAATTTAATTTCGTGTTTTTGATTATTTTAGCAAAATATTTGGTACCAAAAATTCTAAATTTATGTTCAGTAATTACGAAAATTAACTACATAAGAGTGACGGAATCAAACTGAATTCTGAAATTTAATAAAATATATAATAAATTTAACAAAATGTTCCCCAAGTCTCCAATATTTCTTAAAGGCATTTATCAGGTATGTTCCACCTTACCCCAGATATCTGATTTCTTGTTAACTGCTATATAAAGTTTTACAGTTCTAGTCTATTCTAACCTTAGCTATTAATACCACCGCGCAACTCTTTATCATAAATAATATCATTTATTTTAAAATTTAATTTATTTGAATTCGGTATGTTCTTTAAAGAGTTACTTGCCCCAAAATGTCAAAAAAAACTGCTAGTTTTAGCCGTCAGTTATTCTACCGCCAAATAACAGTACACAGTATTTTTGTGTTCCGGTTCGAAGGGTGAGTGAGCCAGTGTAACTACAGGCTCAAGGACATAACATCTTAGTTCCCAAGGTTGGTGGCACATTGACAATGTAAGGTAATATATCTTACAGCGTCATTGTCTATGGGCGATGGTGACCACTTTCCATCAGGTGACCCACTAGCTCATCCGCCAACCTATAAAAAAAAAATCTCCATAACCAGGGCTGCTCGCGATTAGACACAATCGAAGACGTATTTATATGAATGACACATGAAGAGATCAGACAAGATCTCCTGTATTGGGTGATGAATAGACTCTTGATACTGTTTATGATTTTTAAAATGTGGTTTTTATTAAATTCAGATGTTTGGTGGTGAAAGAGCAGAAGACTCTTACAGACAGAATAGCTTTTGTAAATACAATATTAGTAAAGATAATTTTAATTCGTAGAGGCAGTGATTTTTACAATCGATTATCAATGTGATATAGAAACTGGGATACATCTATAATAAGTAAGTAAATATTTTCATAATATGTATGTTATGTAGATAAATTAAATAGATGATTGGTTTGTGAGTGCCATAATATGAGTTAGCCTTTGAAGTGGAGATTAATTGATACAAAATCACGAGACGTGGATGAGTAATCGTTTACAAAAATTAAAGTCTGGTGAAGGAAAACTTTTCTGACAGGACACATTTGACGATTTACCTTGGAAGTAGCGTCGAATTTGGCCGTCGAGTACTTTCTTGGGCTGTTCTTCATAAACATATATAACTGTAAGTCAGCTTACAGTAAATTATATTTTAAATAAATAAGTATTTTTTTTTATGAAAAATCCGTGCTGTAATTTTACAAAGATATTGTTATCCATATATTTTTGTAGTGTTCCACTCGTGGTGCCGGACATTATATGTGTTTACACTCGTGCTCGGCTGTGAAGGGGAAGATATAGATAGGGGATAGATATCGTATACAAACCTAAACACAGTCCAACATTGGATTAACTTAGAGCAATACTGTATAATGTAGTTTGCTTTAGAAATGCAATTTAGTATGGCTTACTATTTATTAAGTTAACAACCTGCAATTATATCTGCAGTAATATGTTTATATATTGACGAAGAGTCAATGTAACTTAACTGCATCACAAACACGGAACGGATTGCAGGCATTTAAATAAAAGAGGTGATTACATATTTAAATTTTTATTTTATACACATTCTCAAATCGTACTCGACTAGAAATGAAACAACGTCTAATGACTATAAATTTATTTTTTTTTCAATTATAGTTATATATTATTTCTTTGTTAATAATTTATTTACATATTCACGATATTACATCATCGAACGTTCTACAACTACTGGTGGGAATCTCTTCCCGGCGAGCGCCCGGTGACCGGCCTTGAGCCCGAGGCGTCAGATGAGGCGCTCGCTGAGCCAGATTCAGGAGTCGGGCGGGGCGCGGGGGGGCGGCGGCGCGGGAGGCGCGGGCGGCGCGGGGGGCGCCAGCACCGGCTCCGTGCTGCGCCGCCGCACCTTGCCGCGCTTCTTCAGCATGGTGGCCTGCGGGCAGCGCGCCACTGAGCCGGGCCGGCGTCACGGGCCCGCCGCGGGGCCCGCGCCCGACCCGCGCTTCGTTTTCTTCAGCATCGTCGCCTGCCGGTCACACACACCCGCTCACCTCGGCCCGAGATCGAGAGTACGCCCCGGTGCGGGATTTTACGTCGTCCTACGCTATTACCGCCAATTATTGGCTACTTTGCGTTCCTGTGCGACTTTCATTACTTTAAAGTTATTTTTAAGACAGTCGAACTAGTAATTCGTCATGGTCGAAGTGATCAAATAATTAGGATATTCTTAATCGATATCTTAAAACGACTTCTTCAATTCGTTTTGTTGAAGAAGTGTCGTGTAAAATCCCGCACTCGGCTGTATGAGTACCCATATTTTTAAATTTAATATAACATTTATTTTTGTGTTATTGGTCTCGGGCATTGACCGCGTTTTCACTGAACGAACATTCCAGTACGTTGGCGATACATACACGATCAAAGCAAATGTTAGTTCGTTGGGCAGCGCCGGCTCGGGGCTGTGACCGGCGAAGGGACTTTGTGAAATCACACGACAAGCTAATTCATTCACAAAGTACTTTGTATTTATAAATAGCATGAGCCGTATGAACTCGATTCTGAGCTAAAAATTATAATTTATCAAAACTAGTTTCAAACTGTGACACTAACTCTAAATGCCGCGTGCGATGCGCGGTTATGTTATGTACCAAATATATTCTGGTCATTTGCAAATGTCACTGTAACTTATCAAGCTGCAGTCGAAACATCGATCCTGAACTTTGCATTAAAACGGACTCTAACAGAAGTGCTATGAACTTGTTTTATTTACCAATATAGGGAACTGTATTTTAATGTTGAAAAGTTCAGAATTGCTTCTTAAAGGTACAGTAACATTGTGGAATATTGTTAAAGAAAAGGGTGATTTTGTCATCGTAGGGCCGGCGCTGTCTCGGGCAGTGAATACGCGGGCGTAGCGTGGATAGTGCAGCGATCATACTAAGTTAGCTGAGCTCGATGTAAAGCAGAGAGAAGGCCAAAATAATATTTACGCCAGCATGCACCTAACCATGGAAACATGCGTGACACATTCACATGTAATCGGGGCTCTCATTTTAATTGAAATTTCTTCGGTTAACTTGAACGCAAATGTTTGTACGAGATATTTCAAGTTTTTTATAAAATAAAAAACGAATTTAAGTACAGCTAAACTTACTCTAAGCTATGAATTTAAAATTTCTGACGTATCACTAAATGGAGAAAATGGAAAACTGATCTAAAAGCTGTAAATTTCTGTTAATTTAATAGCAAACAATTCAACTTAATATTATTTTACAAATACTACACGCATCGAGCCAGTGAGAAAATTTTCAAGCTTGTGGATGAAACATAGCAAACAAAAGGTATAACAAAATAAGTATTGAAGAGTAACTTTCTAAAGAGATATACATCCAATTAACATTTCAATGGATTATCTATTTATTGTCTGTGAGAAGTTACTGATATTTTACTTGAAAAACCATATTAATTCCATTTTATTTTAGAAACCGCCTCGTAAGGAAATACATAAGCCGTTCCGTTACTCTTTAATACTCATATCAGAAGGTTTGTGAGTTTGAACATACCTTAAGCGCGGACTTGAGCACGACCACCTCGCTTGGCGCCGCCACCCACGGTTCTCCGTCCACTTGCACCGGGATCTCGCTCCGCAGGTTGATCTTAATGTGACCACCCTGCAACCAGACGGACGAATATCTTTATTCATCGAATATACGCACTTTCTTATGATGTTTTAGGCTATATGTCAGATGCCTGTAAAACATTAATCCTTCCGCTGAACTTTAATAGCAATTTAAGCAAGTCCAAGCGGTATCTTCTCTGCTAGCCACCTACATACCTGTGCTATCCGCATGGCACCGCGCAGACCAGACTGGATCTGCCCGAGATGGACTACACCGGTCACACCCACCACCTCCAACATGCCGTCCCAATGGTTAGGCTTGTTGAACTGATCGTCTTTCTCAGGACCCCATGGATTCGCGCCTGACCCCCAGCTTTTTAGAAAAAACAGAAAGTCTGAGTAATTTCCAATATGGGTTCTAATTTGATTTAGTTTATATAACATCTTACATGTAATTGGCACTGCCCTCTTTAATATGCAATCTAAGCATTTGAACGTATGTTCCTTTAATCTTAAATGTCTTAATACTAAGTATTGGCAATGAGTCCTCGAATACTCCTCGTGTGTAGTTATTAGCAACGATTACCTACTTATTATGTTTAAATTTGAATTCATTCCCTGATTAGCGTTTACTGGTCGCTTTATAAATCGTGTATATTGTCAATGCAATGCCTTATGCTATGCTAATATATTAACGTATGTGATATTAATGCTGAGAAAAATATTAAAATTAAGTAACAATTTGTAATGTATTTTCATTGCTAGATCTTCTCCTTCTGCTCTAGATTAATAAATATATGTCGTGTATTTCATTCGACACATATAGATTTCCTCTCGTCGTTATCCTTCAGCAAAGAGGTATGTTATGGGCTAAATTATAGTTCTCTGGTGTTTTAGACCGATTTTGTATCTACGATTCAATTAAGATTTTAATCCTGTATATACATTTGATTGAAAACTGAAATACTCATGAATATATAAGACTTCTAAGGTGTGGTGTGCGTATTACCTAAGAATATTCAATATGATGATGCCCTCGACGGCAGGCAGGTCGACAGGTTTGCCGTCCACCTCGAGTTTAACCGCCTTGTGCAAGTCCTTGCACATTTTGCGTCCTACCATCTTACGTAGGCCCATCTTAACGTAGACGCCCTTGTTGCGTAACCTTTGGGTCAGATGTGACATGTGTTATATAAATGCTATGTATTTTATGCTGACGTATTTAGGCTTTCTTTTTTAGCCACAATCATATATATTTTTTAAAACTAAACTGAACAGTTTTATAGAAAAAAATGTGTTATTCAATATTCTACTCATTTTAATTTTAATTTGGAGTATTTTATTTTTATTTTTTACCTGCTGTTGAACTTGTTAGGGTTTTCTTCACGAGCATTGTGGAAGTCGAGGCAGAGGTCAGCGTCGATGCCGATACCGAAGTAGTTGTTCATGACGAGGATTTGTGAGTTATCTTCGCTCTGAGAGCCTGTCAGAAATAGTTTTATACATAACTATTCAGATGCTTTATCATTTTACTTTTAAATTTTCAAAATGTTTCACTAGTTTACCAGGGGCTTTGATTATTCCGTTACTCTTTAAAATAGCTGCATGATTTATACTATATAGCTTTTATTGTAAGGGTTATTTAATGGAACGGGAAAGTCATAGAGTTGACACTAAATCTCCGTTAAAAATAATTAATGGTACTTCGATATTGACAATGCGCAGAGGACGGTCGGATCGTAAAATATTTTTTTTGTTGTGTTTGATTATTTTTATATTATCTGTCTTCGATATTAAAGAGATTTTGTTATATTAATAAACATTATTATCAACATAATTATAAATGAAATATTATTAATTTTATCATAAATGAACAAGGTACCATACCCGGCAGTTGCTTGGACAGTTCCTTAGGTTCGTCCTGCTTGTCCTCGGGGTGGAAGACCACGGTCCAACGGTCGAGGCGGATCTCCTCCGCGTCGATGACGTCACGCAGCAGCGACAGCGGGTCCTCGCAGCCCGTGTAACCCGAGCCCCAGCGCAGCACGCGGGCTAGGTCGTTACCTGCGGGGCCACATTGTCAAATATACGAAACGTCATAGATCTGCCCTGCTTTAATTCGGCCACATTGTCAAATATAGACGAAACGTCATAGAATTGCCATGATATAGCTATAATTCCGTTATCTACCTAAACTCAATTATGAGCTATTTCCAAAAAACACAGTAAAAATATAAACCTATGAAACTTATCTGTGATAAGACTATGAAATTTTTCAAAACTAATCAAAATATCACAAAAACGAGTATATATGTCGACAGAGGATTTTTTTTCTTATTAATATACCAACAAAAGTATGTAGTAAAGATGTAGATGAAGATCATTTAATGGCACTTTTTTATACCAGAAATAGACAAAGTTTTCTTAAACTATTTACACTTTTTTCTTCTCCACAAACGTCCGCACGACTTATACGTTTTTAATCTTTAATTTGGAAATAGAAAGATATTTTCCAGGGCTTACCGGTGCCGAGAGGCACTATCGCGCATGGTGGGTTTGAACACTGTGAATCTTGTCCCACGTTGTCGAGGCATTGCAGGACCCAACCGATGGTACCGTCCCCGCCGCACACGAGAATTTTGTAGTTCGGGATATGGCGGAACACGTACAATCTAAACGCAATGGAATATCATTTAAACAATGACGCAAACTAACTCTACTTCAATAAGCTTACAAAGTTTTTTATCAACATAAGTTTTGGTATTGAAGACTAAATTTGGTAATAATATTATTCTAAAACAGTATTTATCGATAATATATAATTTTTAGTGGAGAGAAAGTAGATTTTAAAGACGTACCCAGGTAATGGTCCGCCATTCTCCAGATCGAACACTTGATAAGGGTTGAGGAGTTTGCGGAAGGAAGAAATAAGTTCAAGTCCCTGACAGCCGCCAGACTTGACATTCACGAACACCAGCAACGGCTTAACGCCGGATGGCACCATCGACGGTTCGATGCTGGGTAGCAGCATCACTAAAGAATAACCAACGTGTTATTGCGGTCCACATCGCTGATGATTCAAAAATTCAGCAGGGAGTACGGCAGTGATCAAATCTTATTGATGAAATTTAACCGCAGTGCTATTCTGTAAGACCTAACATCAAACTTAACTCGTGTAAAGTTGTAGTGATTTATTGTTCCAATTTTATAATAATTCACTATTAATGTAGCTGTGATTTCACGTTCGTGCCTTACGTAGAGTTATTGTATTAATAGAATAGTTTTATTGAACAATATTAAAAATAAAGTGAAAAGAAGATCCGATTAAAAACATCTGGTCCTCTATACAAAAAAAATTACGCCTTAAGTCATTACAAATTTAGCTGTCAGTCAAGCAAGTCACGCAGATGTGTACAGGTACAGACTAGCACTTTCTACTTTCATTTTATTTATTTGAAGTATGAATTCTATGTTTAGTCTGTTACCTAATAAATGCTTATCTTCATATTTGGCCTCTCGGAGCGCGTAGAGCGCGCGCACTGCCTTGCTGGCATCCTCGTATGTGATCACCATTGATCCATATTCATAATAGATTGGGCCGATTGATGTGAACTTGTTCTCTGTTGGATTTTATGATGCTTTTTAGGAAATCAGCTATATTTTAATTCAAATACATTAAAACAATGTTATTAGTATACGACAAAAATCGGTAGATGTAAAGTTATAAAGTTTGGTACTAATACTTATTCAGTAATTGCACTGACCGGCACCGAGGAATTCAACTAAGATGTTCTCATAGTTCCGCTCGGACAGGCCGGGCGGCAGCGACGCCACGAACAGCGCCAGCGTGGGCCCATGCGGGTCGCGGCGCGGCTGCAGGTAGAAGCGAGCCAGCTCCATGCGCCGCACGGACTCGCGCGCCAGCCGCACCAGGATGCGCCACGGACGCTCGTCCTCCTCCAGCACTCGCTCCGACACTGGCGCGTTAACGATTAACCGACTCGTTTTTATAATCAAGGAGTGATTTAGAGCGTGTCAACGAAAACATTTTTAGATAATATAACAACAACAACAGCTGTAAACTTTGCACAGCTGCTCTAAGGTCTCCTCTCCCTTTGAGGAGATGGTTTGGAACATATTCGTCCACGCTGTTCTAATGCGGGTTGGTGGAATACACATGTGCCAGAATTTATGAAAGTAGGCACATGCAGGTTTCCTCTCGATGTTTTCCTTCACTGCCCAGACGTTAAGAATTATAATCAAAAATTAAGTACACACAAGCATTATTCAGTGGTGCTTGCCTGGGTTTGAAACCGCAATCATTGGTTAAGATGCACGCGTTCTAACCACTGGGCCATCTTGGCTCTCAATAGTAAAACACTTCTTTAAAAATAACCTCTAGAACAAACTTTAAATGAATGTTGTCACAACAGGTTTAAACGTTTGGTGTAAGCGTGAAATAAAAGTCTTAGAAGAAGCAATGAACGTTACATATCAAGCTATGCTCACCCCCGCGATCGAGCAGAATCTCGGAGCAGCGGTAGTCGAGTGTGGCGTGCGCGGGATCGAGACCAAAGCGCTCAAGCGCGGCGGCCATGAGGTCGGCCACGGTGTGCTCACCAGCGCACGTGACCGTCACGAAGGCGTCGCCGGCGCCGGCCACCCGGCCCGGATACACGCGCACCTCGCCACCACCCGTTTCCGGCTCCCTGGTGCAACGACCCTCACTTTTAGACAAATTCTCCCGTTTATTATTTCATATAATATTGAAAATTATGCTATGAGTCAATTGGCATATATTTAGGTTTCGGGAAAACCGGTTAGTAAAGTTTTCAAGGTAGAAATACCAATTTTTTATAGATCCTCCAAATACTTCTTTCATGACGAGGTCAAGAATTTTTAATACGAGAATCTAAATGATTTACAGTTATGTGCAAATGTATTACCTAAAACGAAAAGTTGGTTATTGGTGCTTAACTTACTTGAAGCGCAGGAATAGTGCAGGTCTTTTATTGGGCAGACGAGTGACGCGAGCGAGAGGCGTGGGGTCGCGCAGGGGTGGCTCGTCACCAGCGAGCGCGTCAGTCAGCTCGAACTGCTCGGGCTCGCGTGCCACGTGGAAGGCGCGCAGCGCGGCCGCGACCAGCTCGCGCTCGCTGAAGTTCCGGCCCACGACTACGGGCCGGTACAGTCGACGCGACCACGCCGCCTCGCCGTCGTACACTTTTACTACCTCTGCACGACATTTTTATAACATGTAAAGTCTAAATCCGAAAAGATATGCATAATATAAGTTTGATTTGATTTTTTTAGCAGAGACATTTTTAATACTAATTATTAGTTTTTTCTGGTGCTTGAATATTAAAAGAAAATATGAATTTTATAATGTTGTGAAGCGGAATATGTTTAATAATGATGTGTTCTGTTCACCTTCATCTCTGTCATCTGGGGTGCGGTCACGATGTTGTTTGTGGTCAGGGCGGTGGTCTTGGTCGGCGGGAGCGCCGGTCGACCCTCCGCCGGAGCCCGAGCGTCCCTCGCACCCTGAGCTGAACTCCTCGCTTACGCTTCGAGCTGCACAATATTACATCCCGTATCGCACATGCCCCATCACCTTTGCTACACTAAAGCTGTTAGTGGCCTCGGTCTAGATGGTTTTAGTTATATCGTTGGTATGGTATCTTCTACACTAAACCAAATGATTGAGTTCAGAGAAACTGTTTTTTTTGGGATCCCCAATAGACTTTCGTATGCTATTTCATAACATGCAAGGTTTTTCAAACATTTTCATCGGTCGTATTCGTATTTTATGGGTAAGCCCTTCATGGGCAATAAAGGACTTACCCATTATTACAATTAAAATATAAATTCTCTCGAGTACAATACATAAAATAGTTAAAAAATGTTTACTTAAAAATACGGTGACATACTTTAAACTTACTGTACTAATTTATTTCACTTTTGTTATTAGAGATTTAATCATATTATTTAGCATGGCATGTTAATATTTATATTAAATTATTATATTATTATAACTATATTATTTACCTTAACATATAATTCTACCGAAACATATCATCTAAAAGACTTTATTGCAGGATCATTATAACAAAACACAATCTTTTTGCAAATCATTTTTCGAAAAATTCTAATCCATATGCACTATCAACGTATTTGTCACTCATCTTTTGATGAATATATTTAAGCTGTACTGTACATATAAACATGTTACAATAATATTATGATATGATTATAGTTTACATTTTAACGGCAAAGAAACGCTATTTTTAAAGTATAATTAATCTTGAACAACTCGAAATTAGCTCATACAGTTTCATTTAAATTAATATTGTTTTGGTAAAATATATCTGTTTCCACTGACTCCATTGCCAGTGCATAAGGACTAGAAGACTTATAATATATGTGGCCATCCAGTACGTCATGATACCACCCAAAAAACATTAACAGCAACACCGTGTCTGTGCAAGGTTACCTTATACTGTTGGAATACTGCATCACGAGTATCCTTGAGGAGTTGATCCGGAGTCATGGGGTTGGGAAGATGAGACTAGTCGAAGACTTTAGAGTCTAGTGGATATACTCGAAGAATGATCGTGCTAATGCCCCTCAATCGTACAGAATCGTGATCATTTAAAATGTTTGCAAAATAATTCGGTTTATACAAAGAATTATTCAGAGTCAATACGTTAGTGAAATCAAGAGTTAAGCATGTTCTTTTGAGTTAGACAGATTGAAAATAATAAAAAAATAAAATTCATAAGAGATATTTTTGACAGCAATAAATAAACGTTTTACAAAGCTCACGATATTGGCGAGTGGTCCTTTTCGCTGAAGTTGTCTCTATACGTGTGAGTGTAAAAGAAGGAAGCAATAAAACAAACCTCAGTCACAAAGCTTTGGAGATGATTCTTTTTGGCTCGATTTATATTAATGAGCGATGCGATCATTTTTTGTGTTTTAGGGGAAAGAATCATCTTCATTAGGTTTTCATAAAAAAAAATGGTATAGAAGCATTTTTAAGCTTTATGAGAAAAAGCATGAAATAAGCTTTTGACTAAATGACCTCGAAGGAACTAAAACCTAGCAAACTATTTTTTGTAATTTTGTTAATTTATATATTAGTTTATGCTAGGTCATAGTTCAGTAGTATAAGCACGGTGACGAAGCGTGATCACCTCTTGAGTAGGGGGGCGAAGCGCCTCCGTGCGGACTGCAGGCGGCCGGCAGCAAGCGACGCGCCAGCGTCACGAGCCGCGTCGGCGCCCAGCCACCGCGACGCCGCGCTGCCCCAAAGACACCGCTCACACTCCGCTCGCCCGCGCGGCCCCACACGTGTGCCGCGCCACCAACCTAGCCGGCCTCCTAGCAGCCTACACCTAGTCGCGGGGTAACGAGGCACATGTGCGGGGCCTGGGCACGACCCCCCGCAGACCCCAAGCTGTGGATTCGACACTTACGGCATCCGAAGTCTCGCTGTGATGGAGGTGGGCGCACGTGCACGCCGATGATGGCCTCCATAGGCACCTCCGTCCGAGGGATTGACACCGCAGACGGGGGCAGGAAGATCGGCTGCAGTGCGCCGAAATTGCATTCTTCTGGTATGAGTGCTCGGCAGCCAGCGTGACACTGAAATACTCAGATGAATAAACATTCTTTCCATTTTATCAACATTTAATGTGTAGGTAGGTATCAGTACTACTGACCGTGCTACCACACCACTCGCAGCGGTAGCCGGTGAGGCACTCCGTGGACCAGCAGGCGCGGCGGCAAGCAGTGCACTTGGAGTTGGCGGGAAGGTTTCCCTCGCGCCAGTGGTGCACGTGTCGGGGCTCGCTGCCGGCGCAGTATGTTGCGTTTTCTTTGCAGTCGGCTGCTGCGAAGTCCACGCATTCTCCGTGGACGAAGTACTCGCATACTAAACAAGAACGTAATGAGGCTGTCAGGAAAAATACTTCAAGCTTTTAACACAAAATTCCACACATTTAGCCCGCTTTCCTAGCTAATACATATGAGCCTTTTTATTAATACCATTTTTTATATTAGCCTACAACACACAAATAAATAAAATCTTTCTCGCCTGCCCTCTCCCGATAAACCTGTCGATATATAACAATAAATTATGATAAAGTTTTTTAATGATATTTCTAAGACATCGTAAGACTGCCAACCATTCTTGGAGTATGCGAATAGACTGTGATGTTGTATTTAATGAACGTGTGATACTTACTCATACAATGTAAAGCTGGCAGTTCATCAAGCCGCTTTCGACACACCGTGCAGAACTTTCTTTTGTGGTGTGTCGGCTCTGACCAGCAGTGAGCCACTGGGTTCTGTGGTAAAAAAAATGAAATATTGTACAATGATATTCGAATTATTGCTACAGGGAAAATCTGAAGGGTACAGTGACAATTGAATGGAAACACAAGAATCGTCCGGGAACAAGTAGTGTTCTAGCGATCTCTTCACCTGCAAAAAAGATTTCGATAATGGGAAATTCTTCGGCGAAGACCCTACAAAGTGTAGCTTGGTGTTTTTGTACCCCTTGAACCCTGGATTTAAACGGCCCGAGCGCAACATACATGCAATTTCTGATCACTGACTTTTATAATTGAAACATATAAGGAGAGGGGCCATATTGTTTTGGCTTATCAAGTTAACAGTGGGTATGTAGCACTACCAAATTGCTGTTGTTGAAAGCAGCTGGTAAACATTTCTTGACAAAGGAAACCTAAGAACTGTTTATATGTATTAATTCGGCTAATGTATATCGCAAGATCGATCGAATATTATATAAAAATGTCTCTATATAATTATATACCTACTACTTTTCGTACAGGTAACTTATTAGTGGAAATAACGTGGTAGTTGCACTTATACAGCAAATATGGTCTTGACATGTTACCTTGATGAGGCTCGGCGCCACCCCGCAGCACGGCGTCACCACATGCCCCACGCATCGCTCGTGCACAATGAAGTTGCACACTGAAACAATTATTTACACATTCAATATATTTTCTATAATAAATAGGTGATGATTGTTTATGTATGGAATATATTCAACTTAATATTCAACAATATTTCAAATAAATGGGAAGCTGTATTTAAGTCTAACTTATTACTAGACGGATGATCTCAAATCAGTATCGAGCGGTTAGTGTAAGTGACGAGCCCTCCGAGTAAGTACCTAAGAGTTGTGAATATCTCAACTATTTGAAAAAAACCGTTTCAATGAAGGTAATACCAATCGTTCGAATGGCATGACATAAGTAAAATCGGGCCCAAGGCTTTCTCCTCTTTCGATTTGGAGCTCTTTTCACGTAGCTCCATGAGGGTTGATGACTTTGTCATTATTATGGTGATAAATGTAGGTATTACATCGAACTCACGTAGTATTTTTCAAGTTTTATTCCTTTAGCGTCAAGAGAAATTATAAAACCATATTGAGACCGAGACATGTTTTTTGCCATTTCCTAGTTGAAAACTTGTAATGCCATTTCTTTCGAATTATTTTATATAACTCGCAGGTATTTTCCGGTGTTGGTTAATACTTTTTTATTCTGGGAATCAGATTTCGAAATTGGAATTGCAATTCAAAGGGAGAAATGCGGCTAGCATTCTTGCTACCATTCCAGCCGGCCATGATTTGCACAATGGCTGCTATTATTTATATTAACAGCTATTGTATAACTTATCATTAAATATTATTATTATTAATTATTACTTTTGGTACCTGTGTACCTGTATTTTTAATGTATATTGACTCGTTAAGTATATCGTCTAGGTTACATATATTTATATTGCTTAATATTGTTAAGTCTTAAATTGTCTTTTGTAGTGGTTAACATAGTAATACTAAGTAATTTTATATGTGACAATATTATTTTGTACTTTAAATACCTATCGTAGAAAAAAAAAAACATATAAAAAACAAAAAAAAATGTTTAAAAACAAAGGTTTGTTTAAAAATAAGGAACAATAATATCAAAATAATAAGATCTCTTCACACAACACACAAAAAGGGAGGACCTCAGCTTATTTTTTAATCTGGGGGAAGC